>NC_132846.1:65881953-66181953 GCF_048164855.1 Canis lupus baileyi | reverse complement strand
AGTGAATTTGAAGGTGTTTGAGGCATCCTGTCCCCTCCACTGAGCCTCAGGCTCCCCGGGGCTCTTTCTTTGGGGTCTCAATGCCATTCTCGGGCAGCCATCCCTAGAACTTAGGTCCAGCACCTTGCTGTGCGAGCTCACAGTCAGTCCCTGGGCCTCTGCCCAGTAGACTCACCTTGCCCATCACACTTCCTGCATCAGTTAAATGATGTAAACATATCCACCTGACGGATTCTGGGGACCATTATCGCCCCTGTGAGGAACACCAGGGCCAGCAGAGCTGGCGTGGACTGCCCACTCCTAAGAGCCTAAAGTGGGATTCGGGCCCCAGGCAAGCACTCTGCAGCTCCAGACCTCCTCTGCTGCCAGGACTGGGCCTTCTGAGTTTTTTTCCTGGGGGTAGAAATGAGATGCATCAATTCCGCCACGCTGCCCGGGGGACCACCAGCTGCAGGAGATGGGGGATTGGGGATCAGTGTGCTCTGAGCCCGGACCAGCCAGACTCCAGTGGCGCCCAGCCCCGCAGCCCGGGCCATGCAACGTGTTCACGGCAAGTGGATGCATAGCCGAAAGCCTGATTCTGCTGCTTCCTAACTGTGCAAACTTGGACAAATCAGCCTTCTGGAGAGCCTTTTCCTTCACCTCGTAAAACGGGGATAAGCCCACACATCTCATGGGGATCGCTGTGAGGTGTTCCTGCAGGTTGGGGGCAAAGTGCTGGGGAGAGCACAAACCCCTGGTGTGGTTGTGCTTAGCGCTTCGCATCCCAAAGCTGGGCTCAGAGCACTTAGGACTGAAGACCCAGGGCCATTGGCAGTCTCTTCCTGATTCCCTGAAGACGCCTCCAGATCCTCAGGGAAGCTGCGAGTGTAAGCAGTGTGTGTGCTTGGGTCCTGCCAAGTGAGAGGAGGACTGAGACCGGGGCGTGCCAGAGACGCAGGAGAGTGCGGCCCCTCGCGCCCGGCACACACCCAACAGGCCTGGCCACTTTATTTGCAGGCTGTGGATTAAAATAATCTAGAAGAACCAATGGGAGGGAGGCTGCTCAGAGGGTTGGAAAGTTTTTCCCCTCAATACGTTTTGAATTAGCATACTTGAAAAATCACTGGGGCTTCTGAGGCCCAAACAAAACTGTCTCTGTTGAAAAGAGTTGCATTTGGTTTTGTGTGTGTGTGTGTGTGTGTGTGTGTGTGTGTGTGTGTTCTTTAAATAAAAGGTAAGAACAGACAAAGGAATGACAGTGAAGTTTTAAAAAAAAAGACATGGAGAGGTTTTTTTTTTTTTAATCCATTGCACCTTTATTGTTCACTGTTCAGAATTTTCATACAGTCTTTCTAGAATCACAAAGAACCCGGTAGATAGCTCCCTCCCCCGACATCCCATTTTATTTCTAACCAGCCTCTTGTCCCTCGTCCTTATTTGTATGATATTCTGTCCAAGGCGTTCCCAAGGGTTATTTATTTTTATGGAGGAGAGGGAGGGAGGTGTACAGAGCTGGCCCTTAGCAAAGCCATCCGATTTGTGACCTGACCCCGAGGGCCCTTTTCTGCGCCTTCCCCTCCTGTGTATTTCCCCTCTGGGCTAAGGAATCAGTCAGATCGGGGGTTTCAGGCACATGATCTGAGCCCCCCTTTCTTCTACAATCCTGGGAAAAGACCCACCCCACACCTCATAGGGTCACAGGGGGAATTCAATGACCTAAGGAATACAAAGTGTTTGGCACAGCGTCCGGCACACAGCGTGCCCTAAATGCAGGTCTGCTTCCTTCTGGTAGGGAAGAGAAGACACCTGACTAATAATGTCAGAGCCACGTGCTCAGGGGCATTTGCTTTATAAAAGAACCTGGTCCCTTAGAAGAGCACAAGAAATGACTCTCTAATGGTGGAATTTCAGATGCCACAACAAGGGGAGGGAGAGATCTGGCGGTAGAGACCTCCTGGGCATCATTTGAACCCAACGAGGCAAGCTGCTGCTTTTTTCATCCACGGAAAAGTCTGGCACTGGCAAAAGGAACTGCAACCCTCTTCGTCAGGACACGCTGCCACAGCCAGGCAAAGGCCCGTCTCAGGGAGCTGCGAGAACAGGGCAGATTTGTCTATATTCACCCATCCCTACCAGGGAGGACGTAGCTCCATGTGGGTGTAAACCAGAAGATTTTAAAATAAGCACAGCAATCTTTTGGGGGCGATCGTTCTGTCCCCCTCTTGTGTCCTTAAAAAAGTCACCTGTCACAAGGGGGTCCTTGCAGCCTGAAACACCCACGTGAGCTCTCATGGCGGGGAGCCCACGTGCCACTTACACCCCACCTACATGGTAAAAGGTCCCAGGCAGTGCGCTAAGGGGGGAATTATGCACTCGTACTGGCCTTTACCCGTTCCCCCCCATCTTGCATGGTATGTGGCCATTAAAATAAGAATTTGGTCAACGAATGGTCACAAGAACGAAATTATAATGCTGCCAACAAGTATAAGCTGACTATTCCGTCCCAGAGTTGACCTGTCAATACAGCTGCCCTCTCTCCTTCCGATTGTCCTTTTTACATTTCTGAGAAGCTGATCTATCACTCAGCCCTTGTTCATGCAAAATTCTCAATAAGGATATGGGTGCAACTAAGGTCCACATGCCCACGATCGGTTTAGATCTCCCATATAAACAACAAAAAGCCGCTCAACGGACAATCTGGAAACATGCATCGACCAGGACCATGGCTGGTATTATGGGAAAATGTCCTCCAGGCCCGAGAGAGAGAGAGAAGGAGAAAGAGAGGAGAGAGAGAGAAGGTAAAAGACTCAAGATGTTGGAAGCAGGACTAGGATGGTTATACCACAGAACACCTGCAGTCTACGGGACGAAGCAGATAAAACCAAGGAAAGCTCTAGGACTCCAGGAGTGCCTCTCCAAATATTTGGTTCATGCTAAAAAATAGAGCACATTTATTAAAAATATAGATTTATAAACCTTGATATGAACAGGTACACACGTCAAGCCAATGAAAAAAGAAAAATAAGTTATCTCCCCAGTATCAAATAGTTAGACACTTTTGATGGATGGGATGTCTGTCAAAGGGCTGCCCCTGTGGTTTCGCATCCTGAACGGCTCGTTGAGTGACGGTGAAGCACATGTCCTGGGAGACGCACCCACGAGCCGCGCCGCCCTGCTCCTCTCTCCCAAGGCGTGACATCCATCAGAGATCTGCGATCATGAGTTTCTGCACCCATCTGCTCACTGATGGCGTCAAAGGCTGGTCTTCCAAGTGTTCTCTCGGGCTCCGGGCCAAAGACGCTGAGTTCCTTGTCGTGTGAATGAGTTTTGTTGGATTCATTGTGCTTTAGTGTCTGCTCCTTGCAGCAGGATTGGTTTGTATTTGTGACCTTTTATAAAGTTCGAAGGTGCATTTGCTTGAGCAGCGTGTGTAGGTCAAGCCTGCTTGTTTGCGCAGCGTCCGATCACGGATCTGTCGACACACAGGACTCCCATCTTGCGGCCACCCCGAGGCCTCCAAGCACCCTCTGGGCCATTCACAGAGTGGTGTATATGTATACAAATATGATAACAATCAGGTTCAGAATGGTCCCGATAATCCCCAGCATCGCCAAGACACTCTCTTCCTTACTCTCTCTCTCCTGGCCCTCTCTGTCCTCCTCATTTCCACTCGTGATTACCATCTTGGTGGCAAACGTCTTTATCTTCCGCCCCAGGCTAACCTGTAATAGAAAAGAGGCAGCACAAGAGATTATCATTTACTAGCATCCTCTCCATAGCAGGGCAGACCCGGTGTGGGAGGCGATTTCATGCCTGGGCACTAGAGCATGTGTGGGAGCAAAAAATCATCCAAGGGGCCAATATTGGGGACACACCGCTCGGGGCCGCGGAGAAAGAGCAGAGAGTGTGGCTTATCATTTTCAAGGACAACTGTCCTGACACTGGCAGGAAGAGGTCAGCCCAGGGATCCAGTGGGAAGGGGAGGGGGGCATTTACTCTTCTGAGCTTGTTCCATCCTCATTTCCTTGAAGTAGAAACAGAGAGCCCTGCCTAGCAGTCGAACTAAAATATAGGCAGTGGGTGTTTTACACACATCATGTACTAGATCACACCCAAGAAATGTGCTGGCCTGCATATGTACAAAAATGGTACACTAGACACTACACACTACAGAAGTACTGGTTGCAGGGTGGGCGGGGTGGCCGGGACCTGGGGAAGGTGATTTACTGGGACCAGAGAGGGCAGCAAGGGGATGAAAGGGCTACCATAAGAAACCCGCCTAGCCTCTAGCAGGAGCATAACTGGGTATATTCTGGAAAGTTCCTTGGCATTACCTAGGAAAGCAAAGAGACACATATTGTACAACTGGGAGGGGCACCTGTTCTCCCAGGTGTCTACCGTAGAGAAATCTCTGCATCTGTGCACCTGGGGACATGGATGGGATATGCCTACAAGCTTTGTGGCAGCAGAGAACTAGAAGCCACCCAAAGGTGCACCAAGTGTAGAACAGATGGGCACGAGCGCTAGACACGGCTCGACGTGATGGGCTCTTATACAGCAGTGAAATGAACGGACTGAGGGTACATGGGACAACATGATGAAGCCCCAACACATAATGCAGAGTGAAAGAAAAAATGCAGAAGGCTTTGGACAGCAGAAGTCCATTCACAATGACTTAAGACAAACAAAACCAAGCAATATACTGTTTAGAGACATAATATTTAGATTTTATGAGAAGCAAGGGAATGATTAATGGTTAAAATCAGAAAACAGGTGTCTCATAGGGAAGGACAAAGTGGGAAGCCATTTGGAGGGAGCACCAAAAGCCTTTAATACACTGGCCATTTCCCATTGGTTAAGCTGGGTGGGGAACACGCGGGTGCTCATTTTTCATCATTATCCTCTACACTGTGTTCATAGGTTTCAGATTTCTTTTTTGCATGGTGAATTTTGCAGTAACTAAAATCATTTCCTTTTATTCTTTAAGATAATAAACATGGTCATCCAGGTGACCTGGTGGACAGCTGGAGCCTTCTGCACTTCCTCCTTTAGAGCCAGAAAGTGTTTCATGCTCTGAGGTTGTGATGGTTAATTTTGTGCATCAACTTGACTGGGTCACGGGGTGCCCTGACATTTGTCAAACAGTATTCTGGGTGTCTCTTGAAATGTTCCTGGATGAGATTAACATTTGAATTGGTAGAGAATGTGTAAAGTAACCGGCTCTTCTTAAAGTGGGTGGGCCTCATCTAATCAGTTGAAGACCTAAATAGAACAAAAGGACCCAGTAGGAGGAACTTCTCCTGCTTGATTGTCTTTGAGCTGGGACATCAGCCTCCCCGGGCCTTTGAATTCAAACCGTAACACTGGTTCTTCCTGGGTCTTGAGCTTGCTTGCCTTTGTACTGAAACTTAACCCATGGGCTCTCCTGAGTCTCCTGGTTGCTGACTCACCCTGCAGATCTTAAGACTTGCCAGCCTCCATAATCACATAACCCAATTCCTTAGAATAAATCTCTTTTTATCTATACCCGTCTATCATCAATCTATCATCTTTCTTACTGTTTCTTTTTCTCTGGAGAAATGATTGGGGCCGATATCCAGAAAGGCTCCCAAACAGGAATCCAGGAAGGTGGGAGGGGTGGCTGCAAAGTGAAATGTCTGTATGCCCATTCCTCTGGGCGCATAAACCCCTGAAAGGGCTGGGTCAGGTCGTGCGATCAAGTCTAGATTTGCAACACAGCATATGCAAGCAGACGTGTGTGCAAAGAAAACAGAGACGATCACTGGAAACTAGGGGAATTAATGCAGCATGAATCCATGCACAAAGGAATGAATGAATGTCATAAAGCAAAATTTCATTTCATTCACAGCTTTGATATACTACACAGGCTCCAAGCGGGATCTTACCCTGTAGCTCGGCTAGGCAAAGCTTCCAGGTGGATCTATTTGGCTTTCTTTTTCCTAGTACAGTTTTAAACTATGCATGATACAT
This sequence comes from Canis lupus baileyi, assembly GCF_048164855.1. NCBI lineage: Eukaryota > Metazoa > Chordata > Mammalia > Carnivora > Canidae > Canis > Canis lupus. The sequence goes on along the minus strand of NC_132846.1, from coordinate 66,175,980 downwards.
ATACAGAAAAGTGCACAGACCTTAAATGTACAGCTTGATAAATGTTCGCATGCTTAGCCAGCATCAAGATCAAGAAACAGAACCTTCCAGAGCCCCAGGAGGCCCTCCTTCACTTACTATCCTTCCTCCCACACCCCAACCCCCAAACCATTATCCTGGCTTCTACACCTGAGGTGAGTTCCACATGTTTGTAGATTTTACAAATGGAATACAAATACAATCATACACGTCCTCTTTTGAGTCTGTCTGGTTTTCCCCCCTCAGTGGTAACATTGATGAAATTCGCCTGTGTTGTTGTGTAGCTGCGGCTCATTTATTCTTATTAAGAACAGCATCCCATTACACAAACAAGACCCACAATGTAGATCTCTACGTACAGGCGATGGACATTTGGGTTGCTTCCAGTTTGAAGCCATTATGCTGCTCTGAACATTCTTGTACATGTCTGCTTTGCACTTTCCCCCATGTTTTATATAAAATTTTTCAACATACAGCAAAAAAAAAAAATGTACAGTGAGCACCGGTACGCACACACACCTTCTAAATTCCACTGTTAACACGTTACTATGCTTCTTCATCAAATATCTATCCATCTCCCTTTTTGGGTGTCTTTCAAAGTAAATTGCAAGTATTATTACACTTCCCCTTAAATACTGCAGCATGCATACACCAATGTTTGTTTGCAATTTTTTTTCTAGAGTTCAATGTTTGTTTGTAATTTTTTGCTTTAGACATAAAGCTTCTATGTGTGTGATTTTGCATTGGCTACCTACCCCCAGAGGAGGAACTGCTGGGGCGTATGGGGTGCACACGTGAACCTGTTTATTAGTGTTAAATAGTTTCTCAGAGGGGCCATGTCTGCTTGCTTGTTTGTGAGTGCCAGAGAGATCGCCTCTTTTCCCCTGCTGACTCCATAGCCCAGCCCCTGCATGAAGCCATGAGAAAGTACAAGTACTTTGGGGGACAGCCCTGTTGTCCCAGAAGAGAAGCCCTGAAGACTTGGTTCCCCACACTGTCTGTGACTCCGGACAAGTTATGTCACCTGCTGGCCTCGTTGTCTCACCTCTAAATCAAGTGATGGGTTCAGCTGAACTTTCTGGCCTTTGGAGATGTAATAAACGCCTTACGTGGACTCAAGCTTTTCTAGCATTGCACTTCTGAGCTCGCAATATTTTTGTTAAACATCATAATCTGCAATCCCATCATTCGGTAATATCGTATGAAATTTATTTTTCACAATTCTGCTGAAGTGCAGGCTGATCGCATAAGCAGCATCCTTGTATTGGAGTTTGTCCTTTATTAAACACTAAATTCTACAAAAATAAAAAAATAAAAAATGAAATCCACTGCTTTCTCTGCTCTGGACAGACATCTTATCCAAGTACCAGTTGTCTCTTTGTGGGGGGTCTTGTTCCTTGTTGTCTCTTTGGCTAGACTTCGAGCCCCAAGAGGGCAACCTGCTGAGTGTCCACCTCCAAGCACGATGCCTGGCACGGACAGGGCAGGCACTGGGAGAAGTGTGGGGAATGAATGAGTGGGTACTGCGGAGGGACCTGGCATCTCCCCGTCTCTGCAGGGCAGGGAATGGATCGCCACGGTTGGTCTAAAGAGACGCAATTAGCACTGCCCTTAAAAGCAAAGGCCCATCATCACAGTCACTCAAGCAAAACAAAGTGCCTGTCACTGAGGCAGCTTGGTTTCAAGGCTTAATTTAGCCTCTTCCCTGAGTTAACCCGAGATAGCTCTGACTCAGGAGGAAGTGGAGGGGAATAATCAGGTCGGCTGTGTTTACTTTCTGAGGCCTCTGCAGCAGACCAAGGACCCAGGAGAGAGGCCTTCTCTGCCCCACGGAACCTATACCCCAAGGCCTGTCTCTACAGTGCTTGATTCATCAGCCTGAAGCTCCCTGAAGGAACCATGCTAGCAGCATAGCTGCATTCCCAAGTGTCTGGAACATTCTTTTCTTTGGAAAAAGTTGTCTGGCCGGAGTGTGAGGATAGAGAGCAGGAGGTGAGCTTGGAAGCCACAGCAGCAATAGATGTAGGAGGGGAAACAAAATCAAAGAAAGAAAGTAAAGGCTGGTTCTGAGCAGTGAGTGACATGAAGCTTGCTGCTCAGGATACCTTCACTCCCTCCCTCCCTCTGTCACTCACTCCCTCCCTCTGTCACTCCCTCCCTCCCTCCATCACTTCCTCCCTCCTGCCAGGGACTGGGTGGAAGGGGAATGGGAAGTGACTGCTGATGGGAAAGGCACTTCTTTGAGGGGGTGATACAAATGTTCTAAAACAGATTTTGGTGATAGTTGCACAACTCTGTGTAGATACTAAAACCACTAAATCACGTACTTTAAACAGGTGAAGTTTGTGGTTTGCAGACTATATCTTAATGATTTATTTAAGATAATTTACTGAAAATGTAAAGATATCTCAAAAGCCTATTTTATTTTATTCTTCTAAAGATTTATTTATGTATGAGAGAGAGAGAGAGAGCACTCACACACATACAGGTGCATGTAAGCAGGAGAGGCAGAGGCAGAGGGAGAGAATCTCAAGCAAACTTCCCGCTGAGCACAGAGCCTGAGGTGGGGCTTGATCTTATGACCCTGAGATCACAACCTGAGCTGAAATAAAGAGTTAGATGCCCAACTGACTGAGCCAACCAGGCACCCCAGAAAAGTCTATTTTAAAATGTCAGCATTTTTGCAATAGTATCTGAAAGACAAAATATCTAGAAATAAATCTAACAAAAATGTGTAAAATCTTTATAAAGAATATCAGAAAACTTTACTAACAGACATAAAATCAGACCAACATAAAAAGGGAGATGGGGTGCCCGGCTGGCTCAGTTGGTGGAGCATGAAACTCTTGATCCTGGGGTTGTGATTTTGAGCCCCATGCTGAATGTAGAGATTACTTAAAAATAGAATATTTAAAAAAGGTGTGTGGGGAGAGATATACCATCTTCATGAAGTGTAAGATACCATAGCCTAAAAGCACCAGTTCTTCCCAGTGTGATCTGCAGATCCACTGCAGTTCCAGTCGGTTTCTTCAAGGTTTTTGGTGATTCTAAAATGTACTTCAAAGTGCAGAAGGACTAAAGAAGCATAAGGTGGGGGGATGTGCCTCAAAAGGCATCAAGAATTATGATGCTGCTCTAATGAAATCTAAGACAAATAGGCAAAAAGAACAGAAACAGAACTTCATATGCATGGACAGCACTGATCAGTGGGAGGAAGTGGGCCTTTGGATAAACAGTGCTGGAATAACTAAGTATCAAGAAGGGGGAAAAATGGAATCTTGAACTAGTGGTTCATCCATTCCTGATGGATTACAGACAACTGTGAAAGGGAAAACTTAAGAACTTTTAGAGGACAATATAAGTGGTTATCTTTATGATGCTGTGATAGAGGTTATCATAGTAAGACATAAAGGCTCAAACTATCAGAGAAAATATTCAGAAAGTCAGTAACATTAAATTTTATGTTTATCAAAAAATACCACTAAAAAGTGAACAGTTAGGGGCACCTGGGTGCCTCAATGGTTGAGCATCTGCCTTTGGCTCAGGTCATGGTCCTGGGTCCTGGGATGGAGTCCCGTATAGGGCTCCTCACAGGGACCCGCTTCTCCCTCTGCCTATGTCTCTACCTCTTTCTCTCTCTGTGTCTCATGAATAAATAAAAAAAATAAAATCTTTTAAAAAAATAATAAAAATAAAAAGTGAAGAGTTAAATCACAAACTGGAATATACATGTATCTTATATATATCATATATACTATATATATATATATCATATAGCTCATGTTAGAGTCAAGTCAGTGAGGAAATAAGACACTTCCTGTAGAAAATTGGGCAAAAACCATGTTCAGGAATTTCTCAAAAGAGTGATTAACCATAAAGAAGATAAACTTCAGTAATCAGAGAAATACAAATTGGAATACAATAAGCTACCACCCAACAGCCATCAGATTGGCAAGATCTAAAAGATCTAACAAACCACCCAACGCTGCCAACTTGAGACTCTGAAGCAGGAGAACAGGCTGGTTGCTGTAACTCTGGAAAACAGGATGACATCACCTTGCAAAGCTGAATATACGCAGACCCCGGTGACCCGCCATCCCACCTCTGGGTACTCACCCTGAATACACCTGCAGCCACGTACCAGGTTATGCAGTCCAGAACATTCATGCACAGAGTGAGCAACATGCTGGAGACGACACAAATGTCCATCCCCAGTGGTCTGGACCTACTGTTCTATTTCATTCATGGGAGTAACATACAGCAGCAAACAAGCCAGAAGATGCACGCATGGATCGTTAAGGCAGCACTGCACAAGAAGGCACGCCGCCAAAGTCCACACGAAGGGTGTTTCCCTTTATAGGAAGTTCAGAAACATGGAAAATCCAACAATATGGTGTCCAGAGATATAAATGTGATAAAATTACAAGGAAAGGCAAGGGAATCATAAACACAAAGGCAGGGCAGCCAGCACTACTGAGTGGAGGGTGACAACCGATGAGGCCAGGGAGGGGTGCTCAGGGAACCCCAGGACTACTGGTAACAGTTCTTAAGCTGGATAGTGGACACATGTATGTTTGTTCTTTATACATTACATTTTATAAAGATGCTTCTGTTAACTAACAATTAATAAATCACTTAACAAATTAAGTATTACAGCAGAATGATTGATAATAAAACAATAGTGATAAAAACAAAAAATTAATCACAACTACAGGAGTCTAAAGACTGGGGGCACTGAATGCCGTGCTAAGGACCAGAAGCAGCTCTGCTTTCTGTAACCAGGAAGGGGGCCGTCCTCACTGCAGAGGTGACAGACAGCTTTTTGAGCACGGTTTCCAGCACGCGGGTCCTCTGCTGGGCTGCTTCTGAATAACACACCTGAGGGGTTGTCGAAGTTTGCCTAATTGGGACACAGGGCCTTGGGGAAAAAAAGCCACAAAATACACAGTGCTGGGTGCGGCCTGGGGCGGGGCGGGGGAGCCTGGACAGAAGTCAAGGGCTCAGTGTGGCCCCTGGAGTCACGGTAGGTCAGGGCCAGCAGGCACTGCAGCCCTGTGTCCATGCATTTTCTTTTCTTTTTTCTTTTTTCTTTCCTTCTCTTTTCTCTTTTCTTTCTTTCTTTCTTCTTTCTTTCTTTCTTTCTTTCTTTCTTTCTTTCTTTCTTTCTTTCTTTCTTTCTCTCTTTCCTTCCTTCCTTCCTTCCTTTCTTTTCTTTTCTTTTCTTTCTTTCTTTCTTTCTTTCTTTCTTTCTTTCTTTCTTTCTTTCTTTCTTTCCTTTTCTTTTCTTTTCTTTTCTTTTCTTTTCTTTCTTTTTTAAGACTTTATTTATTTAATCATGAGAGACACAGAGGCAGAGACACAGACAGAGGGATAAGGAGGCTCCCTGTAGTAGGGAGCCCTATGTGGGACTCAATCCCAGGACCCCAGGATCACAACCTGAGCCAAAGGCAGATGCTCAACGACTGAGCCACCCAGCTGCTCCCATGCCCTTCTTTTGATAATGTCTCCATCCAGGCTGCGCCCATCAGACGCCCGTGGAGCCCAACCTGGGGTAGGGAGCTAAGGGCGGAGTGGCTGTAAATGTCAGGTCATCGTGCCACGGCTCCAGAATGAGCCTCCGTGGGCTGCTGCCACCTGGGTGCCTGGAGCCAACCTGATTTCCGTCCTTTTTCAGATGCTGTTCGCCATCCCTTTGATTCCACGAAGAACCTTCTACAACTACCCTGAAAAACAGCGTGGTTTCTCTGAAAGCAGTCAGAACCTGTTTCGCATCAGTATCTGCCACTTACAACCAAGGAACTTTTTTTTTTTTCTTTTTTTACTGGCACAGAAGACACATCAGGATGTATCTTGCTTGCTTCCTCATTTGACCTTTGCATCCCACCCCCCCCCCCCAAGACGAGCTCCACTAAATGCTTCCTGAATCCCTCCTGCTGCTCCGGGACTTAGCGCTGTCAGGATGGCTCATTCTACCCACCGACAGCTCTGGTTTAAAACGCTGCAGCCTGCACCCACTGAGCCCCGGGTCTACCTGGGTGCTCAACAAAAACACACCCTCATTGTCTTCTGCTGAGCAACACTCAGGTTTTGAAAAACACATGCAGTGAGACAAATGACGACTCTGGCATCAAATACATCAGGGATCCAATCCGGGCTCCGGGGCTCCCCAGCTGTGGGACCAGGCAAGCCTGAGACCCGGTCTCCTCATCTATAAAGTGGAAGGAATCATTAGCTTGCAGGGTTAGAGAAAATGGCTGTAAACTACCCAGCTGCTTTTTGCCAGCCAAGCACTCCGTTAGGCCCCTGTCCCTGGGGCCCCTCCCAATCATGATCCCCATCCTGGAAAGGCCTCTCCTAAAAATCCCAGCATGTGTAAAGAAAATACTACTCCACGAAAGGCTTCCCCATCCCGAAGGGGACGGGCTACCCCCTCCCTCATTCTGAAGCAGCATGCCCATTGATCCTGCCAAGAGCCACATCAGCTTTGGGCCCATTGATCCTGCCAAGAGCCACATCAGCGTTGGGGCCGCCACGTGGTGCTGTGGATTCATGACGCTTCCTGTCGGAGGGAAGTGAATGTGTTTCAAACCCCAAAACAAGGCTATCTGGAATGTGTTGCACTTCTGCTGGCTGACTTCTGCCCACTGTGCCACAGTTTTTTTTTTTTTTAAGATTTTATTTATCTACTTGAGAGAACAAGAGAGAGCACAAGCAGAGGGAGTGGCAGAGGGAGAAGCAGACTCCCCGCTGAGCAGGGAGCCCAACGTGGGGCTTGATGCCAGGACCCAGGGATCATGAGATCCCAGGATTGTGACCTGAGCCGAAGGCAGATACTGAACCGACTGAACCCTCCAGAGCCCCCTCAACCCTTGGAGATCATCTTGGCTTTAGATGAACCTGCCTTCCCACAGTCCCTTCCCTTCAGATAATCTACAAACTGGCTGTGCATGGCCTTCCTCTGGCATCTAGAGGACTCCCTCCGGATTTCTGATCAGGTGTCCACTTTACACTAACTTGTTAGTTAGCAAGCTCCTGATGCCATCACTCTGTTGTCTGTCTTCTCCTCCTGCCCCCATGCCTCTATCTTCTCGATGAGATGCTGTGAAGTCCAGCTAGGTCTTCTAGGTCCCCTGGGCAGGGATGGACATGGCCAAGGGATGTCCTGTTTCAGGAATCCACGCAGGGTCCTGGCACCATCTCCATCCTCTACTGGCCTGTGGGGTCCCCTCCTTGCTACTTCTCCACACCAACTTCCCAAAACCATACTTAGTAAGAGCCAAAGAGCTTCCTTCAACAAGCTCATTGGTCTTCAACAACTCAATGGTCAATAGGAAACAGAAGGCGAAAAAATCATGGGATTTTCACCTACTGAACACAGCACGGCAGTTAAACGTGATGGTGATGAAGCCCGAGTGGCACAGAGGAGGATGCCCACACTCTGAGAAGGGGAAAAAAAACACAGGCTAACGTTTGGGTTCACTTAGGGTTCGAAATAATGTTGTGAAAGCCTCACTTGTACAGGAGAAAATGCCTGGGGGTGAAAATCCAGAAATCTTCTAGAAAGCAGTTAATGGTATTATCCTATATGTTCAAAGCAGAACATAGGAAATCTTCCTAGTTTTATGTACTTCCTTTCCCCTACAATCCTTGGAAAACCTCACCACCTCAGGGACGAGAACAAAGCGTCCACTGCCAGCATGCTAGGGGACATGTGTGTGTCACCTCTCACTGCTCGAGAAGTGGGAATGCGAGCTGGCAAAGGGGCGCTGCCACGGTGAGAAGGTTCCAACGGCCCATCCGTAACTGCCTGTCCTCCAGGAAGAAAGGAGTCAGCGTTGGTTTCACCAAATTCTAGTAGAAACTTATTTTTCAATATAATGCCAGCCTGGGGGCTTCTGGGTGGCGCAGTTGGGTTAAGCGTCTGGCTTTTGATTTTTGGCTCAAGTCGTGATCTCAGGGTTGTGGGATCGTGATTCCGGGGTCCTGGGATCAAGTCCCGCTCGGGCTCCCTGCAGGGAGCCTGCTTCTCCCTCTGCCTGTGTCTCTGCCTCTCTCTCTGTGTCTCTCAAGAATAAGTAAATAAAATCTTTAAAAACAAAAAAAGACTTAGAATTTATCCAGTAGGCGCGACACACATCCACGAAGCTCATTTCGTGTTTCTCTCCTCAGTGGTACAGGTACACGTGTGTACTCTTCTGGATGCCTCAGATACCTCGTCCTAAATGTAAAGAGCCCATTTAACTCCTGAAATCAGGCCACACTAGGTAAACATTAGTGACCTGCTCTCCCAAAATGGACATTTGGCTTGGGTGGTCTCCAGCTCTGCCCCCATTCCACAGAAAGGGAATGCCTTCTGGGGCCCCCAGAAATCCGCTGGGAGCCTCCCTGCAAGGGACAGGTACCCTGCACCGGGGTGAGGTCCTCTGCTGGCACTGGGCTGGTCTCCAGAGGACAAATTCCTCTGCATGTGCCCGTGCCCAGCCTGGGTGGTCACAGAATGGCCTGGGTGCCACGGGCTGGCTACTCAAGGGGGTGACAGCCAGGATAGCCCTGGGGACCAGGTTTTACTCCCACGAGTCTCAAAGCATCACTGAAGAGAAAGGACATTGGTAAAGCACTTAATTTGCTCAACAGAAGTTCATGATTCTTCTTATCGACAAGTTGAGTGCAATCTGTTGTGAATTGCTGAGATGATGCTGGATCTGCCTGGGCAGGCGAGGCCTCTGTCGTGTGGAGGAACATAGCTGCTTCTCCAGCTACGTGTGGCCCTAACACTCATGGCTGCCTGCCCTCGAGGGTCCCCCACACCCCATCCAACCACCTTCCCACCCCCCGCCCCCACTGAGCTTCTGCCGCAGTGCCTTTGCTCACGCTCCCTTCTTGGCTGGGACAACCGCCGCTCATCCTTCCAGGCTCAGCTCGGTTGACAGCATCTCCAGGGACCCCCCCCCCCTTTTGATGTCAGGAAGCTGCCTGCAGGCTGCATCTGAGCATCTCCTGCCTGATTCTGTAACTATCCCTTTATCTGGAGCCTTCCACACTGAGCTCCTCAAGGAGGGACAGGCCTGGGTTGGAGTCATCTCCATGTCCCCCTGCCCCTGTGCATGGAGTACCAATGGTGCTTGGTGTACTGGGTAAGTGAAAGAATGAAAAGTCAGGCCACAAGTGAGCCTGGGGATGGAGCCCAGTTTCCAGGTCAGGGGAGGGCAGGTCATGGGAGGCAGCGAAGTGCATGGTAGGAACAGTCCAGCCCACCTGGAAGGACCCCACTAGAAAGACAAGTAGTGAGGGGAACCTTCATTGAATGTGTATGCCCTCTTTCCTGACTCTCCAAGCAGGGGTCAGCCAGGATGTGCAGATTGGGCTAGTGAATGGGTAGGGGTGGGTGGGGAGGCAAGGTGGGGGAAGCAAGGGGTCATCGGCCGTGAGGTCAGTTCAGAGGCACCGCTCCTGCCCCAGCAGCTACCAGCCTCTTCCTTCTCCTGCATGCAAATGTCACACTCAGAGCCCTGGACAGAGGGGGGGCCCACCTTCCTGCTCTGCTCCTACCTGCAAAAGAGCCTGGGTAAATCTCTCTAGACTCATTTGTCCATGTGACCAGTGAGAGCAGGGATCCAGATGGTAAGGTACAAGGGCCTTGGGAGACTTGAAGTCTGGTGGAAAGGAAGCCCAGTTCACTGAGTGTGGAATAAAAAAAGTTTAAACATTGATACAAAGAGAATAAACAGCACCCTATACTAACACTTAAGGGTAAATTAATCAGTATTTCCCTTGCTCAGATGTGAACACATTTTTTTAGTTCTTGGAAAACTTAATTTTATTAGCCTAGATTTCCCCAAGGAGCACGAGTCATGAGGTAGCTCTGTGGCAAGACTGCTTAAACCAAGCAATGAAAACGAGACTCGGGCCTGTGGTCTGGTCCTCCAGGCCCACCGGTAATGTCACACCCACCTGCTACGCACCCACGAGGCCATGCACCCCACTTGCCAGTAGACTCCACCCCCAACTCCCAGGACAAGCAGGAAAAACAGAAGGAGCCTGGGGCTCTGAAAAGCTAGATTTGGGTTCCTATTTGGCCCCCCGTGAGAGGTGTCACTGAAACCCATGATCCCCACCCACCATCAGTCCACATCTGTAATTGCCTCAAGATGGACACAAATTGTTGACTTTCAACAAGAAACAAATATTTTTCCAACAGTTGAGCAAAAAGTTTACTGCAAGGCGATTGGGCAATACCTAATAAAATTACATATGCGTTGGCTCACCTACATAGCAACCCCAACTCCCCCCGGACTCTGCCACGAAGATAACCCCCAGCTCTACAACAACATACTCGCAAGTTTATTCACTGAAGCATCATCTGTAAACACAAGAAAATGGCAAGCAAGCTAAATGCCTAGACATTGGGGGGGGGTGCCCTAATAAACTCTGGTGCTTGCACACAATGGAGCACTCTGCAGCTGTAAAGAAGGCAGGCATGATGTGAACAGACTTGAAGAAAGTTCCATGACATACTATTTACCCCATCAGAAAAGCAAAGAGTGAAGAATATTTACAGTATGCTTCCATCCACGTAAGAAAGGGAGACAAAAATCTATAACCTGCTCTTTGTACAGCAAGAGTCAATTAGTTATGGGATGGACTGGCTCCCTAGAGGAGGTGAGTGATAAAGACTTGGACAGAGGAGGGGACAGGATTAGGATGGAAGGGACAGAGGGAGTGCTGCTTCTCAGAGTATAGTTTTCAGTACAGATCTGACTAGAAGCAATATAATGTTCAGGTACCTTGTTGAGTGTCTGCCTTTGACTCAGGTCATGACCCCGGGATCCTGGGATCCCGTCCAGCATCAGGCTCCCCATGGAAAACCTGCTTCTCCCTCTGCCTATGTCTCTGCCTCTCTCAGTGTGTCTCTCATGAATAAATAAAAATCTTTTTTTTTAAAAAAGCAATAGAATGTTCATCTGATCTTCATATACCCCCACATGCAAAATGACGATAACCAATCAAAGGTGAGGGGAAACCCCAAGTGAAGTATAAACACCAACAAATGGACCAAACCATTACAAATACATGGTGTATCCACACAGAAAGGCGTGGGAAAGAAAAACACTCAACTAAGAGACTTTGGAAGTAGAACCCTGACCCAACAGTGGAAGGCCAAAGACAAAACACTGAACAGAGATGCTCTCACCAGCAGGGAAAGCGTTTGTCACAGTGGTGTAGGCCAGCAATGTGTGGGGGAACTCACGCGTATTTGAATTAAGTGAATATACTTCAGCTACTGAGCGCTGGTCTCTCCCTGTTGGAGAAGGAAGTTGTAAATACAGAAAGGGGGGAAGGCAAACCTGGAGCTCCTGCTGTTGGACTGGAATTTGAGATCTCAGCCCAGACTCGTGGTTTTCAATGTATGTTCAGGTAGGAAGACATAGAGACACACATGATGTGTTAGTACACACCCATGTCATCACAGCTCTGTCCCCTGAAGGGGCCTGAGAGCAGTGATGCCCCAGGAGCAATGAGCACACCGGTTCCCAGACCTTGGTTTCTATGCACCACGCTCCAGTGACAGGACCCAGGGCTCCTTAGAGGGGTGGCTGATTGGGGTCTGGGGGAAGGGAAAATACAGATGAGCCTTGGACAGCTTGTGATTTGAGAAAGCAAGGAAGTATCCTCCGAAAAGACAAGGAGACATGGGCTGGCCACATTCACAAGCACTAAACTGAAAGAGAATCTAATATTAGGCCAAGCCTGGAATAATCTGATCCAGAACATAAATAACCATTGTATCAGATTGTAATTCATAGAAAAAAGTAAATACCCAGGAGTCTATCCTGATCCGCATAAGTAATCATAAACACATATATGGGGGAGAAGGGCTAGTTCTTTCTCCCAGCAGAATTCTAAGCAGTAAGTGTGGAAGGAAAGCAGGAAATACAAAAATCACCATCAGGCAAACGTCACAGCAACAACAGTTGGAAGCAAGACCCACCAACAGATGCTAAAACGAATGGGTGGAGGTTTAAGGAGAAACAGGATTTACAAAAGTAACTTCTTCCCCCAGGAATTTGTAACCACTGAGGAAAGATGGGAACTTCATGGTGGAGGAGCCTGGCAGATGCAATGGTGGCCAGGGAAGGGTCAACATCACCAGCAACAGGACATGGACACCAGGACTCCCCAACAGGAGGCGTGAGCGGGACACGTCACCTCTGTGGGGTTCTTGCTGAAAATGCATACCCTCGGGCTACTCCTGGCGAAACCTCAGACAAACCCAAACTGAGGGACAGTCGGTATGAAATAATGGATGAGCACTTTCCAGCAGCACCGGGGGCATGAGAGGCCAGGAAAGAACAAGCAGCCCTTTCAGGCAGGAGGGAGCCAGGAGACCTGGGTGACGCATTGTGGGGCCTGATGGGGTCCTGGGGAGGAAAGGGACACGAGTGGAAACCTGGATGAACAAGGCATGTGGTTGAGTCTGTCATGCCAGACGGGGCTCCCTTTCTGGGTTTGCTGACCACAGTCTGGTTGTCCAAGCTGAGGACGTGCAGACAAGCTGGGTGAGGGGAACCTTCTGAACTATTTCTGCAACTTTCAAGTCTAAATTGGTGTGTTTGTTCAGGGAAAAAAAGATGTAAGGTGTGTTTCATAAACACGCCAACACCCCAGGCCCTTGCCAGGCCCTACTTAGGATCTACTTCAGTGTGAATCCTTTGTAGGGCTGGAAGGGGGACAGATGCTCAAGGGTCTTAGATTTGAACCAGAGCCTCCAGGGGTGTTTGGTCACAGGCTTCAGGTCAATGCTTGGCTACAGAGATCTCTGGAACTGAAGGGAACTTCTGGAACATTCTGTCCAATGTCGTGAGCCAAGACTGGAGTCCTGAGGGGGAGGGGTCTGTAGTTAGACCCTGTGGGGTTCTCTCCAATTCCTGGACCCCTATGCAGACCTTGCCCACACTGGTTCTCAGAAGCAATCAAGATCTGAGGCCACCGTCTCTCAGGAGCGGAGTTTCAAGGGTTCTGGGTTCAAGTCACCTCAGATTCTGTGTTTCGGGGCTAATACCCAGGCTTTGTCAGCAGACATCTGTGGCTTTCTTCTTAGGACCAGGCTTCCGGCTGTGCGGGCTATGAGTTCCTACGCCAGAAACCTGCACCTTAGCTCAGCCCATCTTTTGGCATGTCCCCCACTGCCCGGTGCCCTGCGGATCCTAAGAATCAACTGCTTGTCTGGCCTCCGTCTGTGTGCCAGACATTGTCCCGGCTTCCAAAAGAGGTAGGTCCCAGTCTAAGCCAATCTCCTAGGCCATGTGGCCTGTCTCCAGGTACGTCAGGTAAGGCTCCAGACCTGAGAGCCTCTAAGGGATGGAGCAGAACCTAGGTTACACAGGAATACGCTGCCAAACGCTTTCAGATCCCACAGAGCCTGCCCAACCCTCCTCTCCAGCTGTGATCACCGAGGACAACACATCTTCTGACACTTGCTCCCATCAAGAGCAGGCATCTGCGTCCCCTCCCTCTGGGTGACAGCACACAGTGGCAGTGGCCCTGGGTGGTTGCTGGGTCCAGCCCTAGGAGACTGGCAACTTTCACTTCCTGTCTCTTGGAGCTCTCCACCCCGAGATGGGGTGCCAGGTGCCACGTAAGAAGTCCAACTACCTTGGGACCGCCTGCTACGAAGAAGCCCGAGCTGGCCTCCTGGAGAGGAAGGGGGACAGAGTCCAGCCAGCATGGGAACCAGATGTCCCAGCAGGGAGCCCTCAAAGCTCCAGTCCCGGCCAGCAGCCGCCTCCTGGGCAGAACAGCCCCAGGTCAGGGCCGCCCAGCTAAGCCCACCCAGCCACAGAACCAGAGAGAGGTAATGACAACTTTTGCCTCAAACCACTAAGTTTAAGGCTGGTTTGTTAGAATAGCAATAGGTAAACGCGACCCTGGCTGCAGGAGGCTTTTGCTGGAGATCCTCCTGAAGGAAAGGCTTTTTCTTCTTCAAGCAGAACCTCTTGCAGAAGAATCTGATAGATAAACAGGCAAACAGAGCCTATTAGGGGAAGAGCGAAGATTATGAACATTCTCATTTGTACAATGGGGATCGTGGTTCCCTGAGGAGTCGGATGAGCCCCGTGTGAGGCAGACGACGGATCGAGCTGGCTGTCCCTGTGCTTCTGTCCCCATGTGTCACTGTGTGTGTATGTATGGGTGCTGGGCGGGTGGTCACTGCACCCCAGTTCCGAGTATTCACAGATCCCGAAAATCAGTCAAGGTCTCTGGATTTTGGGTCTGGTCATCCATCACATGGACAATCCTGCTTGGCTGTGCCACCATCCTTCTCTTCCTGCTCGCCCAGTGATCTGGGACATGGTGAAGGCAGTCCGAGGAGCCCCTGGGTCCCTGGACACTTCATGGGGTCAGATGGTGTTCTGAGCACTGAGGATTTTAACCCTCACAACGAATGAAGGGCGGATGGTGCTACCATCACATCCATAAATGGGCAAAGTGGGGTCGGCAAGGCGGAGGGACCTTCCCTGGCAGATCCCAGAGAACTGGGGTTCGAACCCACACATCTGAATTGGGCTCACGCTCCCAGGCACCCCAGTATATGGCTTGCCGGCAAGTGGCCACAAACTTCCCTTCTTCATCCCTGAGCCTGTTTCCTTGTCTGCAGGATGTGATAACACCCACTTGGTAGCTGCAGTATGGACCAATTAAGACATTCGTGGTGCCTGGGCACGTTTCTCCCTCTCTCTCCATCTTCACTCTTTAAGGCTCAAAGTGGCAAAAAACAAAACAAAACATACTTACGAAAGAAAAATGTATGTTCCTTTTTTTTCCTTTTCTTCCAAAGTCCCACAAGGGAAGGATCATCCTTTTTAAGGGAATCCAACTTGGAGATCTTGATCAGATCACAAACAGAAGTGAACAAGTATGAAGGATGGTGGACCTTCCCCCTTAGCAGTATGGATTCATCAGTTTTTATTTTTATTCCTCCCCCTAAGCTCCACGGTGAGAGGTCCATCTCGAATAGGGAAGGGAGGTAGCCAGAAAGTCCTTCCAAGAAGCCCATCCCATGATTCCCCGGTACTTGTGCGTCCCCATTTCCAAACACCCCTAGGGAGATCCCAGGGTTTCAGAACAGCTCCTGTAATTGAGATTTCTTAGCGCTCATGTCTTGCTGAGCAAATGGCTCAGCTGGCTAGCTGTAGATCAACAGTCTGTATTTCATGAATATTTTTCTTTGGAGGCCTGTACCCATCAACATTTCACTTGCAAAAAAAAAAAAAAAAACATTTCACTTGCTCAGGAGTATTTGCATTTTAATGTGATTTTTTTTCCCCCATACAACCAGACAGCTGGGTGGGTTTCCCCTTTCTCCTGATATCCAAAAGCCTCATCTCTGCATATGGATCTCTCCAAGTCTGCTTGTGTCCAGGCTGGAAACCCCATCCATCTGAACGATAGCATTTTTGAAGAAAACTGCTACTGATGTACAGGGAAAAGTCAGGGTTACAATTTCGATCCAATGTTTGTCCAAAACTAACAGGGAAAAATCGTTTTAAATGGATTTTGCTGGAAGGTGTCATCACTGAAAAAATATACAGGATACAGCTTCTGCCTACCTACCCACGTTCCTACCTCCTTTCTCAGTTACTCTCCTACCAACTATACCAGCACCCTCATCTTTTTTGAAGATATCACCCCAGGGCCTTTGCACTTGCTGCCCCCTCTATCAGAATGCGCGTTGCTCCAACTTTTGTGCTGACTTGCTCTCTCGTAGCATTCAGGCTTTGCTCCGATAGTGTCGTATCATCAGAAAAGCCTTGCTGGCCACCCTATGGATAAAGGTCCCCCTCTTCTCACTCTTCATCCACATGCCCTACTTTATTTTCATCAAGGTGCTGATCACAACTCAAAGGTATATTATTTTTTTTCACCACCCCTTCCCACTTTGAAGATAAGCCCATGACAGCAATCCTGTCTTCCGTGGGAGACTCCACGCCAAGCACACTACAGAGGCAGTAAGTTATTTTTGAGGAAATGCCTAAGTGCCCATTTTCCAGAAGAGGAAGCTGTGGATCCCTGAGGGCAAGTGATTTGTTCACGATGGCACAGCCAGGAGCCAGAGGTATCAACCCTCGGGTTGTCACGGACCCAAATCGATTGGATTAACCCCTACATTCTACATTTGTGACATTTACTTTTTCTGACTTCATCCAAGCACATTGGCTCTTCTGAGGTCTCCACTACTATCTGCTTGGAGCCTGGTGCCCAGCCCAGCCCTGTGACAGTCCTGCCGCCTGGCTGCCCAGATTTCTGCCCCTGGGGCACCCCGGAGGCTGCTCTGATCCCTGCCTCCTGCAAAGCAGGCTCTCTGGTCAGCGCCAGCACCCGGCAAGTTCTCAGCCCAGCCAAAGAGCGCTTGCTTATTTGTGTGCTAAACACTCGCTTTTTGGAGCAATTTCTTGAACCACCTCTTACCATCCCAAACATTATGGCAGAGAACAGAAGAGAGAATCACTAAGTGATCACTGACATAAAGAAAAAGGGAAAAATTCGCTCTTCAAAGACAGGTAAAGAAGGCCAGAAAGAAAGAATCACAAGGCACTTTTTTAGCACATGTCCTCATTCCTGTCTAATCGGGCCGTACTTTCCCTCCATGAGCCTCTGTTTGCCCGTCCATAAAATGGGAATTTGGGCCAGGTGGACTCACTCTAAGGGCAAGCACCGTCTTTCCCTTTTGCTACTATCCATGCCAACACTGCAGGCCAGGACCACTCTCCCTCCAAACTACTCACTGCGCCTGGATCCTTAGCCACCTTGTCCTACATGGTAACAGCCCCCATGGATTAAGTGCATACTGCGTCCTTGGCACTATGCCCCTCACCACCTGTCCTGGCTGGCTCATTTACTCCCTGAAACAGCCCTGTGCCTAAAGCAGGGACTGTGCCCTGCACCAGACAAGAAACCCATTTGCCTTATAGTGGCAAGTCCCCTGCTTCCCAGCCTCCCCCCCTCCCACCCAGGTCCATGCCCTGCCTCCTCCCAGGTGCCACCCACAAACACAACGCCTGCTGCTCGCAGAGGCTAAGACTCAGCTGAGAGCAGAAACTAGGTCTTAAGTGCTTCTGCGTCCTCCACACCCCTGGCCCTGAGCAGTCCTGTGCTTGCAGGAAGATTTCCGATACGTTAGCTGAGCAAATGAGAAAAACCAAGGACAAATAACAGCTCCCAGCGAATGTCTCAGTCTCAGATCCTGTGGGATCTGAGGAGCTTCCCGAAGCTGGAGGACTGCTGTTAACACCTTTAAGTGATTTTACGATGTCCTCCTTGCAAGCCGGAATGTTCAAAGGAGGAAGTTCTCAGGGGCAGAAGACGAAGGTAAATGAGCTAGAGTACCTACGTTAATGTTTATTCCATGTTTTTCTGTTTTGCATCTGTCTGGAGTCAGAAACCTGCTCAAATTCTGTATCCAAGGTGGAAGCGCCCCCCCACCCCACCCCGCTCCAGGATCCAGGACTCTTTTGTGGGGAAGTTGTCCCACAGGCAGCCAGTGAGCACACTGGGCTCCCCACATAACATCCCCCACCTGGAGGCTCTCCTGTTCTGCATGGGACGAGCCCACGTCTTTCCTGGGGCGAGCCCTTGGAAAGGACACTGGGCAGGGGAGAAGCAACCATCTCAGGATGGGGCTGCACACCCCCTGACAACCATGAACTCAGATGGGACTCCAGCATACCTCCCACGGGGGCAGTGGAGACAAGTGGATGAGGATTCTGAAACTAGGCCAAGAGGAAATTAGAGAAAAGGTGGGAACCAAGGATCTGTGCCTACATGGGGCAGGGAAAGAGCACCTGGTCTGCTCACTGTCCAGCTGTGTGACTTCGGGCAGATCCCTCCCCCTTTGTGGGGCTCATTGTCTCGTCCCCATCTTTAAATTGGACTGGAGTGGACAGAATGACAATCTCTGGGGTTGCTCCCTACTCCTACATCCCATCATTCAATGGCCTACGTTGGGAAATCTACGTGAGAGTACTAGGGGATCAGAAAGCCAGGCATCTATTGGAGCCACCGGGATCTGCCAACAGAAATATCTCTTCCTCCTTTGCAGAGACTCTGAGCCAGTGGGTCTCACCTGGTACTGCACAGAGCACACCGCATCTTGGCAACACTCTCTGACCACCCTCCACCTCTCCTGTTGCACGCTGGAGAAAGAGACCTGGGTCTTACTCCTTTCTGCATCCCAGCACATGGCACAGAGGCTGGCATGCCACAGGTACACCATACATGCTGGCTGGCTGGCTGGCTGGCTGGGACTGCGATAGACCTACCAGGATGGCTTAAAACACCCTCTCGGGTAGAGACTGCTACCTGTCCCACCAAATCCACACCCCAGCTTTCCCTGGTACACAGCCAGGCTATATTTCCCATTAGTCCTACAGTTAGATGTGGCTGCATGACTGGTCTTGAGAGAAGAATGTGAGCAAAATGCTTTGGGTGGGCAAGTGGCCAAGTCTCTCTCTTGCCAGAGGGTCCACAACACGATGAAGCCAAAGGTGGGAAGCCAGGTCCCTGCACCTCTGTGCATGGAGGAAGTTGTCCACCAACCAGGGACACCCACCAAGACTATTTATGCATCAGAAATAAACTTCTATTGTGTCAGAATCAGTATCTCTTGGGGTTGTTTCTGATAGTCACTTTGCTTGCTCTAATGAATATATTATTTTGACCCTTTAAAAAATTAAAAAGAAAACCTGTATTTGGTAAGAGGAGGGTGGTTAAAAAACTTAACATAGTTGCCATTTTTCACTTGAAATTGTTGTTTCTGGGGCTTTGTGGATCAAATTGCTTGTCCTCGTACTGACACGCCGGTGTCACACTTATCCCACAGCCTACTATTTGCCGAACGTTCCAGTCTTGGGACACCTGGGTGACTCAGCAGTTGAGCATTTGCCTTTGGTTCAGGGTGTGATCCTGGGGTCCTGAAATCAAGTTCCACATCAAGCCTGCTTCTCCCTGTGCCTATGTCTCTGCTTCTCTGTATGTGTGTCTCATGAATATAATAAAGAAAATATTTTTTTTAAAAGAACATTCCAGTCTTCATATAGTCAGTAAAGCAGATGAATCTGGGCCTATAGTCTACCTAAAACCAGTTAAGTCTTTCAGGCAGAACACAGACACCAAGGGCCTACTAGGTATAAAGCATGGGGATGGATGCCCTAAATTTGCTGTTTTTCTAAACCTCAAAATCAGGCTATATGGTCTGTGAAGCACAGGTCAGAGGTAGCAGAATAGAAAAATTGACAAAGAGTGTCCCAGAAACCTCCAGGATGAATGGATGCCAGAGAAGGGCACTTCGGCATGAAAGATGCAGGCCTGCCCCCAGGGGCACTCAGTGTATTGGTGGGAAGTGTTAGCCATGTTTGAGAAGAAAGTATCCTAGGGCTACTGAGAAGCAGAACTGTCAGGAAAAAAGAAGCAGGTCAGAAACCCAGATTGGGGTTGACCAGATGCACCATTTCTACTGTGTAACCTAGGTCAATGATTCAGTCCTTCGGAGTCTGACTATTTATTGGCCAATGAAGAAACTCAAGAGCCTCTCTTCACTCTGGATGAGCAGGCACACAAGGAAGCAAGTAACAAAGGGAAAGATCGAAATAAACAAACACAAAACTGACCTTAGAGAAGAGGGAAATAATTCATGGCTGAAAAGCAAGCAAACAAAAACACCACTATTTCACTACTTGGTACGTTAACAGCTATAAAACCAAATGAGATTCTAGGAAAAGGAGCAACCAGAGAATAAGAAAAACCTCTTAGAAATGAAAAATACTAGTGCCGAGGCGCCTGGGTGGCTTGGTGGTTAAGCGTCTGCCTTCGGCGCAGGGTGTGACTCCTGGGATCGAGACCCACATCAGGCTCCCCAAAGGGAGCCTGCTTCTCCCTCTGCCTATGTGTCTGTCTCTCTCTGTCTCTCTCATGAATGAATAAATAAAATATTAAAAATACTAGTGCCAAAATGTTTTTTGAAGGTAAACAAAAAAGGTGGACTGGAAGACAGTCGACAAAATCTAGAATAAACAGCAAAACAGCGGTGAAATGAGAAGATAGGAGAAAAATGCAGAAGTAAATAGGCCCACTCTGGAAGGCAGAAGACCCAACAAATAAGAGGTTCAGAAATGCACAATAGGAAAAAATGCAGATTTTCATGAGGACTCATCTTCAGATTAATTACACTAAGTATCCAGAAGAGTGGATGAAGACTCCCCTAAAGGGTATCTTCATGTAATAGAAGGCGGCCAAAGATGAAGAAGAATTCCTAAAATCTGCCAGAAAAGGAAAACAGGAAACAGAACATCTACAATGGACCTAGAATCGGACTTCTCAGCAACACAGAAAGTTCCAAAGTCTTCAAAATTTTGAAGGAAAAGTAGATTAGATTTTGAACCTGGAAATCTACCTTCACTGTAAGGATAAGAATACACACACACATTTTCTGACAGCTTATTATCCATGTATCTTTTCTTACGAAGCTCCAACCCAGGGAAACAATAAAGGATGAGCCCAGGATGGCCTCTGCAGAATAGGTGTGTAGAAGAGGTGTACAACTTGGTACAGGAACAAAGACAGTCTTGAGAGGACAACAAATCAAAACCAAAACCACACACACACACACACACACACACACACATGCACACCCCAAGGAGGAGCTCAAGAGAACAGGTAGTATAAAAAAAAAGGAGAATATGGTAAAGATAGATAAAGCAAGAAGAAAAAAACAAAGGCAATTAAAAATTCCAGGAAACACACACACACACACACACACACACAATCCCTCTTAATCAACTCATGATCCAAACAGAAACAAAATTAATCAATGGCATGATTTTAAGCAATAGATGGCATGCAAGCAAATAGAATGCATTTGACTCTGTTCCGGGACATTCTGCCTTGAGCAATTCAGGAGCTGAGAAGCTGATGCCTAGAGAAGGAAGTGTAATCCCCAGCATACTGTTTCATGCAGCATTAGACACTTCTGATACAGCAGTAATTAGATCAATGTCACCTACCAGTTTTGATTCCTAGAATCAAGCTCTGGACAAAGCATATGGTAGAAAGTACATGACAAGATGTAAATATAAGAAGCTCCAATGTAACATCAACTCTAATGCTGAAGGTGTGTGATACCAAAGGCAAGAGGAAAGGCAGGAAAAATGGGCACTAATCACCTCTTCCTAGAAAATGAGGAGACAGAAGCACCATGAAAAGGTGATGGAGAAGAACATTTATTTAAAGATTAAAAAGTAGAGACACCAGGGTAACTCAGTCAGTTAAGCATCTGACTTGATTTCTGCTCAGGTCATGATCTCAGGGTTGTGGAATTGAGCCCAACATCTGGCTCTGTGCTCCGTGGGGAGTCTGCTTGAGGCTCTCCCTCTCCCTCTGCTTCTTCCCACCAGGTGTGTGCGCACTCTCTCTCTAAAAAAATAAATACAAAAATCTTTAAGAAAAAAAGTAACCGCTAAAAGTACTTTAATAAAAATAAAAACAGGCAGAGGAGGAGTCATGTCTTTCTTTTTCACTTTAGATCAGCCACAGCTACCTGAAGGTGACAAATTCACTACCTGGGTGGGAGTCGTGGCTCATGCGAAAACTGAAAAAGGAACACGTTGTGGATTACATGAATTTAGAAGAGTAATATCTGCAGGACTCGAAATACAGCAGATATTTTATTGTGCCTACCCCTGCCTCACAATATGCAAATACTGACTAAAAAAGAACTTTAAGTGTTCAGTAAAAAGATCTGCCACACAGAGCACTTTGAAGAAACCTATGCAAAAGTGAACCCGAATCTGGACGTAAAGTATGACAACTATTTTAGGGACAGCTAAACTGAGCAAGGCAATTTGCACTGGGTTAACAGGTGGCCCAAAAAATGAGCAGGTGTGTGTCTTTGTGGGGGGGACTTCGGTGAGGAAGGCTTCCCACGGAGAGCCTGGGAGGACACTCTGCTCTTCGCATGCTCCCAATCTTTGCAAACTGTAGATCCCTCTACTGCTGCATTATATCCACACAACAGAATATTATCATTATTATTATTTACAAATAGAAAACAAGTCTCTACCTTTTGGGGAGCCCGGGTACCTTTTAAAAACGACTTGCAAGCAAGTTCAAACTGCTACTCCACCGCCCACATTATAATGCCCAGGATAGCAAACGATGCATGCAGAGGCTTTCTCTCTGCTTCCATGGAAAGAGAAACAATGAAGGCTCAGAACGGAGGCCAGAGGATGTGATGCAGCTCCTGGCTTGACTCTGGCCCACCCCAGACCGTTCCCTAAAGTCCCAGCTTTATTCTGAGCCAAAGAGGGTAGAGGGCACCTTGTGCCAGAAGGTGGGGCTACAATGAATCCTGCTGCCTAAGATTCCATCTGGGGCAGGTCCAGAGTAAGGCCTGATGCTTCCCCAATTAGCTGGAGCAGCCTGATGTCTATTTCTGGGCTTCTGCCTTAGTTTCCCCCATGAAGCCCAGATACAGAGGCCCTGACACTGTGCCTGGCTCATCCAGTGCCCTCTCTCCAGGACACCAGCCTCTCGGAGCGCCCTTTCTCCCACTGCTGGCCACAGCACTGTTCAGGTTGGCAAGGGAAGCAGCTGGGTGTGCAGCAGGATCCGCATGGGTGTGGAGCCAGAGAAATGACAGCTGAATACCGTCTCTGCCACTTACTGGCTGTGTGACCTTAGGAACATTTCTTAACCTCACGGAGCTCTGGCCTTCTCAAGGATTCATTAATTTACTTAGCAAATACTTTACGAAGCACCTATCTGGGAACAGGTACCTGCTAGGTGTACAAAGCCCTGACAGTCCCTCGTAAGGATTCTCAATCATTGGTAAATGCAGAAATTTACCAATGCCCTCACTTTGAAGAAATGTGAGGTTTAGGGAACCATGACCCTGGGGCTGGGACCTGAGACTTGGGACCTAGTATTGTGATACATGTCGAACCACCCCATGAAAGCACACCGTCTTGGTGACTTGACCATCCAACTGCCTGGATCCTGGCTGGCGTCATCCTACGACAGCTCCCCACCCTAATCCCTACATGCACGCATGCACACACATGGGCACACGTGTGCACTTTGCTGGAACTAAACTCTCTGGACATGGAGCGAGACTGGCGGTCCCAGTACTCCTCCCACCAAAGCAAAGCTGCAAGTGACTCTGTCTCTCTAGCCCCAGGCTTAGTGTCCCGCCTCCTGCAGGCCGGTGCTAAATCCCAGCGTGTCTTCCCTGGCATGCCCTTCCCAGTTAAGACACAGGGCTTTTGTGGATAAAGGTGTGGCATGTATATATACAAGGGACTACTACTCAGCCATCAAAAAAACAACAACAACAACAACAACAACAACAATAGAAATTTTGCCATTTGCAATGACATGGATGGAACTAGAGGATATGATGCTAAGGGAATTAAGTCAAGCAGAGAAAAGACAATTATATTTCACTCCTGCGTGAAATTTAGAGACAAAAGAGGATCATAGGGGAAAGGAGGGGAATATAAAACAAGATGAACTCAGACAAGGAGATGAACCAGAAGGAGATAAAGAGACCCTTAATCATAGGAAACAAAATCATAGGAAACAGAGGGTCGCTGGAGGGGAGGGGGTGGAGGGATGGGGTAACTGGGTCATGGGCATTAAGGAGGAAACGTGAGGTGATGAGCACTGGGTGTTGTTATATACTACGGATAAATCACTGGCTTCTACCTCTGAAACCAGTAAAACATTATATGCTAATTAACTAAATTTAAATAAAATTTTTTAAAAAGACACAGCTGTGGGGATCCCTGGGTGGCTCAGCGGTTGAGCGCATGCCTTCAGCCCAGGGTGTGATCCTGGAGTCCTAGGATCGAGTCCCGCACTGGAGTCCCTGCATGGAGCCTGCTTCTCCCTCTGCCTGTGTCTCTGCCTCTGTCTCTCTGTGTCTCTCATGAATAAATAAAATCTTAAAAAAAAAAAAAAGACACAGCTGTTCTTCATGCCTGGACCACACTCTTTCAAGTGGCTGATTGCTACGCCTCAAGACCCAGCTCCAAGGTCCCCTCCCCAGGAGGCCTTGTCTGACCATCGCCTGCTTTCTGCGCTCCTTGCACTTACCTGGTTGCCAGCATTTGCCACAAATCTTTAGAGACGCTGCTGTCTGACCTGACTCCCAAGAGCGGGACAGCCTGACTGATCCATCTCTGGGCCTCAGCTCCAACCAGTGCCAGCAGAGAGGAGGCCCTCGGCAGAGCTGTGCATGGTTGAACAGCCCACCTAATGGGGATGCCACCTGCACCCCACTCCGAGAGCACCCCTTCTGAAGGAAAGGATACCTCGGAGTCTGGGTCCTCTGGCCGCCCTATGCCCTAACTACATCTATACCTGGCCGCAATGCCAATGCCAGCTGAGGCTCGCTGAGGGGGCTGGAAGCTCGTCTCTGAGGATGTCTCGAAGCTCTGCAATGGTGCAAAGAGAAGCAGGTCAGTTGTGAGAGGCTTGTTCTTTCAGGCACGGCCTTAGGGATTTTTTTTTTCTTTAATGTAAAAAACGAATAGTCTAGAGATCCACAGCTCAGCACCTGCAGAAGGTCACTGGCTTGATTCCAAATCTCCTCTCTCGGTCGACTGGGAACCATTTACGCCAAAAAAAAAAAGAATGTTTCGATGAGCACGACTGCTGCCAGTGGCCCACAGGCCCTGTCCTCTCTGCCTCGCACCCATGCCTCATGGTGCTGGGGTGCTGCCCTTCTGCTGCCCTGGGCCCAGCGGGGCAGGACTTGGTCTAATGCGTCTCATTCACTTAGGGGCCCCGACCCCTTGTTCAGATGGGGCTTCTTAACAGGAACCTTATTCCCAAGCAGAGGACACAATGACAAAGATGGCACTGGTTTTACCAAAAGGAGACCCACTGCCCTCAAACACCCTCAACATAGGTCAAAATGAGCCTGGCACACAGGGCATCTGTGTGCCAGGCACTGTGCTCGACCCACCACATGGCATCAGGCCCACAAGACTGCTCCTTGAGCCATTTTTTTTTTGGATAATGAGCCAGGCCCAGCAAGGCGGGACATGCACCCAGTGGTGAAGCCGACAAGGCCAGCCCTGGTAGCAGTCCTTACCCTGGGTGTGGTGTCATTGTGGAGCTTTTAGAAGTACTGGTGCCCAGGTCCCAGCTGACACCAGCTGAACCATAATGTGCAGTGTGGTGTTGAGGAGAATTTGCATTTTTCAGATGCTCCCAGAATCCCAGCACTTGAGCATGATGCCTCAGGCAAGAAGAGGGTCTTCTAATCTTAACTACACACCTACTATGCACCAGACACTCTGCTGGCAGCCGGGGGGGGGGTGGGGGTGGCATATGTGTGGTGAGTATCGTGGCCTTTCCAAACCAATTTCTGCCCTCAGAGCTTGAGAAATGAAGGCCCCATGTGGGATGAGAGAAGACCTGCACCCTGAGAGCTATAGGGAGTTCCTGGGGGATGGCCCCCTCCCTGAAGGCCCTAAGGAACTTCCAATTCTTCTTGGCAGCAAAAATCTCCTTAAAGGACTAGAGAGGGGAGCCTGGGTGGCTTAGTGGTTGAGCGTCTGCCTTCAGCTGAGGGTATGATCCCAGGGTCCTGGGACCGAGTCCTGCATTGGGCTCCCCGCACAGGGAGCCTGCTTCTCCTCTGCCTGTGTCTCTGCCTCTGTGTGTCTCTCATGAATAAATAAATAAATCTTTAAAAAAAATTAAAAAATAAAATAAAATAAAAAGTAGGGGGGGGCAGGCAGATGGAATCTTCAGGTCTGCTGACCCTATGCCCATCCAGGGTGCTCTAGACTCCTGTCTCCTGTGACCCCAAATCCCCATGCCCCCAAATCCAAACTTCCCAGGGCGGCTTTGGTGCTGCCCACAGGACAGACTGTCCCTGCCCAAGCTCCCACGCAGCCTCCACCCCCTGCACTGGCCTTGGTCTCCTCCAGCCCTTGGCAGAAGGCATCCTAACACGACTCTCGAGCGGGCCCTGTCTGGCTCTCTGGGCTCCTGCGGTGAGAACATTTTTCCCACTGCAGACTTGGCAGGTCATGCACTCCCTTGCAATGGCCAACAGGTTTCCACGGGGGACCACCTTCCCTGTCCAAACCCAGCGCCCGCTGCTATGTGAGCTGACGCCCCCGGGCCACCCTATGGCCCATCCCTGCAGCCAAGCCGCCAGATACAGTCTTTGGCTCTGCTCTTTTCCTCCATCATGCCCTGACGCTTCTTCCTTCAACCATCATACCATTGTAACCAGAGCTGGCATCTCTCAAGTGCATGGTTTTAATGGATATACACGGTCTCATCGAGTCACACAGCAGCCCTGCCATGTGCACTGAGGCTCGCCCAGGGGAATCTCAGTCTCCAAGTACAGCCACATGGAGCCTGATTCTGAAAACACAGGGCAGTTCCCACGCGTGCCGAACTGGGCTAGAGCGAAGGCAGAGATGGCCAGACGTCCTTGCCCTAGAGAGGTCTGTGCTCTTGGGGGAGGGGAGGAGAACCAGACTGGCTCAAATGTCTAAGCTGGGAGCCACCTTCCCAGACACAGCTGTCCCTGGGCGCCCGGAGGTCGGAACGGTACCTGATGGGCCGGTGTGCCAGGTGCTGTCAGGAGTCTGGACGAAGGATGCCACACCAGCCGGGGGTGGCCTTGCTCCTCGGAACACACCATGTGCCCGAGCCACCACCTACTCGCTGCATCCAGGCATTGGCAGCATCCCAAACAGACGCCAAAGCAGCACAACCTGTCCCCCTGAGCTCTGGCAGCAGCTGACTTCACGCCCATCCTGGCAGAGGAGCCAGAGGACACAAGAGCCCACTGGGAGCATGTGCCAAGCTAACCTGAGCAGGAGACAGGCGAGATCCCTATGGGCCGGCAGCACCGAATACTCATGGAACCTTCCGGTGGAGAATGTGGTCCACCAGGGACCTGCCGCTGGAAGCCTCTCAGTGTCGGGGGCTCAACTGTGTCTCCTCAAGAGATGAGTTCAAGTCCTAACTGCTGCTACCTGTGACCTTATATGGAGATCCAGCCTTTGCAGATGTAATCAAGTGAAAATGAGATCGTACTGGATTAGGATGCGCCCTAAATCCAACGAGTGGGGTCTTTTACAAGAGAAAGGAGAGGGAGGTTTGTACACAGACACGGGGGGAGAATGGAACGTGTACATTGCAGAGACACAGCCACAGGCCAGGGGCACCAAGGAATTGCTGGTGGCATCCCCAAACCAGGAAGCGGCATGGACCGGGAGCACCCTAGAACCTTCAGGAAGGGCACGGCCCTGCCAGCACCTTGATTTCAGATTTCTGGCCTCACGAACAGCAGGAGAAGACTTTTCAGTTGTTTTAAGCCACCCAGCTTGCAGCACGGTTATGCACCCTACGGAAGTAAGCACTCAGCAAGGACACATGACAACAGGGAGCCAAGATTGGAAAAATCCTCCCACACACACATGTCCTGCATGATAATAGGGTATGAAGTCTTGGGGGATTAACACTTGGCAGCAGAGAGATGCTGGTCTGCTGGTCCGCTTTCCTGCTCCACCTGTGTGACCCTGGGCTCCCCCCAAAGGTGGCCTGAGCTTTTTTTCTCATCTGTCATTTCAGCCCATCAAGCCCTGCCCCACACTGCCCAGCATCACAAACTCGATTGTGCCCATGATAGGGCTTCATACATAAAGCTGGTTATTTGAGTTAGGGGACCCCATGGACCCCATGGAAGAGGGTGGAAGTTAACTATAAAAGCCAGCGTTTGGGGCAGCTGGGTGGCTCAGTCGGCCAAGTGTCTGCTTTTGACTCACGTCATGGTCTCGGGGTCCTAGGATCAAGCCCGTGTCAGGCTCCCTGCTCATCAGGGAGTCTGCATCAACCTTTCCCTCTGCCTGTTCTTTCATCCTCACTCTAATAAATAAATAAAATCTTAAAAAAAATTAAAGGCCAGTATTTTCTCTGAAAAAGGAATCTACATTCCAAAGTCTGGGGCATTGTCATGGCCACCCCTGCCGCGTCTTTAGAGGCTGGGAAGGTGGCCACAGCCGGGCTCCACCCAAGCTCAACAGAGAGCCAGAGAAAGTGAGACCTTGGTGTCACTTCCAAATGGGAATGTGTTTTCAGAAATCAATCAATCTGACAATATCTGCATATGCCAAACTTTTGCTCTTTTAAGTGTTTGCCAGCACAGATTTCTCATCTGCAAATGTTGGTTCAACCTCCATATTGCAATAGGGCTGTCTTTCTAAATCCCGATGGGATCATGACGCTTCCATCTACCCCAACTTTGCTTGGCCCCAATAGGAAAGTTTGGCCTGGGCTCTCCACACTCATTCAGACCTGCATCCATGCTTCTATGTCCAGCCCTGGCCTGGATGTCTCTGTCCTATTCCAGGCCTGCCCAAGCCCACACCTCTTCGGGGAAATTTCCTGGGACCCCCTGCTCCTCATAGACTCCAAACAACTGGTAACTTTTGCTGTGAGCACCCCCACATTACAGCTTGCCTCTACTGTAGATGATGGGACCCCACTCACTTCCTTCATCTGAGAAGACACTTTAGAGCAGTCAACAACCTGGAATCACGTCTCATTCCTGCTCTCGCTGGCTATGCGCTTGGACAAGGCAGGTGGCCTCCCTGAGCCACATCATCTCCAGCTTGCAAAGGCATAAGCAGGAAGAGTGGCCCGTAGGAGGCTCAGGACTGCATGGCACACGCCAGGCTGGGAGCCCGCTGCTGGCACGTGTCAGCCTTTCCTGCTGCTCAATGTGCATGGTGCTGCCACTAGGTCACCTCTGCGGACTCCTTAATGCCCATGGGCCCCCAGTGTGCATCCCTAGACTGAATCAGGTCTACCACCAAAGTCTTAATTGCATTTGGCAAAATGAAAAAGCTACGAACAACACACATTGATTGTTTAATTAATTAAACTTAATTAAATGAATTAATTAAAAACAACTAATTTGGGGGGGTGGTGATGCCTGGGCGGCTCAGGCAGGTAAGAGGCTGACTTAGGCTCAAGTCATGATCTCAGGGTCAAGAATGGAGACCCACGTCGGGCTCTCAGCTCAGTGGGGAGTCTGGTTCTCCCTCTGTCTCTTCCCCTTGCTTGGTCTCTCTCTCTCTCTCTCTCAAATATATAAATAAAATCTTCTCAAATAAGTAAAAGCCTTTCTGAAAAGCTTATTTTGAAAATTCTGACGTTAAGGTCTTCCTTTTTTGCTCTTACAGGATTTTATTTTTAAGTAGTCTCCACACCCAACGCAAGCCTCCAACGCACAAGCTCAAAATCAAGAGTCACATGCTCTATGGCTGGAGCCTGCTGGGCACCTCCCTCCCCAACCCCTCATTTTTCTTATTATTTACCGTACCATGGGGGTAACACAGGACAAATTAAAGTTTCACAATTTCATGCAATTCTTAGATTAAATAAATTTCCTCACCTCTGCACATCAAAAGGCTGGCCACTGTAACCCTAAGGTGAGCCAGTTTGGAGGCGCGGTGCAGTGAAGGCTCTGCTTCTTTCTCTACACCCCAGGACCCCATCCCTGAGCAACCCCCCACGGCCTCTGAGGACAGGCAGCTCACCCACCACATGACCCCACCCACCCGGCCACAGCTGTTTAGACTGGAGGGGCCCCCCACTCTAGCCCCACTCCGCTCAGCATCCCTCCTGGGAACCTAGGCCCCCAGCAGAGGACGTGTGTTGGGAGGTCAGTCCGCAGTAAGGCTGAGGCTGCTGTTTTGGGGTGAGCGTTAGTTGGCTATATGCTCAGAAGTGCAGGAAGAGATGGCCAGCATTGAGGGTGAAGGTAGCGTGGCCAGGGCCAGGTGGTGAGATGGGACCCTGCAGGTGGATGAGAAGGAAGGTGTCCTGGCAGCTGCTGCAGATGCTCCTGTGACCATCTCTCCTTGGCCAAGCCAGACTTCACTGCTCAAAAATCTCCCATTGCTTATAAAATTCATGTGTTGATTGTTCTGTCTTCGTACACCTCTAGTTCCACGAGGACAGAGACCTGGTAAGTCTTGCTAGCATAGGTGCTCAACGAAGCTTCTAGATGGATGAGAGGATGATGTGCAAGCTGGACAGCGGCGTTCTGATTCTTGCCCCCCCTCCACGTGCCGGCAGCAGCCCCAGGGGGGAAGCCTTCTCTCTTGAGCTTGCAGGGAAAAGAGTGAGGAGCTCCCCAGGCTCAGCTTTCAGAGACAAGCCAGAAACCAGACAGTGGTGACCGCTCATGGGCTTACAGCAGGGAGGCCTCTGCTGAAGTCCCTTCCCATAAAGAGGGTCCACCTCCCCACCCCCAGGGCAGGGCCAGGCAAGAAGAGGCCCAGGGGCAGTGGGGACACCCTGTGCCCAGTCTGGAGATCAGCCCAAGGGACACAGAAAAGAGTCTGGGGTTCACAGTCCAGGAGAGGGGGGTGGCCTGTGACATGGGGACCAAAATAAAGATTGTAGTGCAAGGTGGGGAGGGCAGGCAAGGAGAGGAGGGGAGGACACAGGGCAGGAGGAGGAAGGAGGGCGAGGGGGGTGGGGGCAGGGGAGAGAGAGGGGGTAGGGAGAGGAGGTGGGAGCAGCCCCGCCATATCCGCGAGGGGTCATAAGCACAGCACCCAGGGCCCATGAAGAAGATGCTTCCATTTCTTTTAAAATCAGAAAAAGAAAAGTAATTTTAGTTATAAGGAAATACTTTAACATATACCATTAAAATATTCATCTTTATATCAGCTTAATCGTCACATGATTTTTAATACTTTCTTAAGGAAGAAGGGGCCCATGGAGACGAGAGTGCCTAAGGCCCCAGAAAGTGAGGTCATGGCCCTGGTGAAGGAAAAGGAAGCGGAGGGGAGGGGAGAGGAGGGGAGGAAAGGGGGGGAGAGAAGGGGGGAGGTGGGGAGCTGGCTACATGGGGTCTGTACCACCAGTGCCTCTTTGAGCCAAAGGAGCAGAGCCTGTGCTCTTACACGGCTTTACTCGCTTCTTCGGGGGGGATGCCTGGCAGGTGAACAGGAAAGGTGTGTGTGGGGGGGGGAGCAAGGTGCTCAAGCTGTTTATAAATGTCTGAAGGTGACAGGATGTGCACCGACCGCCAGAGCCACAGCCCACTCTACAGCTGTCGCCTACGCTGTGCAAGCCACCAACGCGCTCTGTGCGGGCTGAGCATGTGCTGCAAATACCCCGGCCCTCCCCCATCAAAAGACGGAGTCCAACTACCCATCCCCCCAAAGTGAGGGCCTCCAGAACTTGCTTCTAAGGAGCAGCATATGCCAGAAGGGATGGTGTGTGGTTCCTGAGGCAGGGCTGGAGAAGGAGGTACAGACAGACGCCCAGCTCACTCTTTCCTGGAGCAGGTGTACTGGAAGTCAGGCTGGCCTGGCCAGCTGTGCTGGAAAAACCCCACAGAGAGGCCACACAGGGTTGGAGGAGCCTCCCCATGCCCCCAGTCTGGGATGGGGGTGAGGCAGATATGTGAGCGAGGAAGCCTTCCAGAAGATTCCAACCCCAGGCACAGTCTGAATGCAATGTCACGTGACGACTTCCACAAGAACTCCCTACCCAAGCCCAGGCAGCCCCTGGACTTAATAATAAGCCTAGTAACAAGCATAATAAATGATGAATGACTAGTGTTTGAGGCCACTCTCTGGAATATTTTATAGGCAGCAAAATATACTCCCTAAACCTCAGTTTGCTTGTCTGTAAAATGGAAACAATAAAAGCACCTGCTTTATCCAGCTGTTGCTCAGATCACATGAAGCTGTCCCGGGAAAGCCCTCATTTCGCACAGAGTCTCCACCCAGAGGAAGCACTGGTACATTAAAGCTCCGACTATCACTCACTCATCATCATGGCCATCGTCCGTTAGGAGAGAACGGGGCTCAGAAAGACCAGCGGAAATGGACAATTGCAAACTGCCCAAGAATCACACGGTGACTTAGATGCTCCACGGTCTGACCCTGAGAACAGCTTCAGATAAAAAGTGCATGCTCCTGGAAGTGGCTGTGACCGTAATCACAATGTCACTGAAGAACAGTCACTCCAGCCTGGGAGGCGCCAGGTCCTTGACCAGAAAAACAGGAGACACTGAGGTCAGGTGCTCAGAGTGTCCTCAGCAGTGGCAGCCCCTGCCTACCCGCGAGGCGGCCACACACCTGCCACCATGTATGGCTCTGCTCCCCCCTTTTATCAAAAGTCATTAAAGTGGTGACACCTACAACACGTGCCAGCGGGCAGGTTACCTTTGTCCCAAGTTGCAGCACCGTGTGGACCTCCAGAGATTATTCACCTAATGCACGTGTTTACTAAGTCTGGGGGTGATAAACCTGGGGAGGTTTGCAAACTATGCCTCCACATTCGGCAGGCTGGGCTGTGACAGTTTATGAAAGGGAACTACGCTTACAGATCTACCTAATAAAGCCTTGAAGGTTTTACTGTGTTGGAGGCAGCCTGCAGGACTGCCATCACCACCGGGAGAACCCGCCTGATAAGGCCAGAAGATTCCAACCCCAGGCACAGGAGAGCCAGGGTGCTCCCGATGCTCGGCTGGGTCAGGGTCGAACAAGCCCCTCCCCACACAGCACCCCTCACTAGCCACTAAGGTGCCTGGAGCAGCCAGGACTGGGCCAGCTCTGTCCCTGATGCTGGGGATCCAGGGGACACACGATTGTAAGGAGACAAGAGGCACGGATGGTGATGCCACAGGGCAGTTTGTGCCACATCTGGCAACGTCCAAGGAGCTTTGAGAGCCAGTGTCACAGGCTTTCCTGGGACATTTGACAGGGCTTTTTATGATACCCAGAGCTCCAGAGACCTCAGCCTCATTTCTTTCCCTGCCCAGACCCTGAGAACCGTCCTAATTTCCTCCCTTATTGCTCTTTTCTTGCATTAAATATCCACACAGGCTTCAGAATCCAAAGGCGTGAAGAAGGGACCAGAGATGTAGGTGTCATGCCCAGTCCCCTCCAACACAGGTCATCCAGGACCCTGGCTCTGGCCCTGGCTTCCAAGAGGAAAGGCAGAGGAACAAGGAGAAAGCCACGTCCTCCCTGCCTGGTTGGTGGCAAGGCAGTGTGAGTACAAACTGTCCGCTGCCACGTGGACACCTGCCAACGCTGGGCATTGGCCAGCCTCAAAGATCATGACTGACTCCGGAATGATTTGGTGCCCTGCTCGGCTACAAGCCCACTGTGCAACCTTGGGCCAGCAGCCTCACCTCTCTGGGCCTCGTCTGCTGACCTATAAATGGGGCCAATGACAGGGTGGAGCTGCCTTCCCTTCCTGGGCCCACATTCTGGGGCAGTGCACTCTCAGGCCCACGGCAGCTCTTCACACTGCCCCAGAATGCTTTGCCCTTGGCATGATTTGGCAGTCGGCCTGTCCCAAGGAAAGGCTCTTTGCCAGGGCCAACTCCCCAGAATCGGCTAAGAATTTACCCACTGGCCTGTGGAACATGCTTCTTTTTCTTCTCTCTCTCCTCCCCCCTTAACAATGAGAAGGTGGAGGTGGAGGACCGAGGTGAGATAAACACCAGTGACCCCTGGAACCTTCTTTGTGTGTCATCTGCCCCGCCAGGTGTGCAGAAGTCAACACCCTGCTGAGCATGATGATCTCAAAGCAAACGGGCGCTGAGTGGCACACACTTTGGCTCCTGACACTGACTCTGTTTCCCACCCATTCAGCCCACTGCAGGGGGAAGCTCAGGGACGCTGGCCGGGGAATGCAGTCCCTGGAATCTCTCAGCCGTGGATGTAGGCCTGGGAGCATTGTTTGGAGGCCAGGAGCAGCCTGAATGTGTTCACAGAGGCGCAGGGAGACCCACAGCTCGGTGCATCAGGCTGGGACACTGCCCACTCCATTTCCTGTTGGCCAGAGTCCACCACGGCTGGGCAGCAAGTGCCTGAGCCAGCGGCTCCCTCACCTTGCCTCCCAACCCCAGCAGGGCCGGTGGAGCTGGGGTCTGGGCAGCAAAGCCCAGAGGATCGCTCAATAACTAGAGACAAGTGGAGCACAATTAAATGGCCTGGAGGTCCTCCCCCCACCCCCCCCCCACCGACAATCATGCTTACATCCACACAGTGTGTCTCCCTGAACATTTCATACACGTTCACTATAATACAGAAGTTACAGAGGCAGCATGAAACAGGATCACCAGCTAGCTTTTCAAAACCCACATCCTCACTCAAACACCTCCCATGGCTCCTCATCACTTAGAGGACATGGAACACTCCTCCTCCTAGCATTCAAGACCCACTCCCAACAGGCCAAGTCTGATGCACTTGCTGCCATAGCCTGACACTATAGCCCCACGCCACCTCCTTGCTCATCCATCCCTGGCAGCCCAGCCTCTGCACATGTGCTCATACCTTCCCTTCTGGAATGCCCTTCCCCCTCATCTCCGCTGGACAAGTTGCTACTCGTCTCTCAAGGCTGATTGTCAGATGGCCCCAACGTCCCGCATCCAAACACACCTTTCCCACCTCTGCCTGTTAGCTCATACCAACCACTGTAATGAGCTACAGGTAGTTACATAACACATCTCCCGGCTATCTCGAGAGTCAGTTAAAGACAAGGAACACTTTGTCCACCGTCATCCCCGACACTACCCTGCCTGATGGACTCTCAGTGGAGGCTTGGTCAATGCTAACACAGCAGGAATTTGAAAAAGTACCAAAGCTCAGAGTGAAAGTGTCTCCTTCTGTAAGATTCAAGGAGAAGCATCTGCACCGGGCAGGGCCCAGAAAGAAGGATCTGAAGTTTTCACAGCCTTTTCTGTGTTGCTATACTCCTGGGTGGGCTGGTTTCAAGGGGACCCAAACCAGTGCCCTGTAGTGACCACATATCCCATCTACAAGACTCCTTATATCTTTTATATCTCTACCCAGTTATTCCCTCAGCTTGCCTTGGAGGCAAATCTTCCAAAATGGTCCATCTCTCACTCCCACTCACCATGCGATCAATATTTCTGAGTGCGGTTTGCTGTGCTTAACCCAGGACAGCCACTCCTGATGAATAGCCCGGAGCTCCTCCTTCCTAGTGGGAGAAGATAAGGGCCCAAGGAATAATGTCTAGGCCTCACTGCTCCCATCTGTAGGAAAGCCAAAGCAGGAATCAGAGTAGAAAACCAAGCATTCTGCTCCTCTAGAGCTGCCATTTCTCTGGAGCATCATGGAGCCTAGAACAGTGCCTGAACAGAGGTGGTGCTCCCTGAGCATTTGCAGAGTTAAGGGGGGCAGGATGGAAGGACTACTAAGATTAATGGCAGCTAAAGGAACTGTCCAGCCCAAGGTAGGGGGAGATCCAGCCTATTTCTAGAAACTTCTTCTGAAAGAGATTTCTATATCCATTTTGATAATCCCATCCAGTAAAGAGGTACCCCCAAAATATGGAGCCCAGTTAAAGGGCTGCTCCTAAAACAACTTGTACTCTGGTAGAAGGCCTGGAAACTTGAGATCTGCCCCAGTGCACTTAAGCGTATCCATCTGCATGGGTTTTCACAGTAATGGTGGGTCAGAAAGTAGTTGCTCCTCAGGGGTGTTCCCTGCCCTCTGAGCACCCAGCCTCATCAGTTCCCAGTTCTCACGGGCTCTCGCAGAGTGAGTGCCTGCCAGCTGTGTGGTTTCAGGGACGGCACAGAAGCCAGTGTGGCTAGAAGGGCAGAAGCAAGGGGCTGGAGGCGGGAGAAACAGGCAGACTCAAGACCACCTCGGGCAGTGCATGGGGCCTTCCCAAAGTCCTCAGCCACCACTCTCGGGGAGACAGCAACATTGGGGAGCTCTGAACAGAGGAGGGTTGTAAGCTGGGGACCCACTGGAAAACAAACTATAGAGGGCAGGAGGGAAGCAGGAAGAGTGGCTAGAGAGGGGAGGGTGTTCTGGGTGGACCTGATGAGAGTGGCCAGCACGGGAGGAGTGTCACATTCTGAAGATTTTACAGCAGGAGGGGCCATTAGTGATCAACCAGCCGTGAGAACCAGCGGATCTGGAATTTCATTGTGCCTGAGATAAGAATTACATGGAAGGTGTTAAAAATACAGACTCTGGGTCTGATTTAACGGGTCTGCAACAGGGCTCAGGCGTCTGTGCTTTAGTTAAGCTCCTGGGTGTGTTCATGGAACTGGTCCTGCAAACCACACTTGGGAAAAACCCTGCAAGGCCCAGTCCTTGCACCTGACAGCCCGGGAAGCCAGGGCAGGAACAGAGTGCGGCAGAGGCTTGTCGTTAGGAACCCAGGTGGGACAAAGAGAAGGCAGGCCTGACCCATAGGCGCCTGACTACCCCCCAGGCTCTTCCCACCAGCCCACTAGCCAGGAATTCCAGATTTTGAGCAAACTTCTGAAGGGCAGGCGGTGGCATCCCAGGCCTCAGAGAATAGGAGCCGTGTACGGACATACGGACACACTGCGGCTGTCTTGTCTCCCACGGCAGCCCCCATCCCCGCAGGGCCTAGAGCTGGCACTTAGTACACTTGTGATCAACTGTTGACAACACCTGTCAGGCGGCAGAATGTCGGGGCTGGTCCCAGGGCTGAGGCAGAAGCAGAGGCAGGCACACTGGACCAGAGGAGACGGTGCCAGGCCTGGGCAGATGGACAGAGCAGCTTTCTGAGTCCACAGGGATGTCCTGGGGCAGGCCCGTGGACACGCAGCCCTGATGCAGAAGCAGCACAGGCATCTCCAGGGAATTTCAGGACCGAGGCAATGTCAACACTGTCAGTAAAACTGGCTGAGGACGGCCTCAGCATTCTGTTTTAGAAGCTGAGGGGACGGTGCCACTCCAGCTTTCTGGGTGGAGAATACGGGGCGCAGACTTCCATGCCTACCCTTAGGCTTCACATCTCAAAGCCAGGCTTACATTTTTAGAAGTACTCGATAACGCCCTCTCAGCAAGTGAACGGAGCTGTGCACACTCATAAATCATCTTCAGCTTGGGCACTGTGCTCTGAAGCCCCATTCATTTTACTTAGAAATATAAGACTTGTCAATACTGATCGTTAAGAAGATGCCGATGGCTGTTATCATCTACTTTCTGAATTAAAAGGAAATCGAGCCTCCTTCGGGGGTGGGGGGGGGGTGTCACATCGAGGCCATAATGAGCTAGAAGAGTCGACCTGTGGCAGAATGAAGCCAGGTGTTGGCCAGGATCTCAGACCACATTAGCAGACACAGGCTGAGAAATTGGGGTGACCAAGGCCCTGGATGTGCCCTGTTTGCTTTTCTGCTTCAGGATGCTAAGGGAGGCACATATTAACTCATCACAGATTATCAAGAGCCTGAACCAAGTGGGAAAGCACTGACCACCCCCAAACACCACCACGGACCCCACGGTTCAGGCTTCAATAATGCTCGATCGCAGTAGCAGGTAGCCTCGCAAATTCTGAGCCACGCTGCTCTGCGCCTACCAGGAGGGCCTGTGAAAGTGTAGGCTTTAACCCCACGGAAAGTGCCCTGGTCACTGGCGCTCATCATAAGCCACCAGCACAGACGGCATAGAAAAATCTAAAACTCTTTAGTGATTTTATTCTTGGATTCTTGGAGCTGCAAATGGACGTTAAATCATTCCTATGACCACGTCCTAAATACTGTTCATTGTAACCACAGATCGCAACTCACAGACTTTGGTGGCCTCTCTCTCGCCCTACCCCGATGCCTCTGTATGGCTACTTTGGCATTTTTTGCCACTTAGCGGCCATATATATGTACTAGAAGTCTGGCCCGGAGCTGAAAATCCTGGGCATCTGTTCTCTCAAGGTTTGGGGGCAAAAGGTACAGACTCTATGGGTCTCCTGGGGGCCATGCAATGTTATTTCTAATTCATCGAATCAAAAAATTGTGCTGGCCACAAAGATGCTTTGGTATCTTACAGACGACAGATGAATCACAATGGAGTCTTCCAACACATTCTGTCTGCTTTATCTCGTTAATCAACTATCAGGAAACTTGGAAGCTCTTGGCAGATAAGCAGTTCCGTAATCCAGGAGAGACAGAGGGAGGGTCTTGTTTGTCAAGACGTCACTCACATGACGCGGGCAAGGCCTGCGTCAGGGCTGGCAGGATTTTAAGCTGAGGACAAAGAGAACCAGCCTGAGTATCGTTACTAGAATGTAGGGACAGGTGACTTCGGTGACTCCCTTACGACCTGGAAATCCTATGTCTGGTGCCTCCTGTTTGGGTATAGATGCCACTCATCCGGATCTGCAGGCCGATCGGCAAAGGCCAGCAGCAGCCCTACAAACCTGTGTGGACTTCTGGCCGCTGGAAAAGCCCGTGACAAAGGCTTCTCTATTTGCTGGCTTGAAAAGTTCTTCAAAACCTGCATTTCCTCCAAGTCCTGGAAATTCTTAAAAGCTGCAGCCGAACCTTGAAATTCTGGTATATGTTCCTCCTATTTCCTTCTGGCTCATTGTTTAGGGAGGATTAACCTGTGTGGCATCTTGGAGGAGCAGTCACACTCCTTTGAAAAGCTTCTCTTACATAACTTTGATTCTGGGGCCCTTTTAAGAGGTGCAGGCTAGCAACGCCTTCCGAAATGTCCTACGTGCCAGCGTGTGATCACTTCCCACAGAACCCCAGGGTGACACAAGACCTAGGGGAGTTATTTTAGCTTCCCCCAAAGAACTACCAACGCTAACCCTTTTTTGGGTAACACTTGGCTTATCTCTAAACACCTCCGCAATCTAACACATCTGGCACGGAGTTAAAATCCCAGCAAAAATCCAAACAAAAATCCCAGCAAATTCAAAATTCTCTGAATAGTCAAATCACCCCCAGAGGTCACCCGCGTCAAATTCTTGCATGCTTTCTCAGTGCCATGGTGTTGTTTAGAAATTTGGGATGAAAGGACACAATGTGGTTGCCAGGCACATTGCAGTGATGGTGGCAAACAAGGGGTGGTGCGGGTGGCTTAATTTGAAATCCTGTGTGGTTCTGGAATTCACTAACTGTGCGGGTCTGAGCGACACACTCCAGGGGACCATCTCTCGAGCCCCGGGCTCCTCATCTAGAACGGGAGGTTGGTGACGTCTCCTCTGCAGAGAAGATGGGGTGTTTGAGGACTGCTGGTTCCCTTCCCCGTCATCTCCTTCCCTACCCTCTGTACCTGCTGGTGACTGCGGCTCTGCTAAGGAGCCCGACCTCAGACACCAGACTACTTCAAGTGTTACCAGGAAGCCCGCACAGAGAACCCGGCAAAAACACCCCTGCCAAATCTATGAACTTCTCACCATCTTTCAGCTTCGGCTGAGTTCAAGGCTCTAATTAAAGTACTTTCCATTTTCAAAACAACTGCAAACAGTAATTACATACTTCCCCTCCTTACCTTCCAGGAACAGCCTGAGATGGAGGCAGAGCCTCAGAGTCTCCAGGACCTCAAGTTACACACACAGAACGTCATGTTCCTCCTACCCCAATGACCCAAATTACATACAGGCTCCTGCGGCTCCGGCCACATGGACCCTAGAGAGGGTCACAGCTCACTTGAGCCCTCTCGGATGGGTGTCAGACTCCACGGTGCTGGGGACACTGGCATAATTGCCTTGAGGATGAAAGCCCCATCATCACACATTCAAGGTAGAGTCCCCACTTAGGGTAATAAAGAGCATGTTTTATCATGACTAGTTCTCCTTACTGTGTGTATGGAAGTCTAATTGGAATCGTTACATAACCTTAAAGTACGGAGCATTCTGGAGCTATTAATAACCAGCTGCATCCCAATCCGAGGATTGTTCAAGCTCAGAGTTGGAGAGATCACCTTTTACTAACGCGCACACACACACACACACACAGACACTTGCACATGGACACATGCAAACGTACACGCTCACTGCAGGTATGTAAAACGATGTCCTGAGAACCTGAAACATTTGTTCAAAGTCACAGAGCCAGGAACAAATCCCACGTTCCCCGGCCTCTGGCGATGTTCCTTTCACCTGCACGTCCCATAGGTACCTTCATACATCCTTAACGTTGCACAAACCCCCAGCACCCTCTGGGTTCTCAGGATGCTGGGTATGTCAGCTCTGAGCAAGACGTCATGGCCTAGACTCCCGATTCAGAGATGGGATGCCAACAAGAGAATGCCTCATTGTTATGCCTTTGTGATACAAACCCATCCTGTCATCCCAAAAGAAACTGAGGCACCCAAAATATATTTGCACATGAAGCCTCTGTATGTATGCTGTGCACGAGCTCAGCCTTAAAGATCTTCCAAAAAAGAGATGGGTTTAAGGCAAACCCAAAATTGAAAAGGGAGAATTTATTCTTGATGGTACATTTTCATGCTGGGGAAAAGAAAATGGGAAAAAAATGGGAAAGAAGTGATGAATTAAAAATAAAATTATCAGGAACAGGAGTAACGTTTTACTGTGTGACCTGGCTTTGGGTGTCAGTAGTGTGAATTACGACATAAAAATTGTTCTTTCATAATGACACAATCATTTCTAAAAGTAACTCAACAAAGATTGTTTCTCTGCATTCGTGTTTATACAAACCTGCCCAGCTAGCTACTCTGAGCTGAAACACACAACACCCACCCACCATGCTGGGAGATTAAGCCCAATATGAGATGCATTACTTGCTGTTTGCAGACCCTATGAGCTTGTCAAAATAAAAGCTTTGCTCTGGTTTTGTGAATCTGAAGCAGTCACAAAACCCACTGGGAGCTTAGTTTCTGAGAAAAAGGTGAGACATGCCCATTTCACTTGGGATTCAGTAACACTTTAAAAGGCTCATTAATCCACATCTTTAAAAGACCTATGACAACCCTATCAAGGGCCCATAGGTCAAGTTGATGGATGTAGCTGCAACAGGCACAGAGCAAGGCAGAGTCTAAACATCCTTATGGCCACCTTTTCTGTCACAGTCCCACTGTGTCCCTGCTGAGGTGGGCTGCACCTGTCACTAATATAACCAGCAATCAATGGAGTGGGGGGATTCTAAAAATCAATTCATTTACGTGGCTAATTGTTTAGGCTGAGAAGGCCTTACCTATTTAACTAAGATGGATTCTTGCTGGAAGGGACAGGCAGGCTCACCAGCTTGCCACTTTCTAGCCAGCTGGACTTCTAATTGATTTTATTGTATTTTATCAGTTCCTAGAGGCCAATGTCATTTCTCCCAATGAAAAGCCTAATCTATCCCATAACCCTAATCTGGCACCTTGGGACATTTTATAGCCACCATGCTTTAGACTAATAATCCACCAGAGCACCTCTCAGCCTTCCTTCCCTCCGAGTGGAACCTGAATCTTGCAGCTCCCCCCTTTGACCACGTCCTCTTCTTGGAAATCAACAGCTTATTCAGTGCAGAGCTATGCATCCAAATGTGTATGTCTCATGAGCTCACACATCTCAGTTCAGGCCAGTAACCCACTCTCGGCTTGCAGGACTGTTTAGTTGGAAAAGAACTGAGAGGTCATCCAGTCCGACTCTGGAGAATGGGGAAACTGAGCCCCCGGTCTGCTACAGGCTTTCCCTGCACTGATACCAACACTGTACCTGTCGTGGAGACCACCACCACCAAGCCTAACACTTGGACATGTGATCAATTAAACAAGTCGTTCGGACCTGGACCAAACAATTCTGGGTGGTTTTCCCCCTTCAGTGTCGGCCCAAAGGCACTTAAGCAAACTGAAAAGCTCCAAGCTGGAGAACTGGGTACAGGCAGAAAGCCCCATGTCTACATCAAGTCCCCTCCCCGTTTCTTCTGGGCTGGCCAGTGTGAAGTTCTGCTGCCACAGAGGGTTGGCAAGTGTGAGCCGAGAGAGAATTTCGGCTGGGGTCGGCTCTGGAACGGTGGCCATCTGGGATTAGCCCCAGTGCTTGTTAAGTAACCATCTCTAAGACTTACACAATCCGGGGCAGGCAGCCTTGATTAGCCCTCACCCCACAGAAAGGTTTAGGACATGCTTCTGAGGCTGAGCATGTGCCGGCAGGCACAGCCTAGAAGGGGCTCGGGAGAGGAACCAAAGCCTGCCCTTGGCCTCCTTGAAGAGGCCGGAGAGAAACAGGATCACAGGAAAGAGAGCACCCAGGGAACATGTTATCCACCCCCCCTTAACTAAGAGAAGTAATCTTATGCTTATAGTTCACACGAAGGGTTAGCCACGCCACCGAGCAATGGACAAAAAAAATATATGCTATGGGCAGTTTATTTCCCCCCAAGCAGATACTGACGGGCACAAGTGCTTCCACACACATGCAACGACTCCAGAAGGAGGCAGTTAGTAGAACTGGGACAAGTGTGCTTGCTACAAAGGGGTCAGGCTGGCAGAAAGAGTTCCCTCATTTTCAATCCTGGCCTCTCGCATCCTGGCCTTGTGACCTTGATTGAGTCATTCAACCTCTCCGGGCCTCAGTTTCCAAATCTGAGCCACGGAACAAGGGGAGCCGACTTCCCTGGGTGTTTCGGAGGCACGCTACCCAGCACAACTCGGACACCCATTACGTAGTCACTATACACGAGTCGTCTCCCCCACAAATGAGGTGTCCCCCCCACCCCACCCCGCCCCCCAGAGGAGTCTGAACCAAGATGCATATATCCTTCTCTGGACCAAACAGGTCTCCTGCCTGCGTGTCAAGCCCGCATCGGCCTCCCCGATGGCACAGGAGAGCCCGGGGGCCGAGGGCGCCCTGGAGGTTCAGCCTCCCAGGCAGGGTTTTGGGGATAGAAGAAATGGAGGGGGTTCAAGGGGAAGCCCCGCAGGCTCCCAGGCTCTCGGTGGGGGCCGGACAGGGGGCTCAGGGGAGGCCTCCGGGCCGGGCTGAGGGGCTTTGTTCCCGAGGCGGAGGGCCTGGCTTACCGAGCAGCGCATCCGGAGGCGGGCGGGGGGCGCGCGGGGCACGCAGCAGAACCACAGCCCGGCCGGGGCCCGGGGCGCCGGAGGAGCCGGAGGAAGGCGAAGAGCAGCAGCAGGAGGAGGAGGAGGAGGAGGAGGAGGAGGAGGAGGAGGCTGCCGCGGGCTCCTGCCTCATTCTCCCGGGCAGCGCCGACCCGCTGGCCGCCGCGGGCTGGGGCTGGCCGCCGGGCCCCGGAGCCCGCGCGCGCCGCTCATGTCCCCGTCCGCCGCTGGCGAGGTGTGCGCGCAGCCGGGTCCTCTCCGTCTCCGGGCGGCGCCCCGGGGCTCCTCATGCCCCGCGCAGGGGCTCGGCGCGAGGACCTGGGGGGGCAGCGCCGAGGGGAAGAGAGAAAGAGAGCGTGAGAGCGCGCAGGGCTGCACCCGGGGGCCGGGGGCGGCGGGCGCCCCGCAGGACCGCGCGCCCCACCCACCGCCCCGCTGCGCGCCGGCGGGGCGCCGAGCCCCAGAAACTTTAGCACATGGCCGGCAGGTGCCCCGGTCCGCGCGCGCCCCCCTCCCTCCCCGCCGCGGCCCCCAGCCCGGCTTACCGGCGGCCACGGCGCCCGGGGACCGCGGCGGGGGGGCGCCCACCCGGTGCGCCCCGGCTGGGGAGGAGCGGGGCGCCGGCGGCGGCGGGGTCCCCGCCTGGGAGGGACACCTGGGCGGCGGCGCCCCGCGCGGCTGGGGGGGGCGCCCCTGGAGGGCCGGCGCGCGGGTCGGGGTCTGCAGCCCCGCGGGGAGGTGGTCCGTGCGCCCCTCCCGCGCCCCGCGGCGCGGCTGCTGACGGCGCGCGGGCTTCCCCGGCCGCGGGTCTGCGGAGCCAGCCCCGTTACCTAGCGACTCGCTCCGGGGAGCCCACGCTGACGCGCGCGACGAGCCGGGCTGCGGCAGCCGAGGGGAGGGGAGGGGAGGGGAGGG
Source organism: Canis lupus baileyi (assembly GCF_048164855.1). NCBI lineage: Eukaryota > Metazoa > Chordata > Mammalia > Carnivora > Canidae > Canis > Canis lupus. Next base: position 66,132,181 of record NC_132846.1, on the reverse strand, counting down.
GGAGAGGAGGGCGGGCGGCTGCGGCCGGAGCTCCTCCCTCCGCCTCCCCACCGGCGCTGGGGAGGGGGCCCCCGGGAAGACGCGGCCTCAGCCGGGCCGCAGGGCGGAGGGGGCAGGCGCGCACCCGGGAGGCGCGGAGATGCTCCTTCGCCTTCCCTGGGGACGCAGCAGCAGCAGGTGGCGGCGTGGCCGGCTGAGGCCCAGCGCCCCGAGGCGCGCGGAGATGGGCCCGGCCGGGGCGGGAGAGCGGCGAGCGTGGCTGTGGGCGCGTGGGTGTGTGTGACACGCTCCCACCCACGTGGCGTGCATGGGGAGCTGAGGACGCGAGTGAAGGAGGAGCCTCCTTCTTCCTTGGTCTCCCTCCCTCCTTCCTGGACATTTGCTCCTCGGATGACTGTCCCTTTATCATGGAAGCACAGGTCGCTCAGCTCCCTGCCCTGAGCTCCTCCTACCTTCCGAGAACAGGAGGTTGGGCATCTGCATGGCGATCAAACCGCCACCACCACGTCCCCTCCCGGGCCCTTGGTGATGCTTCCCCACCCCACCTCCCGTGTGCCCTTGTCCGCCTTGGAGACCCTGTAACCTGCTTTGCGGTACCTTTCCGGGTCTGCATTTGGGGCCTTCCAGACTGGGGTTTGCATATGGGCTCTTTGAATTGTCTGCAGTGTGTAGGATGCTCCTTAAGTTATTTAACATCTTCACTCACCTGGACTGCTTGTCAGTGAGCTACAAAACTGCACTGAGATACTGCCTCACACCCCGCCTCAGAATGCCTAAAATTGACAAGTCAGGAAAGGACTGACATTGGAGAGGATGCCGAGAAACGGGAACCCTCCTCTTACACTGTTGGTGGGGATGCAAGCTGGTGCAGTCACTCTGGAAAACAGTATGGGGTTTCCTCAAAAAGTTAAAAATAGAGCCACCCTAGACCTAGCAATTGCATTACATACCCCAAAGATACAAATGCAATTTGAAGGAGCACCTGCACCCCAATATTTATTATAGCAATGTCCACAAGAGCCAAACTATGGGAAGAGTCCAGGTGCCCGTCAACAGATAAATGGATAAAGAAGATGTGGTATATATATATATATATATATATATATATATATATATATACACACAGTGGAATATTAGTCATCAAAACATGAAATCTTGCCATCTGCAACGACATGGAGGAAACTAGAGGGTATTATGCTAAGCGTATTAAGTTAATCAGAGAAAGACAACCATCATATGATCTCACTCATAGGTGGAATTTAAGAAACAAAACAGAGGAGCATAGGGGAAGGGAGGGAAAATTAAACAAGACAAAATCAGAGAGGGAGACAAAGCATAAGAGACCCTTAATCATAGGAAACAAACTGAGGGTTGCTGGAGGGGGAGGGAGTGCAGGGAGGGGGTAACTGAGTGATGCACATTAAGGAGGACACGTGACGGAATGAGCAAAGGGTGTTATATACAATTGATGAATCCTTGAATTATTTCTGAAACCATTAATACTGAATTAAAATAAAAATACTGAATTTAAATAAAAATTTAAAAACCAAAAATAAATAAATAAACTGGGAGTGCTTGTCTCCAAAACTCCTACCTAAGTATTAGCATCTAAGGTGCTCCAAGAATGTGAACATGTGTCTGCTGTAAGGCACGTACAGCCCATCTCTTGGTCTTCTGGGACCTCATGAAAGTACACCCCAGCACCCAGGATATGGTGCTGTGACGTAGCAGGCGGGGACTGCTGCTTTTACAAGGTAACTTGCCCAAGTCCACTGGATGCTTCCAAGTAGAGCTGGGCCCAAACGTAGGCCTCCTGGTTTCCAGACTCTCATACCCTACCACTGCCCCCTCTTCAACAGTTGGGTGCAGGGAGACTCACTTCTCTGCTCCTCAGAATTCCTCCTATTCCTGCTACAGAATAGGAACCACTTGCCACCTCATCCACAGGACCAAGCTCATGCCCATTCCCCACCCTGCTATCCTTTCTTCCTGTCTGATATGGATGTGGGGGTAAAGGAGCAGAAGATGGACCCTACAGAGGATGAGGGGGATCCTACCTACCCAAGAACAACCCATACCCCAGCTGTGAATCTCCACAGGGCAGATCCCTCCCTTAGGGGTTTCGGGTAATATCAGGCCTGAGTGGGTTTTGATGGCCCAGTGACAGGATACTTCCTCCGATCATCATCATCATCATCATCATGATCATCATCATTGAGATGCCGTAACTCATGTTGAAAAACCCTGCAACCCCATCCAAACAGAAACCTGTATCTTAAGAAACCAGGGTCAAAGGCAACGCTCTCCTGGGAAAACCACTTTGCAGCTGAGCCGTGTGCAATGGTTGAGATTCAACATTTTCTTTTTTTTTCTTCTTCTTTTTTTTAATGTTTTATTGTAGTTCAATTTGCCAACATATAGCATAACACCCAGTGCTCATCCCATCAAGTGCCCCCCTCAGTGCCCGTCACCCAGTCACCCACCTCCCTTTCCACCACCCCTTGTTCATTTCCCAGAGTTAGGAGTGAGCGTCAACATTTTCTAGTGAAGTTGGAAGCAACACCTCTAAATCCCCGATTAGATTTTTATTATGGTTGACGACAGCCAGATAGCTGGCCCACTGGACTCTAGAAGGACGGTGTCCCAGTGCCATGGTGGCACCAGGTTCCTTCCTCACACACACTTCCCAACGTTCCAGTGTAACTGATACCTAATGGGTCACAGAACCTAGTGCTTCCAATGCCAAATGAGACCTCAGAGCTTGTATTCCACGTGCAACCAGTATCTGGGCCTCCACTATTCTGGAAAGCAGACAGCCTGTGGGGAATGGGATTTGATGGCATGAGCATCTCATGCACAGGACACAAAGATTTGAGAAACGCCAGCTGATGGTGTAGCCAAAGTGAACATGTTCGGTTCTCTGTGGTCTGTGTATGGGGTGTGGGGGAGGGGCAACATTGCTTCGTTGTGGTGCATGCTTTTCTCCATAGAGGCTGATTTTAAGGAGGCCCACAAATCCCTAGGGCCACATCTTTCCGAGATGTCCATCAGCAATGCAGTGGAGGAACATCTCCCCAGATTTGTAAGCAGCATCCACTGAAGTCAGCACAGTGCCACAGTGCTAGGCACTAGGGATGCTAAGATGAGCCAAATGAGCCCTCTGTCCCCTGGGTCCTCCCCGGGGCATTTATGGAGGGCTGAACCCATACAGATGCTCCAGGCACCAACAGCTTTATTGACAAAAGCTCATTTTAACCTCACTGAAGCATATCAGGTAGGTCCATTCTCCCTTCTTTGAGGGAAGCTTTAAAGGCTTACATAGATTCCCTAGAGTTACACGGATGGCAAACAATGGACTTGGGAGTTGCAGCTTGGTCTCCCTGACCCCAAAGCCAACATCCCTAGCCATTACCTTATTTTATCTGCCAGGCTAAAGGAAAATGGGGACAATAAAAATATAGAAAGTGGCTACCTGACATTTAGGATTACAAATGAGATGTGTGTATCAAGCCCCCAGGGTAGTTCCTAGAACAGACTAAGCTCTCAACAAAAGATAACTGTCGTTGTCATTAGACCCTCAATTCTGCTTTGAAGTGATAAGCTCCATCTTTTTTTTTAAAAAAAAAAGATTTTATTTATTTGAGATAGAAAGAGATAGTGAGAAAAAACACGAGTGGAGGTGGGGCAGAGGGAGAAGCAGACTCCCTGGGGAGCAGGGGCCACAATGTGGGGCGGGGAGCTTGATCCCAGGACCCTGAGATCCTGAACTGAGCTGAAGGCAGATGCTTAACTGCCTGAAGCACCCAGGCGCCCTGAGAAGCGTGGTCACATGAGCATGACAGAGTGCTACGTTTGGAGGCATTGACAAAAGTGACTATATCTACCTGCAGGGACTCAGCTGGCTACACACAAGCCGGTGACCTCTGAATGGGGTGCGGGGGGTCTCTAGGCATGAGTAGGTGTTGGGTAGTGGAGAGAGCAGGATCAGGAGGCTTGTAGGTGGGAGAAGCACAGCGTTGTAAACAGCAGCCCACTTGGGCTGGGGCTGAGAGAGACCCAGGACAGGAACACAAGAGGTTGGACAGGAACTAGAGGAGGCCATGGCCTCTGTGAGTGCCGGGGAGCTGCAGGCAAGGCCACCCACTGGGCTGGATCTCTGGGGTGGCAAGTGGGGAGACACAGCAGACAAGGAGCCAGAGGACAGATCCCAGCCTGCAGACCGCCAGACAACCAGCTATGCTTGGTGTCCTATCACTCCTAGGGACAATTGGGTCATGATCCCTGCCAGCCTCAGCACTTTGCAGGGCCATTGTAGGGCCAGAGTCTACCACGAGGGTCACTGTGTGTGAGACAGGGCTTGGCCACCTGTACTGGGTACATGGCACGCATGGGAGGCCTGATTGGTTCACCCATACTCAGGTTTTTTCCTACCACTCATTCATTCCTTTGTGCATTCATTCATTTGATAAATGCGTATTGAGCATTTACTATGTGGCCCGCCCTCTGCAGCCTCCAGGCTTCAGCCAGAAACACACTGAGGCCCCTGCCCTCCTGTTAGACCTGACAGAGACCCATCATCAGGATGTGTGGCAGGACTTGGCGTCAGTGCTGTGGGGCCTTCAGACTGCATGGTTGTAAGAGGCGCCCTTCCCTGGATTTCGGGGGTTGGGGAGGACTTCCTGGTGGAGAATTTTCTAAGATGGGAGGGAGTCAGCTGAGTGAAACGGAGTGGGTAGGGGAGAGAGAACTGAGAAAGCGGGGAATGTTCCATGCACAGGGATGGGAACCTGGCAGGGACCTGCAGGGCAATTGTGGGGCACTCCAAATACTAAAAACTAAGGCCTGCTGAGAAATGTCAAATCTAGCCGTAACTTGTAGAGAGCAACCATGTGTAGTCCAGCCAGATGAGCATTCCATGTGGGAGCGCGGGAACCGGGTCTGGGAGGGAAGAAGGAAGGAATTCCTTAGAAATGGTTCAGGAAAAAAAAAAAAAAAAGGTTCAGGAAAAGTCCGAAGCATAACTCCTCTTTTAAAATGAGTATCAGGGCGTCTGGGGAGCTCAGGGGATTAGGCGTCTTCCTTCAGCTCAGGTCATGATCTCAGGGTCCTGGGATCTAGACCCATGTTGCGGCGTGGGGGTGGGGTGGGGTCCCTGCTCAGCGAGGAGTCTGCTTCTCTCTCACTCTGATGGTCCCTGCTGCCCATGCTCTCTCTCTCCCAAAGAAATAAATATCTTTAAAAATAAAATAAAATAAATAAAAATAAAAATGGATACCTCTGCTTGTTAATGACATCTTGGTTATTTACAGTGCTTTGTGGTTTTCCAGAACCTTCCACATCCCCTGTTTCACTGGCCCTCATCATGTACAAGGGAATTGTGTCAAGATGGTCCCTCAGCCTCAGCACTGATACCTGGCTGACCCCACGACTTGAACCTGGGGCTTCCTCCCTGTGTGGTCCGGTCCTGATAACCCCTAATAATTCTGACTTCCTAGGGTTCACCCAACACGCCTGCCTCCCACAGTCCATGTCACCTGACTGTGTTAGCATCTCCAGCTTTCCTGGTCAGGAAGGGGCCTAAAGGGCGGCTTGCAGGGCTCATGCAGTGAGGCTGTGGACCCTGGGCTGAGCAGTAGGGTGAACCCTCTGCATTCTGCTCACAGGATGGCCTGGGTGAGGGACAGGGTCTGGGAGGGGGCAGAAAGAACAAGTAAGAAGAACCAGAGGAGGATCCAGCACCGTTTTTGTGCAGGAAAGGAGGTTTTGGGGTCTGAAATCTTCCTTTGCGACACCCATACTAAAGTGGTTATCAAACTGAGATCATCTAAGCAACCAAGCTCAAGAGGGTGTGAGAGACTTGACCAGGATAGTTGAGAATAGAGGAAACATCTGGAGACAAGGAAACAGACAACTTGGAAAGAGGGCATCGTCAACTTCCAGAAGCTGAGGGCATCCCTCATGAGAGTCAGTTTTAGGCTCCAGAGGGTCGATCTAGACCACCTTGGAGACAGTGGCTTTTTTCGGGATGAAGGAGAATGACAGCAGGGCAATGATGGGTGAAATCCAGCCCCTCTCACTACTTCTGTGAACAAAGTTTTGCCGGAACATTTCCTGCCCGTTCCCTCATGTGTTGTCTATGGTGCTCTCGTGCTAGAAGAACCAAGTCGAGTATTTACTACAGAGACTATATGGCCTACTAAGTAAGCCAAATGGGTTTAGTGCAGAACAATTTGCCAACCCCTATGTGAGAGCAACTCCAATACCCAATGGGCTGCCTCATTAGGTGGTGAGCTCCCCATCTCTTGTAGCCTTCAAGCAAAAGCTGAAGTCCTATTAAGAGTGATGTGCCCAAGTGACCTTTAAAGTCCCTTTGTGATGGTAAGAGTCCAGCAGTTAATGACTCAAATGACTCAATTAATTATTCAGATTTATTTGTTACCTGCCAATCCCAATAGTTGCAACCTTGGATGAGTCATCCATCTATCAGGCAGCCTCAGTAGGACCACACAGGGTAAGGTTTTCATCACCGGACTGATGATGAGAGAGCAATAGCTTTCTCTGCCTGTTTCATCTGAGACAGATGACGTGCAAATTCAGGCGATCCCAAGGGGGAACACCTGCTGGAGATCTTTTTACACCCAAACTTCTCCCACTGGGAAAGATGCACTCACGTGGCAATTCATTGATGAATAACTGTGAGGATCGTTTCCAGGCCACCAATATGCCACGAGGCTCACACATTACCACGTGTTTAGGAGGGGTTAGCTACCATATAAGCTAACTTAGCTGCATTCACCTTCTGTTGGGGTCTCTGGGGATGTCATTCAGCAAACTCAGTGCCAGACCTTGAACCGGGCAGAGCACCTGCCCTTGAAGAGCTAGTCACCTAAGCCCCAGCTAGCTTGGCCGGAATGTGATGAGAATCTGGTAGATCCCAAAGGCCGGGAGAGACTCAGCCAGGTGCATTTATCCAGCAGAGCAACATTGCAGCTCAACGCTATTAACAGAAATTTGCTTTTTTTCCAAGAGGGATTGCAAGGAAAAGGAAAATGGTTTCTTCAAAGAAAAATGAAAGTCGGTGGCCATTTCTCCAATCTTCTTTTCTCAGCCAGGCTGGATGCAAACAGTTTTAGTTTCCCCAGCCCAGCCCAGATTGTCTTGCAAACACCCTGATGGAAACAAAGTGAAATTTTCCCATGCAGTAATCTACAGCGTTTTTGCAGAGATTTTCCAGCCAGAAAATGAGAATGTCCCGTTATGAACAGCACCAGCAAGGCCAAATCGATTAAATGCTTTGCTGCTACCTGCACAGAGGGCTGCATCCCTGATCCTAAGTGGCCTGGCCCAGCTCACACCATGGTGATTCCAGGCACTGCTTTCCCTAAAGCCATCATTGCTTTGAGTCTGTCTTCCTTTTCCCTATCAGAGGATAATGACAGCAGCGACAAGCTCTTTTTATATTTTTACATTTCCTATTTTTCTTGCTGCTGCTTTTGTTTCCAGGTGACAGATAATCAAGGTATTTGGTTGCAGGTTGCTGTTGGCAGGATTCCCCAGCTGACAGGCACCCCTAAGAGCTTTTCTCCTGAGAAGCGTTCGGATATTATTCAGACCCTGACGCATCCGTTCTCAGACACTTAATCTTGCTCAAAACCTATTTTGACCGAAGTTATGCTAGCTCTCCAGCTAGGGGGAAATCTTGGTGTTGCTCTGTGCTTACGCAGAATTTAAGAAGACCATACAGAATGCCAGGGAGATGAAGCAGCATCATGCAAAATGTCCTAAATGGTCCATGCATGCCCTCAGAGGGATCCCCGAAGCTGGTGACTGGTTACTCCATGGTTTTCCCTTCCCATTTGTGTTGTGTGATACAGATCCTCTAATGTCTGTAATGACACCACCTATTTAAGCCTCTCTTCCAGACCACAGAACACCTGATCCTTCTCTGTGGGTTACTTTTTCTCTGGCTGGTCAGATAGAAATATATTTCATGGCTACTCTTAAATTAATGACTTCTAATAGTTTTAAATACTCTGTCTCAGCCATAGCTTGGACAGTGTTGAATTCTTAAATGAGAGTTAATTCTTGTGTGGGGGTGGGTGGGTGGGGGTGTTTTAACAACTCACCACGCAAAAGAATAATAGCCCAGTCCCCAGTCATTACAAATGAAATGATTCCTAGATACCTTAGTGATAATTACCTGGTGTCAGCATGCTTGGTTTCAGCTCCCAAGGTAAATCTTGGAAAGTATTGTTAAATTAATCACTCGGTGTACATTCGAGTACATGTTACCTTATTCCAAGGATTAATATTAAGATAGTAATTCAGTGCTGCCAAGGAGATCTTCCCATAAAATAGACATTTCCTTAAAATTACTAAAATGGTGGAGGCTTTGGAAGTCAATCATTCTGCCTTAGTTTCAACTATCCGTGATGTCAATTGCTCTCAAAACTGACAAATAATCTCCGATGACAGGGAAGTCACGGTAATTAAGAGATAACATGCCATGGCACCAATCTATGATCAGAGACTGTTTCTTGAACCTGCCCCCCATCACGCACAGCCAGTTGACTATGTCATCTGCTAATGCTGAACAGACTGTCACAATGTCACTTCAATCATGTGTCAGGAAGGAGGCTTTTGACTGGAAAGAAGACAAAAGTTTCACTACCCTGTCTTTCCAAACAAGGACCTTGCTAAGACTTTCATTTGTTCCAACAAATCAGCCACAGCCTGATGTGCCTCCTGAGACTCTGTATAGAATCAAGTCCGGATTGAGAAAGCTGGTTTCCTTGCACTTGATTCCTCTAAGTGAATACATGAATAAAGAGGGAGAAGCTTTGGGTTGCTTATGAAAAGGTAATGTGGATGTTGCATTCCAAAGATGTTTCATTGAGTTAAGAAAACTTTAAATAGGGATATAAGGATATACATGTCTCTGTGATAATGCCTTCATTATAGTCATCACCATCAACCCTGCCAGCATTTATTGGACCTTACCCAGTACCAGGCACTTTCACGTGTGTTATTCTACCTAAAATTCACAGAAAAAGTGCAAGTCCTTATCATTATCCCCATTTTACAGATGAAGAAGCAGCATTCCCCAAAACCCCAAGGCTCTTTTTCATCTCCAAAAATCTAAATTTAGCTGATGAGTATTTGAAACTATTAGAAGTCATTAATTTAAGAGTAGCCATGAAATATATTTCTATCTGACCAGCCAGAGGCTATAACTTAGAAAATGCATCGTGTCCTATCACATCAGAGACCATAAATGCAGAACTTTCAAGAACCGTTTTCTCCCCTTTCAGAGTAACAAGCAATGGCTGAAAGACTTACCTTGTTGCCTTCTAAACAGTCATTATTTTAAACTACCGTTATTTTCAGACTTTACCCACTCAAAACACCTAGTCACTGCTCATACTTTGGAACAAAGGAAGAAATGTTCTACCTCCTGTTTGTTTTCTCTAAGCCATTAAGGTTTAGGTATCAGGACCAGTCTTGTTAAAACATCATTGTAATCTATTACGTTTTTAGAGATCATGGAATATATAAGTCCAGAGGGTACCTCTCCGTTAGCTTCCAACCCACTTCGGTCTTCTCAGGTCCTCTCAAGGAGCACTCTAACTGCGGTTCCTAGCAGCTCTTAGGTGAATAGAGCAAGCCCTGCCGCTGGCTTGGGTAGGATGGAAAAGGTAGATGGAAGTGTAGTCAGTACAAAGGATTACGATGTCCCCATTCCCCAATCACACTGCTGCCACCTTAGAAGTGAGTGGCGGAGAAGTTACAGGAGAAGAGAGATGTAAGTGGTCATGCAGAAAGCAGCAGGCAGTGATGAGTCTTTCGTGATGACTCTGAGCTAATACTCCTCCCGGGGAAGACAGAGCGACAAAAAAGAGAAAGCACTAATACAGCAAAATCTGTCCTATGGAGTTAAAATCTGTCGGATCAGCCAAGCTTTTCTGGCAAAGCAGTACGGAATATATGTTTACCCTGTTAATTTTAAGTATTACAACTAGAGAATGACCAATGGCCAAAGGTTATAGCCTGCACTGGGGGTTAAGTATGATGGAGGAGTGGTAAAGAAAATGCAAACTTATGTTTTTTACGGCAACTTGGGAAAAGGCTGCCTCGGAAAACTAGCACAATGTTGCCCTTCTACCCCCACTGCCCCTGACACAAGATAAACTCGTTAATAAGTATTGTAAATCCATCCATAGTCCTGGACCAGGAATTTTTTTGGTGCAGTGTTTTTGAGATGTCCAGTCAAGCCCAACCCAAGGAATTGAGGGGTTTAAGGCATCGAGAGATTTTTTTTTTTTTACTTTTTATTTTATTTTACTTTTTTGCCTTTATTCTAGAGGTAAATTTCTGGGAGCAGTTCATAGGGCCATGCATATTGATTCTTCTGCTACATGACAAATACAAATATACACAGCTTGGAAAAGTTTATTGGGGGTTATTTCTCCTTTATGCATGGTTGATGTTCACTGGACACCTACCATGAGCTACTGTTTACTGGACACCTACCATGAGCCTTGCAGAATGCTGGCATGCCACATCTTATTTAGTCCTTCTACCAAGCCTGAGAGGTGGTTCATGCATTACCCCCCCTTGCAGAGAAGAAAACCAAGGGTCAGAGATATCAAGAACATACCTCAGGCCATCAGTTATCCACTGCTTCATAACAAATGATATCACTCAAGGACTTAAAACAGCACATATTTATTACTTGATAATTACTGTGGATCAGAAGTATGGGTATGACTTAGGTGGACCCCCTGCATCATAGTGTCTCACAAAGCTGCAGTTGATGCATCAGCCAGGGCTGGGGGCTCATCTGAAGGCTCGGCTGGGGAAATATCTGCACTAGGCTTTTCCACACATTGTTGTTGGCAGAATTTAGTTCCTTGAAGGAAGCTGGACTAAAAGCCCCACTTCCAACCTGCCTAATGGCCAGAGGCCACTCTCAGTTTCTTGCCCCTGGGGCCTCTCCAACACTGCAACTTGCTTCATCAACATGTACAGGTGGAGAAAGCATTAGAGAGAGTCTGCCAGAAAGATGGAAGCCACAATTTATGTAACCTAATTGTAGAAGTGACACCCTATTGCTGTATTCTGCTGGTTAAAGGCAGGTCAGAGATCCTGCCCACACTGAAGAAGAGGAGATTATTCTAGGGTGTGAATACCAGGGGCAAGGTTACCAGGGACATCTTTGTGTCTCCCATCACACCAACCATCCAGTTATAGTTGCTGCTAGACTGGCATCCAGTCTCCAAGATTTTTCTCTTGTCCCTTTCTTCTCCTCACCAGATCTTTCTTGTCCTTGGAGGTTCTGTTCCAGCCACATCTTCCTCCAAGAAACCGTCTCTGGAAGCTCCACCTTTCCATATGCTTTCCCCCCACCAGTGAATTCCTCTACAATTGATAGCAGCAGACATAGTGTTCTGATGCATACCATTTTTCTGTGTAAGCTGTTTGGCGGACTCTTAAGGTGCATATAGCCTTAAAATGTGAACCATGCAACCCAGAGTTCTGTGGAGTTTCCTCAGGGCTAATGTTTTGGGGACACATGTGGGGCAAAATTCTGAACTCAAAGCCCCCTTCCACATAGCTGAATAGCTACTGTCCTCTACTTTACTTTTTTTTCTTTTCTTTTTTTTTTTAATTTTTTTATGATAGTCACACACACACACAGAGAGAGAGAGAGAGAGGCAGAGACACAGGCAGAGGGAGAAGCAGGCTCCATGCACCGGGAGCCCAATGTGGGATTCGATCCTGGGTCTCCAGGATCGCGCCATGGGCCAAAGGCAGGTGCCAAACCGCTGTGCCACCCAGGGATCCCCTGTCCTCTACTTTAAATTAGATTTCATTGGAAGAAAGATTCCATGCTGAATAGATATTTGGAAGCCATTTGTCAGAGAAGCAGTGTTAAAAATGATAGCTTAATTCCCAGATAGCCCAGCACTTGTAATATTGTTTCTTTGGGAAAATATGTTTTAAAAATCCAAATTAGTGGGGCGCTTGGATGGTTCAGTCAGTTGAGCATCCAACTCTTGTTTTCAGCTCAGGTCATGATCTCAGGGTCATGAGATTGAGCCTGAGCCTTGTGTAGACTCTCCACTGGGTGTGGAATTTGCTTGGGATTCTCTCCCCCTTCCCCTCTGCCTCAATCCCTCACTCATCTGATCTCCCCACTAAAAAATCCAAATTTGACCCTATGTATAGAAGAAGATCCCCTAAGAGTTGCTAAGATGGAGGCCAGGAGGGCCAAGGTAACTTATTGAGTATTTTTATCTACATAAGAGAAAGCACTTCTCTGTTGGCCTTCTAGGAGCCACTCAAAGATGTCCTTCTCTCCATTACTATTGCACTTTTTGAATATTGAACTGAACTTCAGTTCAGGCACTCAGACTTTCTCACCTGAATGCCTACAGCAGGCTCCCACCTAGCCTCCCTGCCTCCAATCTAACCTCCACCCTATAGGCCAAGTGAACTTCCTAAACAATGGCAACCATGTCATTCTCCTATGGAAACCCCTTAGTGACATGCCTCAGGACAATGGCAAAATGTCTTGATTGGCTCATGAGGCCTGTCCTGAATCACTGTCATTTATGGACATCTAATATCTTTTGAAAAACCTGACTACACTTTGATAGTTCCTGCACATGATTCCCACATTCCCATGGCTGAGTGAAAAATAACATTAATAGCAACATTTCCCAGTCACCTTGCAATTAAGCATGTGACCTTGGTTCTTCCAATCTGATCCCTTCTCAGAGAATTGGATGTGGAAATGTTCTACGAAGAAGCAAGATCAATCATAACCCAGGAGATGGTCTTTGTCAGGCACAACAGTGGAGGAATCTGGGGCATTCTGTCTGGGATGGTTGCTGCCTAGTGGTGGGTATTGGCAACCATGGTGCTCTGATGTGCTCACTGTTAGCCATAGCTGCATAGTTTCTGACTGCATGTGTCTTAATCCTGTGGGTTTAACTAATCAAGTGGAGTCTATGGTTTGTCAATAAGAATCCTGATGAATACAAGGCCATTATGTGCCAATTCTGACAAATTTCCTCAGCCTCCCTCTTGGCATTTTTTTCTCACACCCTCCATGCTATGATGTGAGTGCATTAACAATATTTGGAGTCCACCAAATACTTCATTCTTTCTCTAGTTCCTGGGATTTTCCACATGATACTCCTTGTGCCTGAGACATTTTTACCTGTCCTTTAATTACTTGCATTACTCCTATTCTTGTTTTCAGATTCTTTCATAGGTGTTACTTTCCCTGGAAATTCTTTCTGACTCTCAACATCTGTGTTAAAGGTCCCTCTTTGACCTGTACTTCCTTTACTGCAGCACACAAATTATTGCAAGGGCATAGGCTATTTATTCATCTACACCTGCCTTTAGATTATGGGGAAAGAACATGTTTACTTTGCTCACCTTTTGCTGTGGATAGCTACTGTTCTACCTATGCATCATTGCACTTGCTTTTATTGTGGAAAATATCTATCTAATTCAGTTAGTTAAAATGTGGCTACTATCTTTCTGCCTATTTCAATCTCCTTGGCCACAGTGATTAGAAAGATGGAAGCCTGATACAAGGTGGGCCGATCAGAGGATTTTTGAACATGAAAGGAAAAAAAAGTGATCTTCAGATACATCCAGGTTCCAGAGTTTGAGATATGGGTCTAGGAATTTTAGGGGTCATGCTCCTTGTATTATTAGCCTATTGCACAACAAAATGGCTAACCTGGTGGCTTAAAACAACACACATGTATTATCTCACCGTTCCTATGGGTCATGAATCTGAGCACTACTTTGCAGGATCTCACCTGAAAGCTATAACTGAGGTGTCGGCTGATGCTCCAGTCTCATCTCCAAGTCCAAATGGGAAGGATCCTCTTCCATGTTTACATGATTGTGCAGAACCCAGATCATTGTAGCCAAGTAGGACTGAGGGTCTTAGTTGGATATTGTTGGACAGAGGCAACCTTCAGTTCTCACCTGGTTAATGGCTGGAGGCTGCCTTCAATTCCTTGCCACATGAGCCTTCCCAGCATGTCCCTTGGTGTCATTCAATACAGCAAGGGAAAATGTGCTAGGAAGAAAGGTGCTACAGTCTTATGTAATGTAACACAAAAGGGACATCCCATCACCTTTGCCATCGTCTGCTGATTAGAAGCAAGTCACAAATCTTGCCCACTTTCAAGAGGAAGAGGGAGGTTTACACAAGGTTATAAAGGCTAGGGAGCTGAGATAACTGACGGACATCTTGGACTCCATCTGCCACACACATTCTGAAGAGAAGAACTCATTTTGGAATAAAGCAAAAAGAATAAAGAAAGATGAACTGAGAGTGTCACAGACCCTCATTCTGATTGTTCCTTAGTTCCAGCTGAAATCCTACAAGTTGCCCCACTCCTCCCAGAAGCCAGTGTGTTTTATTTCTATTTCAATCAAAATTTATTTCTATTTCACTCGAAAAGGTTCTAACTAATATACCCTTGTATATTTAGTGCTTAGCATAGTATTTGGAATGTGAAACATGATCCTTAATAACATTTTACTGAATCATCGAGAGCCCTGCAGATTGTTCAAATATATTGGCAATATTTGACAAAATATTTGAAGTCACCAAATGACAGGATGTTGGTGCTTAGAACCCTCTTGCTCAAACTGTTCACTTTACATCTGGAAGAAATCAAGATTGAAAGAGAACAAGGGAGTCATGTGCTCCATATCGTGCAATTAGTCACAGAGTTTAGAATAAGAACAGGGTTCTAAATCCTGACTCTGAATTTGGCTCTCCTAGGGTGAGGGAAACCAACCAGACCCTAAGGTGAGTAGATGGGTGGTTCAGAACCACGGACAGTGGCTCACACGTACTGACCCCTCTGTAGTTTTGTCTTGACTGGCCAATGGTTTTTTGAATCCATGAATTAAGGAGTGATATTAAAATGCCTGATGTACCAAGAAAAAACTTAGCTGACTGAAATTATTAGTTTTTATGTGATTTACAGTTTCAATATATATGAGAATCATCTAGCACATCCCTCTTGTGGCTATGAGTGCATAATTTTCCTTGATGCTTGTCAGACAAGGAATTTAGATTAGTTGCTATTTTTTAACAGTTTCAGTAATTCTTGATAATCAATTTGTTTCAGAAGGAAATCAGCATTCTTGCAGTTCAATGATCTAAAAATATGCTCTAAGAAAAAAATTATTTTATAGCCTTATGCAGAATGCATGTCCTTTTTGCTGAATAATGTTCTTTGTTTCTGCAAAGTCATGTGCATTCCCCACTGGTTTGTTTCACATAGTTAAAATAGTTGAAATGTTTTGCTTGCTCTTTTTAATACTTGAAGGGTGTCAGCATGCATTTTGGCATAGCTGGAAATGGCCCGCCAGGGATTTTCTTTACAATATTTGCAAAAGGTAATCTCTCAGATTTGCTAGTTATAGAAAATTGAACATAAATACTTTCAACTGAAAAATATTGCCTGACTTAGGTACTTCTGATTCTGTGGTTTTTAAGGCACACTGAGTGGGAAAGTGTTTTATAAATTTCAAAGCACCATACAAGTGTTTGTTGCCTTTGTTATAAATAACAGTATTATTGCAGTGGGATTTATTATTAAGACAGGTAGAGGGAAGAGATATCTTTTCTCTTTGACACACACAAAAAGGCAGTTACAAATAGGGCAAAAAAATTGGACTTGAGTCTAAGAAGAGGCTGGGAGGGAACTGTTGGAGAAGCTGCTTGGTGAGGCTCACAGTCAAGTTAGCAGTGGCTGGGCCCATGTCCCTGGCATATGTCGAGCTCCTTGAAGCAAAGGACCATGGCATCCATCTTTCTGTCAGCCCCTTCCCCATGCCAAGTGCCAGACTCTCAACAAATGCTCCTTGCTTTGAAATAAATGCCTTTCTAAGCCAAGTCACTCAAACCAAGCACTTACGTGTGTTGGATAAAAACTGAATTTGTGTTACCTACCAAATTATATCTTGTGTCTTTCTTTCCCTTTCTTTTTGGCTTTCTGGGAAATATCCAAAGTTGTAAAACTCCAAAAGGGTGCTAATTAAAAGCTAACATAACTCGCAGAAAAAATTCTTTAAAACGGGAGCAGTGAAGATGAACCATTATAAAGGAATTTGCAAAATGGGTATTTTAGTATGCCATGTGGCATTAAGTTAAATGCTTCTAATGGAACCACATCTTGCAAAAGCAGAGAGCCACTGCTAGCCATTTCCCTTGAACTTCAGTAAATTGAAATTGTTGACTCATATTGCTGTTACCCAATAAGACAGGTTCACCTCACTTTGTTCTGGAGGAGAGAAAGGGTCTGCACAGGGCTTATCTTGGGGCTTTATGATTTCTCTTTCCCATCATGTTGTCAGCTCTGTAGAATGTAACCTCAAGAAAGCCATAAGATTCAGGGACACCTGAGAGGCTCAGTGGTTGAGCATCTGCCTTTGGCTTATGAGGTCCTGGGATCAAGACCCACGTCAGGCTCCCCACAAGGAACCTATTTCTCTCTCTGCCTCTCTCTATGTCTCTCATGAATAAATAAATAAAGTCTAAAAAAAAAAAAAAGCCATGAGATTCAGTGGCTTTGACTTGCAGTGTGACCTTGAGAAAGAGATTTATGTAAGTCTCAGTTCTTTCATCTGTAAAACGGGGACCATAGGCTTGCCTCAGAGGCTTTTTACAGTAATTAAATAAATCTACATGGAAGCACTTTACAAGTCTGGTAAGGGGCTTACTTCCTTAAAGGGATAACAGAAGAGAGAGGTGTTTTTGGTTTTGTTTTTATTTTTTTAAAAGAGCAAAATGGAAGCAAGCCCATGAATTTGCAGATTTTTCTAGTTTGCTTTTTCAGGTTGGGGAGGAGTCAAGGAAGGGGCCGTAGGGCACTTTAGCTAGCCTGCGGTGTTGAGGGAAAGCCTCCTCCCAGACTGCAGCCCTGGCCTAGTCCCTGACTAACTGTGAGACCTTGGGCTGGTGACTTTGCCTCTCTGGACCTTGATTTCCTCACCTGCAAAATGGGGATATCCTGCTGCATCCTGGCACATGAGAAAGGAGATGTGAAAGTCTTCCATAAACCATAAAACTGCAGAAGTAACAGTTATTATGTTACTGTTAGTTCATAGAGAATCTAAAAGCACTTGAACGTTTTAAATCACACCCTGAAAGAGAGTATTATCAAGCTAATCCTTTCATTTTAAAGGTGCAGGATCATGGAATATCAGTGTAATGGCTAAAGGAGGTCTACTTTAGCCTCAGGTAATTGGGAAGAGATGTAACTGAATTTCATTGCTAATGAGAATGACAACTGTGAGTTCTGCTTTCATTTCCTCAACCTGTGTTTGCTGCACATCTATTATTGCCTAGATTTGAGGCTGGGCTTCTGAGATAGAGGGAGCCAGGCCTGTGCCTCCCCCTCCCCACCTCCGTCAAAAACAAGCTGGGAGGAAGAAGGTTTTCAGTGGAGGAAGGGATGGGGAGCAGTAGAAGCACAGGGCTTCCTGGGGATCTGTAGGTAATGGGTGGTCTATAGCTAGGATATTACCTGTAAGTGAATTTATTCCACATTGAATCTAGTAGGTTTGCTTCCAGAAAACCTTCCGAATTTTCTTACTTTTCTTATTATTTTCACTCCATGTGCTGTTGATTGTTGAACACTTGGAAAGTACACCTACTACTTACCCTTTACTGGAAAAGTACTTTCATTGTCGTTAACCTCTGAGTCCTTCATGTCATTCCTAATGAGCTCTTCAGATATAAAGCCATAGAATGTGAGAACTGGCATGGGCCTTAGAGAAAATATATTCTGGTTCCCTCATTTTACAGAGATGGGAGCCAAGACTCAGAGAGACCATGCAATGTGTTCAAGGTCACACAGTAAATTAGCAACAGGGTTGGAATATAATCCAGGCTTCTCTCTATGGCTCTTTCCCCTGCTCCAGACTGCTCCCAGCTCTGAAATGTGCTCTCATCTTCCATGCTGCTGATGGCTCTCATCCCAAGTCACTGTTGCCCGTTTTGTGACTAATCATTCAGGATACAAGGTTAAACTAGCAATGCCCTGGGTGCCTTTCTTCCAGAGCAGAAACCACTGATGAGAGATTGAGTTTGGCATCACAGATAAACACGTTCTGGTTTAGTTACTTTGGGATGACTTCTATTTACTGAATGTGCTTTGTGGTACTCCAGAGCCTTGGAAAAAAATTCTAAACTTAGTGAAATCCCCAGCTTGTTATCTGCACTAAGTTGTTAGAAAGAACCAAGAAGCCTGATCACCAGGATGTGGCCCCAGCTCTTTCCCTTAATTTCCCAGATGAGCATGTGCCAATGTCACTGGGCTTTTTCATTCATTCATTTGATCAGACAAGTATTTGGTTCATTTGGTCATTAAAGTTTAGGGCCTCCTGCTACACCCTAAGGATACACTCACATATAAAACATGGTCTCTGTCCTTAGGGAGGACAATCTAGATGAGGAATAGACACACAGAAAATATATATAGTACTACTTTACCTGGGCTCCCAGAAGCCTCGATAAAATTGCACCTGATGTAGCCTGGGGGTTGAGGTTCAGGGAAGACTCTACAAAAGAGGCGAGGCTGAGGGTAAGGAAGGTCTGAAGGATTATCAGGTAACAGGTGAGTTGCAGAAGTAGAAAATAACATTCATCTGTTCATTTCACTGATAGGTGTTAAGTATCTCCAGATCAAGGAATAAGAAGATGATAAGACATGGTCTCTGTCCCCCAAGAGTTCTTGAAAGCTTGAGCAAAGACTCCAGGGCTTCAGGAGAGCATCTGGCTTCAGGGAGCTGGAAGTAGCTTGCTCGGGCGGGAGCAGAAACCCTTGCGGAGGAGCAGGAGGAGGAGAGCTTGGAGAAGCGGCCTTAAGAAATGTCATAGGTGGTTCGTAATCTACCTGGAGGCCCAGGAGGAAGGTTCATGGGAAGCAGGTGGGGTATAGGGCAGCATCATCCAATTTTAACTTTTGGAAGATCTTTTTGGTGGAAGAGTGAAGAATGAACAAGAGTGGGGAAGGAAGGGGCAGCAAAGGAGACAAATCAGGAGACTGTTGCTACTGTCCTGTTGTGGTGACCCAGACAAGTGCAAAGGTGGAAAGGAGGGAGGGGATATTACTAGGCAGGAATCACAAAGTTGTGTTTTCTATGTCCATGTTACTAAAGAGAAAGCTAAAAGAAAACAGGCTTGTCCATCATCATGACCCTGGTTGGAAGCATCTTACGTCGCCCACGATGCTCAGTCTCAAGAAAGCTGAGCCCAGCCCTGGTCCCACTGCAGGCCAGAGAAACACATCGCTGTGTTCTGGGCCTGTTTCTTACCTGTCATACCTAGGACTTGAGCTGAATTTCCCCCAGCTTCAGCTCTGTGATTGTCTATGCCCATCCTTCTGGGCACTGACAGCTGATATCTGAGGCATCTGCTGTTACCAAGGACAATTAGGATCTTAGGATTTGGGTCATTTTAATAGCCTGGTGGCCCTCTAGGGAGACAGGGCTCCAGATGACAGAAAGTGGTAAGCACCAGAGTAATCAGGGGAGTGGTCTGCTGAGGAGGTGGGGTGGTGTGGTGCAGAAATGGGGAGGCACTTAGCTGGGAGACAGAGAAGCCACCTCATGGGGCCCAAACAAGCCTGCACAGTGACCCTGGTGGGATGGTCCTGGAGGTGAATGGCCAACGCTTGTCCAGATTAGTCAGGGCATCCCAGGCTGGCTGGTAAAAAGCACTCCTGACTGTAAAGGGGGCAGCTTCCCATGCGAGAATGTGTTCTGTACATGAGAGGAGAGGAAGGAGAAGTTAGTAACAGAAGGAAAAGGTCGTGCTGCAGGAGTCAGACAGAGCTTGGTTACAGAGGCCTTCAAAGACAAGCAGCAGGCATGGGCACAGGGGGCTTCATCCCACCTTCTCCCTACAGCCCCAAACCGTGATGCTGGCAGGCTAAGTCAGTGCTTACGTGTGCTGGCTCCCTCTCCAACTCCAGGTCTTCCCAAACCTTGGGCAAGTTCCTCACCCTCGCTGGGCCTCAGTGTACCCATCTGTAATATGGGGTCAGTGATAGTAGCACCAATAGGTCATGCTCTGTTGAATGATAAAAGGAAATAAGTCTCTAACACGGTGGGTGCTTGGTATGCAGGAAGAGCTCAGTGCAGGTAGGCTATTGTCATGGCTTCTGAGAGCCCCATGGGTGCTGGGTTTTCCCACCTCTCTGGTGTGTTTCATGTTGAATGGCTTTGCATGGCTCCTTCACTGTCCCCTCACTGTTGGATCCGCAGAATCCTGAGCTACTCTGCAACCAGCAATGTGATTCTTTTCTTCTAAAAGACTGCTGTCAATTCCATACATTTTGCATGAGCCCCTCCCTTGGAAAGCGGGTTTTCAAAAATAAAAGCAATTTAGAATGACATACTTTTCCCTTGCCTGCTGCATTTCCAAGAGCCTTGTACGGCTAGGAGGAAAATCAGCCAGGGGTTCTCGGTGAGTCTGCTCGACTATGGAAATCCTTGGGCTGTAAATAGTGTGTGTGTGTGTTTTTATAATATGATGGACTCATTTTCTCTGATCATAAAATCCATGGTTTCTATTTATAGTCACAATGTTGCTCGCTAGTATTGAGGGATTTTAAAAATAGGCTTCAGGAAATAGGATGTGCTCTGGCAACTCTCTTAGTACAAGGTAGCAGAAGGGGCCTGGAGATTTGGGACTGAGATTTAGGGTCTCTACATTAACTCCATCCTGTCCCGAAGTCCTTTTTGGTTCCAGGTTCCCTCAGCCTTTGTGCCTCCAACTTGCATTACATTTGCTCTAGTGGAGAGATTTATTCACTTATTCATTGAGAATCTGCTCTGGACAAACCATGATGCTATGCTTTCAGGACATAAAGAGCGTGTTCCTAGTCTCAAGTTATTCAGAGGCAAATGGAGGAGAGACATGTGTAAATACATACAGGATTCCACAATGAGACTGTGATAAATGCCATAGCACAGCTGTGCGAAAGGCCTAGGTGCAAGCATGCTCCATTCTGCCCAGGGCAGCTGGAGAGCCCCCTCTGGTAGGTTAAGTCATGGTTCCCAAAGATATCCAGGTCCTGCTCCCTGGAACCTTAGTGTTACCTTACATGGCTGAAAAGACTTGCAGATGCGATTAAGTTAAGGATCTTAAGATAAGGAGACTCCTGGTTTCTGGGTGGGCTCAATGTAATCATGAGAGTCCTTATAAGAGGGAGGCAGTAGGGTTGGATTTGAGAGAGGATGAAGAGGAAGAAAATGAGGAAGGAAGAGGAGATGAAGTTGAGGGTAGAGGAAGTGGAGGAGGAAGAGGAGGAGGAGGAGTGAAGACCACAGAAGTAGGGGGAGATTTGAAGATGCCTTGCCGTTGACTTTGAGGTTGGAAGGGCCACAAGACAAGGAATTCAGGCCTAGAAGCTGGAAAAGGCAAAGAAATGGATTGTCCTCCCAGAACTTCCCAAAGGAGTACAGGCCTGCTGATACTCTGGTTTTGGCCAAGGGGAACTGATGGTGGACCTGTGACCTACAGGGCTATAAAGGAGTAAATGTGTGTTGTTTTAAGCCATCGAGGTTGTGATGATTCTTTCCAGCGGTCATCAAAAACTAATGCCACCCAAGGTAGCACTCCAGCTAGACCACTGTAAGGAAGACCTGGTGTTTGGGGCCATTCCCTCCCAGTTGGCACCTGTAGCTGGTTTTTGTGTGACTCTCTCTTTCCTTGGCATAGCTAGGGCCACGTAAAGCAGGTGCAGCTCCAGCTCCAAGGTAGAGGGTCTGGGCCTCAAATCATTAACATCATCCATCCCCCAGCCCATATAGTTGGCTACGATAGAGCATACGATATGAGTTGATCCAGTTAGATGTCAAAAGAGTGGCAAATAAATAAATAAATAAATAAATAAATAAATAAATAAATGCTTTCCTGGGGCACCTGGGTGGTTCAGTTGGTTAAGCATCTCCCTTTGGCTCAGGTCATGGTCCCAGGGTCCTGGGATTGAGTCCTACATTGGGCTCCCCGCTCAGCAGGGAATCTGATTCTCCCTGCCTCTCCCCCCGCTCACACACTCTCTCTCTCAAGTAAACAAATAAAATATTAAAAAAAAAATAAAAGAGTTACTTTCCTGTCAAACTCCAGCTCTAAGACAAATGAGGAAGGATGTAGCTCCAGAGAAAGCCCAGGAATCAT
Organism: Canis lupus baileyi; assembly: GCF_048164855.1. Classification (NCBI taxonomy): domain Eukaryota; kingdom Metazoa; phylum Chordata; class Mammalia; order Carnivora; family Canidae; genus Canis; species Canis lupus. The sequence goes on along the minus strand of NC_132846.1, from coordinate 66,109,944 downwards.
CCTGGAGCCATGAAGGAAAAATCATCCTGGGAAGGATGTGAACTCCAAGCAAGTGGAACCTGGAGATGCTGAGACACACCAGGTCCTGGTTGTGTCCCTGAATTTCTGGGCTTCATAGATCCGTCAACCAATTTTATTTTATGATGATTAATTTTATATGTCAATTGACTGGGCCACGAGGTGCCCAGAGACTTGGTCAAACATGATTTCTGGGTGAGGTTTCTGGATGAGATTAGCATTTAAATCAGCCAAGTGCATCAGCAGATTGCCTTCCCCCACTGTCAGTGGGCCTCCTCCACTGCCTGACTGTCTCAGAGCTGGGACTTCAATTTTCGAGAAAGGTCATTAGTCTTCTCCTGCCTTTGGGCTTGGACTGAGCCTGGAACTCATGCCACTGGCTTTCCCAGGTCTCAGGCTTGCCAACCGCACATCTTGGACTTCTCCGCCTCTGCAAGAGTGTGAACCAATTCCTTAGAGTAAATCTAATCTAATCTAAAATCTAAATATAAATGTAAATATAGATAGGTCTCCTCTCTTATTGATTCTGTTTCTCTGGAAAACCCAGACTAGTGCAACTACACATTACCTAACTGGAATTTAAATAAAAGCTTTAAAAAAATCGCTTGATTGGGGTTTTCTGTGCCTGATCTCTAAAGTATTTAATACAGATGGACAGGTTGTATTGTGAGCAGACGGAAGAAAAAATGGCAGGGAGTCAGAAGCAGGTGCCGCACCTGCAGTCTGTATCTGGTATATAGGAAAATGAAGCCCAGAAACAAAGGCCACGATCACACTGCCCAGCAAAAGCCAACTGAGGATTATACCACTGTCTGGAGTGTCAGAGCTGAGAGGAGCATGGCCAGTGTGGACTGCAAACCTTTTGGTTTATAGATAAGGAGACAGAGGTAAGGAGAGTGGGGAGGCTCGTGGGAGGTCATACTGTGAGTTACTGGACAGCAGAACCAGAAGCCACATCTCTCCAGTCTCTCATCGTGGTCCCCCTGGGCTCCGCTTTGCCCCAACACTGCTGTCATGTGGATGAGTGAGCAACCTAAGTCTGAGCCAGCCACCTACACACACGTGCCCAGAACTGCCATCCGGGCAGCCGACACCCAGGGGTTCCAGATAGGCTAGGCTCGAAGGGGAAATCCCTTTCATGCTTTCTCTCTATGGGACTCACTGAGCAAAGCTGGCTGCCTGGGGCCATATCCATTTTCCAATAGCCACTGGCAGTTTGGTACATGGGACAGAGCAGGAGAGGAGGAGTCCCAGATCTGGGGCCGGCCAAACTCTGCCTCTTATAGCTCTATGTCCACAGAAAGCTATTTAACCCAGCAGACCCACTGTTACCCACGAGATCTCTCTACCTGTCAAAGGTAGCAAATAGGTAGAGAGATATTGGAGATAAAGGACTTTCTGAATCATGAATGAGCTGTGCATCCACCAAAATAGTTATCACTTAGTTTTTCCCTCCTCCTACAAAGGATGCTCCAGAGAGACTGAGATCCCTGACATCAGGCCCATACCACACTCCAGAGAGTGAAGCTTGGTCCCAGGGACAGGCTGATATTCAATGTTTTTGATCTAGAAATAAGTCACCTAGGAATTTGCCTTAAACTGAGCATAGAGAAGTACACCAGTGGCTGTGGGAATACTCCAGAGTCTCATTGTGCTTCTCAGTGCACAAAGAGAGTGAGTTGGTATAGGGGTTGGGGGACATTTAAACAAATGTTTTGATATAATCCTGCTTTTGCAGACTCTCTTTGATCTTTAAAGAGAAAAAAAATTTCTCTTCCACTATCCCAAGAGAAGAATGCACATCGTTTAGGCAACAAAAGCAGAGGGTCAGCTAGTGGCATAAAAATATAAGTCATAAAATATAGAACGTCGTAGAGATGGAAGGAAATTCATAAATCATCAAACTCGCCACTCATTTTACAGATGAAGAAACTGAGGTCCCCAAAAGGAATTCAACTTGCCCAAGCCTACAGAGGAAATTCATTGTCTCACTGGGGCTGGAAGATGTTTCTGTATCTTTGTTGTGTGGTTTTCATGTAAAACTGCCAGGATGCCCACCGTCCCAGTCTTGAGCCCTGGAACCTGTGAAATGTGCCAGCTGTCCTTAGTTGTGAGTGTCTAGTGGCCATAAAAAACAGTGTTGGCATCTCGAATAAGACGATGATATTTATTTGCTAAGCTTTGGACACATGTGAAGATCTTTGTGTGAAATTCTATAGCATCCAAGAGATTTCCTTCTAGTGAATAGCATGAGGTTATAGCTGCATTTCAACAAAGGTGCATTTCAACAAATATAGATGCATTTCAACAAAGGTGAGCCTTTTCTTTCCACACTGCTACTACTCCCAGGTCCCCATGGAGCACCCCCATTTTTTCCGCAAGGGCCATAACATTCTGTAAATCAACATCTAGCCCACTGAAATGTGAGATGCGTCATCCTGGCTTTGATCAAATGTGGCTTTGAAATAAAATTTGGCTTCAAATGCCAGATCTGCCAATTGATTGTTCTGTGACCTTGGCCAAGGGACTTTAGTACCATGAGGACCAGCAACTTCTCTAATCAGGTTTAGAGGATTAGATACAACCTATGGAAGATACCTTGCTTATGATTCTGTCTGTGGTGCTGATTATTCTCTTGGTCTTGCTGTACTAACCTCACCATGGGCAGAAACAACAGACACTGGGAGATGGGGAGAGGAGAGGCTTTCAACAGCTCTCAACATCCTTAGATAAGGACCTACTGCATCAGAGGGGTCAGTTTTATTCAACTAGTATTGCTGAGGATCCACAAAGTGCCTACAGGAGGGATGTTGGGGTGAGAGAACCAAAATCACTGCCTCCAGGGAACCCATGATCCAGTCGGCGTGTACACAGATGCAAATTATCACACAAGGCCAAAAGGAATCCTGAGCGACAAACAGATGAAGGAGCCCATATAAAGAGACGATGAAGCCCAACAGTGGGGACCACAGCATTGTGAGGTTTTTTGGTATTGTATTATTTTTTTATTGAAGTTCTATTTGCCAACATATAGTATTAACACCCAGTGCTCATCCCATCAAGTGGCCTCCTCAGTGCCTGTCACCCAGTCACCCCATCCCCCTGCCCACCTCCCCTTCCACAACCCTCTGTTTCCCAGAGTTAGGAGTCTCTCATGGTTTGTCTCCCTCTCTAGTTTTTCCCACTCAGTTCCCCTTCTTCCCTTATAATCCCTTTCACTATTTCTTATATTCCCCATATGAGTGAAACCATATGATGATTGTCCTTCTTCGATTGACTAACTCCACTCAGCGTAATACCCTCCAGTTCCACCCACGTCAAAGCAAATGGTGGGTATTCATCCTTTCTGATGGCTGAGTAATATTCCATTGTATATAGACCACATCTTCTTTATCCTGCAGCATTGTAAACACTGGGGGAGCTTTAATCCTCAATAGTACAGCTTCCATTCTGATGGAAGTGCTGGCTAAATCCCAAGTATAGATGGATAGATCCCCAAGTATCACAGCCAGGAGAGATATTTGATAATGCAACCCGGGAAGGATTTTTCAATTGTTAATTTCTGTGCAGTAAAGACAACTTCTTTTAACCAGAGCACTTTTAAGGTCGTGCCCCTCCTGCCAAACCCAAGGCTACATGAACTTTCTCTCCATCACAACTGAGCATGCTGTGCAGAAAAGTCTGCATGTTGGGAAAACAAACCGACTTGTATTTTTCTCATAGAGTGGAGCTGTGCAATATCAGACTAAGGTTGGCGACAGCCAGACCTGTAGACTATAGGTAGGGAAGACTCTGTTCTGAATTGTGACATTCTTCGAACAATTATAAATAGAGAAGGAAATATTCTCTGAACTATCACAGGACCTTCTCACTGATACCTACTTTCTCTGACTTCTGTACTTAAAAAATCTGATTTGTGGAACAGAGCAAGGAATCCAGCTTAAAAATAATCCTGCTTTTGCAGACTCTCTTTGATAAAGTACCAACTCATGAGCTACAAGCAAAATTTGGAGACTAGATTCCAGGAAACTTCCTCAAAAAGGGCAAATTACATCTGTTTTTTCCTTCCATGTTACTTTTGCCTGAAACACAGGTGTGATAGCTGGAGCTGCTGCATCTATGTTGTAAGTATACAAAAAAGACTAAGGGCAACACAGTGTCACTGGCCCTGAACCAATACTAGCCACCCCTATTTCTGAACGTATCTTTTTGTGAGAACAATAAACTCATATGGTTTAAATGATTTGTATCATTATTTGGGTTTTCCATTCCATCACCTAAATGCAAATCCCTAAGTGAAAGACAATGACAATAGAAAGTGTTATTTTCAATCTAAGTGTTATTTTCAATCAATTGTCAGTGTAGACACTAACAAGGATCAGCAAATAGCAAAGAATTGAAGTTATAAAGAAGAGGGTCGGAATAGGATCAGGGATTCTTAGCCACCTTGGGCCAAGAAACTGCACCAGTATCCAACTAAGAAGGGTTGTTACTTATGAATATAAACATCATCTTTCATCTTAATTTAAAACTTTTTAAACAAATGTTTTGATGTATATTTGATATATAAAAAATTGCACATGTTTAATTGATAACACTTGAATGGTTGGGACATAGGCACACATCTGTGAAACCATCATCACAAAGTAATAAATATCTATCACCTCCAAAAGTTCATCATGCACCCCCTGCACCATCTTAATTTACTGTGGCAAGAATACAATGGGACATCTACCCACTTCACAAATTTTTCAGTGCACTATACATATTGTTAACTATAAGCATGACACTATAGGGCAGATCTCTAGAACTTACTCATCTTGCATAACTACAACTGAGCTCCATACCCATGAACAAGTCCCCACCTCCCCTTCCCCATCCTCTGGCACCACCAGTGGTTTCTGCTTCTATGCTTCAACAATTACAAAATATCCACCAACTCAGTAACAGCTTTGTTTTAGCAGGAAAAGATGTAGCATTATGTTAAGTACACATTAAAGCAAACCTAGAATCCATCTATTTACCTTATTTTGCTACATTCCTCTCTGGTTTTACTAGTTCAAATTTAAGCCCAGGCCTCCTACCTAGTTAGAGTCTAATGTTTCGCTCACCTTGGGTCATTGGCATTGATGCACAGCATAGTGGAAACATGATGTTTTCCATAATTTATCTGGCTTTTTAGTTCCCTGAGAATGACAGCACATTCAAGGCATATTGAAGAACGCTGATGCTTTGTCTGAATTTCTTATTTGTTTCAACTCAACATTTTGTTTTTTCCCTTTCATTGAATTCCTGTTGCTAGAAGGTAGGAAGCTTCTCGTGGAGTCAGCTCCAGAATCCCAAGCCCCCTTTCCTCATTAGCTTCCACTGATCAGTTCTAAGGGATTGATTGGTCAGCTTCACTTGCCACCGGTTAACTGCAATGCTTGACTTGTGTCATCCTTGATGGGAAACTCACAACGAGACAAAAACCTAGCTATATACAGACATTTCTCCAAAGACGACAACAAATAGCCAACAAGTCTATGAGAAAATGTTCAACATCATGAATCGTCAGCAAAATGCAAATAAAAAACTGTAAAATCACTGCACACTTCTGAAAGTGATGGATACGTTTACAACCTTCATTGTGGTCATGGTATCAGGGTGTATGCATCAGTCCAAACTCCTCAAATTGTATACATTAAATATGTTCGGTGACTTTGTGTATCATTTATATCTCAATAAAGCTGGAAAAAAACTAAATACAAAACTATGTACACATACCCCACCCCTACACACGCAGTAGCCATTTAGACTGGATTTATTTTCTCCCTGCCCATATCCTGTAGGTACTTGACTACTGCTTTTCATGACAATGAGATAATGGGGGGGGGGGGCCTTCCCCTGCCAGAAATACTTGCTCTGGTCTTGGTGAATTTACCCCCTGCAGCTCTACACTCAGGCTTTTATGCCTATAATAACTTTGGTTTTAAAATTACACCAGAATGTAATGTTTTTGAAGACATCACAAGTGACAATTAGGAATTCAATTGAAGATAAAAATCCAAGTCTGTGTGGTGCTGCCAAGTCCAATAACTCAAATCAGGTAACACCACCTGGCAGGCAGAGGCAACATCTTCACAGAAGGCAAGTTCTTTTCAAAAATCAGTTATAAGCGGTATCCTGATTTCAGGCCCATCAATGTTGCAAAAGACGTGATCTTATAATTGAGGAAATATAATGTAATCACTGTCATGTGGCATTTACTGAAGTTCATTTTTTAGTAAATGGGATTAAATAAATTCCATGCTATGGGTGCAGCCCAAATCAATGATTTCCTTAGGGCCTCTTTCTAACATTCAGAGGTGAAAACCCTTTCAGGTATTATTAGAGCTAATGCAGTCTTGCTAGACCTCCAGCTCCACCAGGTAGAAATGGGGCAAGTTCCATGCTGCCACTGCCCCAGCATGGAGTCTGGCACATTCCGGGGGCTTAGTCGTATCCAAATGATTGCTAAATGGGCTCCCCCAGACTACTGCCATCAGGATTCTATGGTCAACAGTAGAGTGACTTTTCCCTGCAACAACAGCACTTGAGCTTGGCCTTCCTTGAAAGATGAGTTAGGTAGTAGCAGGCCTTTGGGGTTGCCAGAACAAAGTACCACAGACTAGGTGGCTTATAAACAACAGACATTTATTTCTCATGGTTCTCGAAGTCTGAGATAAAGATGCCAGGGTGGTTGTGTTTTAGAAATAGATCTTCCAAGTTGCAGATGACTGACTTCTTATCGTGTCCTCAGGTGGTGAAAAGAGGCAAGAAAACTCTCTGGTCTCTTCTTATAAAAACACTGATCCCATCAGGAGGGCTCTGCCCTCATGACTTATGTACCTCTTGTGAAAATTAATAAAGGGGAACCTCACTAAAGTGAACTTGGGATGCTAGAAGGGGACTCCCAGCAATAGGGAACCACTTGATGTCAATTATAGGAAGAGCATCCAATACAGACCCAGCAGAAGAATGGTCAACAGGAAAGAACCATCAATTATAGCCCAAACAGGGAAAGATGTACATTGCATTTCAGATAAGAAACTGACTACCAGCAAGCCACCTCATTGCCCTGAACCCTTGCTTTTCTCTAAAGGATTTCCATTCTAGACAACCCCTCCCACCTTCCTCCTTTTCATAAAATAGTGTTTCTATCCTTTGTTAGGCATTGTTATGTTTCTGCTGCAGCTTGCTTACGCCAGATTGAAATTCTCTTCTTATGCTCAAATAAATCCATTGTTTGCTGGTAAAATAACTGGCGGGTTTATTTTCAAAGTTAATGCTCCCAATGGCCCCACCTCCAAATACCATCACATTGGGATTCAAGTTTCAACACATGAATTTGGGGGAACATAAAGATCCAATCCCCTGCAGTCAGGAGGTGGAGGGTAGACAGTGGGGTAAGGAATGTATTGGCAGAGGAGGGAGTTCTAGCAGAAGGAACTACAGGAACAAAGCACAATGATGGGGACATGTCTGAGAGAGTCAAACAATGAGGTGGGGTCTTGCTTTGGTAGTATGGGATGTGAGAGATAAGGAGTCATGACTCTCAGGACACCTGGGTGGCTCAGTGGTTGACCATCTGCCTTTGGCTCAGGTCATGGTCCTGGGATTGAGTCCCTCATTGAGCTCCCCACATGGAGCCTGCTTCTTCCTCTGCCTCTATCTCTGCCTCTCTATGTGTGTCTCTCATGAATAAATAAATAATTTTTAAAAAAAGCCATGATTTTGGAGGCTGCAGGCTAGGTGGCTGGAACATTCCTGGCCTTTGCTACCATGCTACAGAATTATACATTTTTCCAGCCTCACTTGGCAAAGTTAGAGAGTTACAAGGTATTTGACCTTTATCTTATGCCATTTAAAAGGTGCTTAAGCAATCAGGTTGGCTTTGGCACTTGAGCTAAAATGATGAACCTTTTTTTTATTTCAAACTAGCCAGCTAGGATATCACTTCTAACCTTAAGTACAAATATGACATTTCTTGCTAAACAAACTCCAAAGCAAAATATAATTGCACCAAGGCTGCCCTTTGCAGCATTAGAGCCTTGCCATGGTATTGTATACCCGAACATCTAGATTCAGGTTCAACAGCTGAACTTCTAGATTTTTGAAAACCCCTCTTCCTCCAACTCTCCTGACAGTTCCCAAACATGTTTTGTTACACTGGGGGCTATAATATAAGGATAAAATGGCTAGACTAGTTGGCAGGCTAGAATTCATCTGTTGTAGTCAAACCACCTCTAATACCTTCATTAAGATTGGTATATGGGGTGCCTGGGTGGCTCAGCTGGTTAAGCCGCTGATTCTCAGTTTCAGCTCAGGTCATGATCTCAGGGTTGTGTGAGACTGAGCATCGTGTCGGTCTCTGTGCTCAGCGTAGTCTGCTCAAGATTCTCTCTTCCATCTCCCTCTGTCCCTCCACCTTATTCTCTCTCTCTAAAATACATAAATACATCTTAAAAAAATATTGATGTTGTGAGTTGAATTGTGTCCCCTAAAAATATATGTGCAAGTCCTAATTCCAGGTATCTCTGAATGAGACCTTATTTGGAAACAGAGTCTTTGTGGACATAATCAAGTTAAGACAAGGTCAGATCGGTCAGATCACTGTGTCACCAGTGGGAGCTGAGGGATAAGCGTGTAGGGGAAATGATGTGAAATGGAACGTGGGCAGCTTCCCCAGGCTCAACCTAGGACATGGCCTCAGGGCTTCTGTCCCCCACAGCCACCTCAAAATGCTTTAATTGGGGACTCAAGCCACAGACAACATCTTCCTTACATTCCCAGAAACCAGACATCCGGGTCCTCCGAGCACAGCCCGCCTGGAGCACAGTGTGTCCTCTGCTGATGGTGATTTCAGCCCTGAAACCTCGGTCACCTTGACAATATGGATACTAATTCAGGGAGAAAAAAAATCTAATATGCAGAATTGTCAAGGCTGGAGAGCCCTTCTAGTTTCATTAGTCATACCCTAATCCAACTTTCTTTTTTAATATTGGTAGATTAATTTTTTAAAGTTTAGAATGTACAACGGGGAAAAGGCAATCTTTTCAATAAATGGTGTTGGGAAAACTAGACAGCTGCATGCTAAAGAATGAAACATGACCATTTTCTTACACAACTTGCAAAAATAAACTCACAATGGATTAAAGACTTAATGTGAAGCCTGAAACCATAAAATTCCTAAGAGAAACTATAGGCAGTAAGCAAACTCCCGGACATCAGTCTTAGCAACATTGTTCTGGATTTGTGTCCTGAGGCAAGGGAAACAAAAGCAAAAATAAACTGTTGGGACTACACCAGAATAAAGAAAGCTTCTGCACAGTGAGGGGAACCATCAACAAAATGAAAAGACAACCTACTGAATGGGACAAGAAATTTGAAAAAGATACATCTTTTTTTTTCTAAATAAACCCCCTTTTTAAAAGATTTTATTTATTCATTCATGAGAGACACAGAGAGGGAGAGGCACAGGCAGAGGGAGAAGCAGGCTCCATGCAGGGACCCCAATGCGGGACTCGATCCCACGTCTCCAGGATCACAACCTAGGCCAAAAGCAGCGCTAAACTGCTGAGCCACTCGGGCTGCCCCGAAAATGATACATCTAATGAGGGGTTAATATCCAAAATATATAAATAACATACAACTCAACACCCAAACCACAAATAATCCAATTAAAATGGAGCAGAGGACCTGAATAGACATTTTTCCAAAGCAGACATCCAGATGGTCAATGGACACATGAAAAGATGCTCATCATCACTCATCAGCAGGGAAATGCTAATCAAAGCTGCAGTGAGATATGACCTCACACCTGTCAGAATGGCTTAAATCAACACACAAGAAATAACAAGTGTTGATGAGGATTTGGAGAAGAGGGAACCCTTGTGCATTGTTGGTGGGAATGCAAATTGGTGCAACCAGTGTGGAAAACAGTACAGAGTTTCCTCAAAAAATTAAAAATAGAACTACCATACTAATCCACTAATTCCACCACTGGGTAATTACCCCAAAGAAAAGGAAGATATTAATTTGCAGAGATGCATGCACCCCTGTGTCTACTGCAGCGTTATTTAAAATAGCCAAGATGTGGAAGCAACCCAAGTGTCCATCAATAGAGGAATGGCAAAAAAAGATGTGAGGTATATATACCTAATGGAATACCGCTCAGCCATAACAAAGAATAAGATCTTGTCATTTGTGACAGCCTGGATGGACCTAGAAGGTATAAGTGAAATCAGGCAGAGAAAGACAAATTCCATATAATTTCACTTTTATGTGGGATCTAAAAAGCAAAACAAACAAATAAATGGAAACTGATTCATAAATACAGAGAACAAACTAGTGGTTGCTAGTTTGGTGAAACCATAAAATTCCTACAAGAAACCATAGGCAGTAAGCAATCTCTTGGATGTCAGTATTAACGACATAGTTCTGGATCTGTCATCCCTGGTGAAATAAGTGCTAAGGGTGAAGATGTACAAACTTCCAGTTATGAAATGAACAAGTCATGGAGATGGAAAGTACAGCATTGGGAATCTAGTCGATGATATTATAGCAACGTGGTGGGGGGGCAGATGGTAAGTACACTTATTGTGGTGAGCAGGGCATAATGTAGAGGATTATTGAATCACTATGTTGTAAAACTGAAATTAATGTTACATTGTATGTCAACTCTACATCACTAATACTAAAATTTTTTAAAAGTGACCCAGAGGCACCTGGGTAGTGCAGTCCGTTAAGCATCTGAATCTTGGTTTCAGCTCAGGTCATGATCTGAGGGTCATGAAATCGAGTCCCATGTTGGGCTCTGAGCTCAGCAGGAGTCTGTTTGAGATTCTCTCTCCCTCTGCCTCTCCTCCTCATGCGCGCGCATTCTCTCTCTCTTAAATAAATAAATAGATCTCCTGTTTTTTTTTTTTTTTTAAAGTGACTCAAAAGGCTCAGTGCTTTCCCCAAGCACTGACACAGCTGGCATGAGGCACAGCTTTGAGTGGGAAACTAAGAGTTCTGTGTCCCCATTGGATGCCCCTTGCACTCTGCCCAGACCTCCTGGGAAATAACGGACCATGAGGATCCCTTGCGACCCTAAGTGTCCAGCATAGGCATTCAGAATGTGTCCTGGTCTAATTCCCAGCCTGCCACCTGCCACATGTATGGAAGTTAGGGATCTTCTCATGCCTCAGTTTTCACATCTGCAAAATAAAGATGATAGTAGGGGCACTTGGGTGGCTCAGTGGTTGAGCATCTGCCTTCGGCTCAGGTGGTGATCCTGGGGTCCTGGAATCGAGTCCTGCATTGGGCTCCCCGCAGGGAGCCTGCTTCTCCCTCTGCCTATGTCTCTGCCTCTCTCTCTGTCTCTCATGGATAAATAAATAAAATCTTTTTAAAAAAGTAAAGATGATAGTAAATGATACCCATCTGGTGCGATTCTTGTGAGGGTCAAACAGATTAACACAAATGGGTGAAGTTCTTAACACAGTGCCTGGTAGACAGTAACCATGCAAAATTTGCTATTACTAACCAGAGATATAGGAAGTAAGCAGTTGGTTATTCCCAGGGGTGAATTTAAAATGATTCATACCCAACGTTTATAGGAATGTTGAATGAGTGAACAGATGAATAAATAAACAAACAGATGGAATTTTGAATGAGTCAAAATATTTCTGAAGGATATCTAATGGCTTTGATATTTTTCCACCTGCCATGTCCATTGAAAAGGGAATTCCTTCATCTTAAGGGGTGAATGAAAGGTATGACATTGGACACCAGGGCTTCCCAACAGGGTGGGCATTTAGGGGCATGGGTCTCCAGACGAAAGTCATCTTCCTAGGTGCAAAGGCACCAGGCCCTCCCACGTTCCAAGTCAGGCTAGTTGGGACCTTGAGTTGCAGGATAAATCCCAGCTATGACCAACATGCATTTAGGCTCCACTGTAGCTTGTCAGCTCACAGAAGCAGGAGCGTAGAAGTGAAAGTTAATGACGCAGGGAGACAGGAATAGATGGCAAAGGTACAGTTATCTCTCGTTTTAGTATTTTCTGTCCTGTCAGGAGCACAGTTAAATTCATACCATCTTAGGATGCCAGAGATAAGGTTCACCTTGGAAAGGTACCCATTCTGGCACCAGCCAGCAAGTACCTACTATGTGCTCTGCGCTGGACCTCAAGTTGGGAATGTCAAGGTGACCCAGATGCAGCGCCTCCCCTCCCCTGGGTCATGGAGAAAGGCCAAGTGATCCAACATTTCAGAGCGCTGAGGGGGAGAGGGGGCTGTGAACTGGATGCTTACCATACAAGAGGGTGGAGGAGCTCTCTTAGACCTGCCTTGGGGGGTCAGAGAAATCTGGGGCATTTGAGTCTAGGCTCAGTGAGCTTACTATTGGGAAAGCTGGGAGGCCCCTCACAGCAAAGGCACAGGGGCATCAAGAGGACCAGGCTCTTGTGTCATGGCTCTGGCAGCAGTGGATGTGTGTTGGGCGGGGTGGGAAATGGGCACAAGCAAGGTGACTCTGCCAGCTACTGGAGGGTCACGGTGCGACCAAGCCATCTCCTCATTTTCACCGAGGACGAGAAGATGAGGCCCTGGAGGAAATGACTCTCCTAGGACCACCAAGCGAGTCTGTGTTGGCCCCAGGACTCTCTAAACTCTGTGTTCCATACCTTCCCATCCCACTCTATTCCCCACTCTAAACCTGGGGGGGGGGCGGGAAACAAAACAAGACAAAAACACAAAAACACAAAAACACAAAGCAAAGCGCCATTTGGAGAGGTCCCATAAAGATAAGGAATTCTGGTCAGAGCTAGTTGAGATTGAATTTCCGTTCCACTTGACAGCTTGGTGACTCAACTTCCTCATCTGTAAAATAGAGAAGATCACATTTTCCTCTCAGGACCAAATGAGACAAACATTATGAACACACCCAGCATAGTGATTGGAAAGTAGTCGGGGACCAGTTGCCATAACCTTGGATGGGAGGAGACTCTATGGGGAAATCCCATCTTACTTCATAAAAGAAATCTGTAGACCAGGGGTATTTTCTTAGAGGATCTTTAGGGGAAATGCCCAGGACCCTGTGTTAGGGTTTCCCTTGACCAACCCATCCTCTCTTGGCCAAACTAGTACGGGGGCCTCCGGGGAAGACTTTTGCTCATGCTAACCTTCCCACTTGGCATTGGTATTCTGAGCTGTTTTGTTTCTCTGAAATGATTACCCGCAAGTTATTTGCACTAATTTGCATGTCATGTTTATTGCATTTGGAAATGGTTCTTTTGTTTCCAGTACAGCAGACAAACTCGAGAAGGAGCACGGATTGGATACTGATACTTAGACGTCCCTCTTAGGTGTCCCCAGACCTCAGGAGAATCTCTTTAAATCCAACAGCCTTGAGGTGGCTGTGTTTGTGGTGCTTCTGATCCATATTTGGACCAGAAACAGAAGGAGCAGATCCCCCAGAAGTAGTTCAAAGCCGGCCAGAGATGGTGGGGGCAGCCAGGGCCGGTGCCAGAGGGAGAGATGACAGTTTACAGCGGAGAGGTGCCATCCCTCCTTACCGCCCCATGCTGGGACTGACTTCCCAAGGGCCTCTGGCCAAGGGACTGTGGTGCCACGGGGAGGACTAACTTTCCTGGCTGGAATTTGAGTGACCGCAGACAAGGTCCATTTACTGACAGATGCACACAGGAGGCTGAGGGCCGTGGGAGGAAGACCAGGACTTTCTGGCAGGTACATGGGGGAGGGGGCGGCTCCATGGAGAGAGGACAGAAGAGGCCATCCCCCTGGCTTCTCCAACATAGGCACTAGAGGACCATCCCAAGGTGACACAGAGGGGCTTCTGCCGGCCCTGGGCTGGGGAGAGCTCTGGTCCTTGGGGAGGCAGAGAGGCTGCCCTAAAGGAAAAGGCAGGGATGTGCCTTCCTAGAAGCCCAGTCCCAAGGCAAAGGCCGCAGGCCAGGGAGTGGGGCCCAAACACAGGTTTCCTGCCTCCCCAGCCTTACGAGGACCCCACGACCTGAGACAGTCACTGTCCAGACAGAGGGATCTTGCTGATGCTAAGGGCTCTCAAGGATTTATCAAGCATGTGGCATAAGCCTCCTAGCAACCCAGCAGAGTGGAGGAGAGTGTCTCCATTTCCCAGGTGGGCACACTGAGTCACAGAGCCATGAGTGAGGTGCCCAAGCAAGTATATACACACCTCTGCACCCACCCCCCCATTTCCCCATCGACCAAAGCCCCTGCTTGCTGGGTTTCCACCCTATCCCTGATTAAGGCTGTGAGCGGCGCCCAAGCCTGTTTGCTAAATCCAGATGATGCCCCCGAGTGATGAGAGCTCCAGGCCCCCCTCATAAACATTTTCTTGTTTTGTAAGTGTGCCTGCTTCAGGGAGTCTGTGGACCCATTAGGGCTTTCATTTTTGCATTGGATGGAAAGAGAGTTATGGGAGCACCTTTCCTCCACCAGCCTGAGACAGAGTCTGTGGTTGGACTTGGTCTTGGGGTGGGGGATGGGAACAGGGGTGGGGGATAGGAATGGACAGGCCCTCGGTGGCATCAGCAGGCTCCCTTCTGTTTTCATCTATAGAGACACACAGCCAGGACAGTGTAACTGGCTTCTTTTTGGTGGTGAGAAAGCGGAGGATCAGAGAGGTTAAGTAACTTATCCAAGGCCACACAGAGCCTGCTTTGGAATAAGAACACCTGCTTTCCTGCTCCAGGGGTGCTTGGTCCCAAGCACTCTACCAGCAGCCAGGCAGGGAGGCAGGAAGGTGCCCTGTACATCCTGCGTCTTCAGCTCATGGGGTGGATTTCCTTTCACCTGGGGACTGAAGCACTTTCTCCCAAAGTTTGCCAAGAAAATCCTGTGCCTTCTAAAGTAATGAAGCTAATATTTGCCTCATTTGTCTCAGCATTCTGTGTGCAAACCACCCTGGCAGGAACCTTGGCTGGGGGGAGGGAGCGATAACTGAGCCAGGGGGGTCAAGCAACTACCCCCACTCCACCTGCAGAGGCAGCAGATGCTTTATTATCTTCATTTTATCGAAACCTCAGGCTCTCACAGCAGAACCGAGCTGTGACCCTGACCCAGCACCAAAGTGTGCTCTAACCACTGCCTGGTGTGGCCTCCACCGTCTCAGTCCTCAGCACAGAGGAGATGTGCTTGGCATGTTTGATGAATGAATGAATGTTTGGATGACACCCCATAGGTCCTGTTCCTGGGGCAGGGAACAGAGTGCTTGCATATGTATCTCCCTCACGCAGGACATGTTCCCTAATAGTGATGGGATGATTCACGGGGCTGCACAGGTGCATGGATGACCTCCCTGAGATCTCCGCCCAAGCATGTGGCTCTGATTTTCCAGGCATTTCCCTTCATTAGGGACAAGGCTGTCAGGCCTGGCCATTTGCTTCCATAAGGCTGGGGTTGGAACTGCAAAGATCCAATGGCCATGAGGCCCAGGTATTCTTGCTTAGATTGCTGGTGGGTCCCCAGATCAAGCTGTTGGAACTGGCTGCACACAGGCTTGTTTCTCAGTGTCTGCTCCTGAGACTCCCTCAGGCAGGACGGGAAGTGGAGGCCAGCCACAGCTCTCCTGAGGGCAGTCAGGGGCCACAGGGCTGGGGACAGAGGGAGACTCCCTTGCTTTGCTTGTGAAGCATCCACGGGTAAAATAGGCCAACCTGATAAGTCATCCACCTGGTGCTTGCTGTCTTGTGCTTCTGTCATCGCTGTAGGAATGGGCTGGCCTACTGGTCCCAGAAGAGGAGGAGAGACATGTGGAACAGAGCTAAGCCCAGCTGGCCACAGGCATGTGAGTTAACAGCCCAACTGCCAGGCCAAGCCCAGCCTAGGTCAGAGCCAACACCCAGCCAGCCGCCCCTGGGGAACAATACATGATTGTTGTAAGCCACTGGATTTGGGGTTGGTTTATTATGTAGCTATGGCTAACAGATTCAGGCAACCTTGCTCAAGTTGCTTTAACTTTCTGTGTCTCTCTTTCCCATTTGTAAAATGGGGAATTTTATTTTAAAGATTTTATTTATTTGTTTATTTGGTGGGGGCAGGAGGGGAGAGGCAGAGGGAGAGGAAGAGAGAGAATCTCAAACAGATTCTGCACCTGAGTGCGGAGCCCAATGCAGGGCTCGATCTCATGACCCTGAGATGATGACTGAGCTGAAATCAAGAGTTGGATGCTTAACCGACTGAGCCACTCCAGCGCCCCGAAGTGCAGAATGAATAGTGTCCACCTCATGGGATTTTTCTGAGGATAGGATGAGTTAAGCACTTAGGCTCTTGGCTCATAGCAAGAGCTATGTAAGTATTTGCTTAATAAAATTCTCACCTTTGTGTTCTTGGAATAATTCTTGTCTCCCCGACATGGCTGTAAGCTCCATGAGGTTAGGCTCCATATTTGTCTGCTCACATTGTCCAATGACTAATACAATGCTTGGCCCCTAGGGGCATTTAGTGCATACCTGTTAACCTGATCACAGATTTTTCCTGTCCCTAACACAGAGGAACTGTCGGCCAAATGTAGGATTTCCTTCTTAAACAATCAACCCTGTGCTGAACACCGAGGAAATGCCAGGTGCCCCCTGAAACAACTTCTATACATCTGTCTCAGTCTGTTTGTTCTGCCTCCATAGGCTGGGGCGGGGGTTGTTAAACAACTGAAATGTATGTTTTCCCACTTCTGGAGGCTGGGAGTCCAAGATTAGGGTGTCAGCAGGGTCAGGTTCTGGTGAAGCCCGCTTTGTGCCTTGTAGACAGCTACCTTCTCGCCATATCCTCACATGGTGCCAAGAGAGAGAGACACAGGGAGAGGGCAAGCTTCTTTGTGGTATCTCTTCTTTTAGGGGCACTCATCTCACCATCGGGGCGCCACCCTCAAGACCTCATCTAAAGCTAATCACCTCCCGAGGGCTGCACCTTTAAATACTATCACGTTAGAGTTTAGAGCTTCAACATATGAGTTTGGGGAATGGGGGACACAGCTCAGTCCATAACAACACCTGAAGTCAGTAGACTTGCCTTCATTGTGGAGATAGGGAAGTGGGGGCTAGAGAGGTGAAGTGACTTGCCCAAGTTCACAGCTAGGAAATAGTAGAACTAAGACCGGACCCCCGTCTGAGACTCGAGTTCCCACATTTTTCCCTCCCGGCTGCATGCCTCGGGGTTGGGAGATGGCAACCTAAGCACATCATGGACAGCAATGGAAAGAGTTGCAAGAATGAGGAAGAAGTCAAGTTCATGAAATCACAGGCTTGGCCTGAAAGGGGAAGGTGACCCTCCGAGGGGAATCTTTAATTAGACAGGTCCAGCTCCCTCTCGTCGGAATGTCTGGTGAACAGAGGACACCTTGCATCAGCATGTCCTCCCGAGGTGCCGAGGCCTCCCCGCAGCTGCCAGCACATGTTTTTGAAGGTGGTTTATTGGAGTTTGCTCCCCAGGGGCCACTTCCTGAGCAGAACACGGAGGCAGTGCAAGATGCTTATGTGGAGGTTTTCCTTCTTGGGCAGTGTTGGAAGGGATGGAGGCTGGTCTGAGTAAGCAGGTCTGGGCAGCCTGGGACTCCTGGGGCTGAGCTGCTCGGAGCTGCCAAGTGGGCCCGTCGGTGCCTCTGCCATCGCTGGACCCTCCATGGGACCAAAGCAGGAAGTGGAAGCCCTGTGGCTTCCCTGCCCCCTTCAGCAGTGCTCCCCCATCCTCTAGACCTCTACTGGCATCCCAGAAAGGAAGAGGAGCTGGGGGGACACAGATCAGGAGCCAGGGGTCTAGGAGTCTGGCATCAGATGCATCCTGTCAGTTGTGCAGCCTCCACACAGTTTCTCTGAGCCTCAATTTCTCCATGTAGAAAATTAAGAACTCTACGGGCTGTGGGAGCCATAATTCAGTACTCTAAATAATAATTAAAATAACTATGAATTTATTCACCACCTTCTATATCTTAGATCCAGGGAAAATTGCTTTCTATATACCATCTCATGTAATCATTGCAAACACCCCATGAGAGACTGTAGGATCGATTCACTCTTTGTTTTACAAAGAGGAAACTAAATCTCAGGGAGGTTAAATTAAAGTTGCTTACAGTGACAGTTGGCTACACTTTTGGGCATCCACTCAGCATCCATCTCTCTCTTCCTCCCTTCCTCATAGAACCACAAGTTGACCCAGGTGACCCTCTGTCCCTGCATGTCTCGGGGCACGGTGGCCATGTCTCCGGATGCAGAGCTTTAGTCCCATCATCTCTAAGCCAAGCAGCACATGGTGTTCAAGGCAATGCCAGTGCTCAGTGGTGGCCCGTGGCTCTTGTGGGGTGAAGTTCTCCTGAGCTGATGGCATTGCTCAGCGTGTGGCCCTAGCTTCTCCTGACGGCCACCTAGTGAGCATCAGAGACGTCTGCTCGGGGTGGAGACAGTTTGAGCAGAGACAGAAGAAGCTGTGTCTCTGACATCAGCATCAAATTATCCTGTTGGCCATTCTTGAGCCTGCTCTCACTCCTGGCTTCCTGTTTTATCAGATAATCAATTTTCTCATTTTTCTTTCTTTTTTTTTAAGATTTAATCTATTTATTCATGACAGACACACAAAGAGAGAGAGAGGCAGAGACACAGGCAGAGGGAGAAGCAGGTTCCATGCAGGGAGCCTGATGTGGGACTTGATCCCGGGACTCCGAGATCAGGCCCTGGGCTGAAGGCGGCACTAAACCACTGAGCCACCCGGGCTGCCCAATTTTCTCATTTTTCAACCCAGTTCAACACTATTTGAATCATCCTGATGGTCACAGTTAATAAATGGCAGACAGGAGATAAAAGCAGATTAATCTGACTTCAAACTCAAGCCCTTTCAGATCGGTACCTGAATGAGATAAGATTTCTTGTCAGTTTCAATAAATAATTTAACAAGCATTTATTGAGTAACTACTAAGTATGTAAACATTTTGCATACAGGAAATCATTCCATTCTCAGAGTAGGCTGAGATGGCAGATTGAGTTGCTATCTTTTTTCTTCTCTTTTTTTTCTCCCAAAAGAACAAACAAAGACTCAGGGAGGGTAAGAGATAGAGGTGAAGTTCAAAAAGCTAAAAGTAGAGGTGAAGTGGCTGAAAGTAGTTTCAAAACCAAATATCCCTTTTTTTTTTTTTATGTTGCACACTGCTTCCCAAAACCTGCATCCTGCAAGCTTTATCCCTCCCCAGTGAGATCAGTGGCAAGCCATAGAGTGAGAACAAGTCCAATCCTTGTTTCAACTTTCCCCATACACTCTGAAAAATTGCCCTGAATGTACCAGGACCCATCAGGAGATGAGGTGAAATCGGGTCTTCAGATCAAGTGAGAAAGCCCATCTGGGAATTAGGAGGGGAACCAAGATAACGCCTCCCATTTTGATGAAAAGGAAGAAGTTCTACCTATAGTTCTCTCCCTAGTGAAAGTGCTGTGCTGTGGGGGCAGGGGGCACACTGCCTAATCTCTTGTCCAGGACTTACTCCTTCCCTGGGCGAAGTACATTCATCAGAACAAATTTATTAAGCATCCACTATGTGCCACATTCAGTTCTAAGTGCACAGGATAGACCAATGAAGAACAGAAAGTTCTAGTTGTCAGGGGCCACCCTTGCTATTGGGGGTATTGGTTGGAGCCTGCCTCTCCCAGTCTTGAAAGAGTGGTTTCATGTAGGAGATGAACAATGTTGTTGCCTCCTAAAACCTGTGATCTCTCAGCACCTGGTTTATTTTTAAGAGCTCAAGTTGTTGAGGGCCTGCCAAGACCAGAGGGAGGGATCTCAGCACCCGGTTTCAGGCTGACTGGAAGCCACACCCTCAGGGAGCAGCTTTTAAAGTCTGCAAATATGTACAGTCCAGTGGGGCCACAGTTGGGAACCTTCTGGCCATTAGACTGGGTGATCTGGAGGTGTCCTTTGCCCAATGGTTGCAAAGACCAACCTTCCAGATAAGTGTATAAGCTCTTTTCTGGGAGGTACTGATGAGCCACAATAGGGAGGAGTGAGAGTGCAAAGATGATGTCCCCTGGCACACGCTCCCCAGAGCACCTGCACAGCCGCTACCAGTGGAGGGAACCTGAAACCTGCCCCTCAGGAGGAAGCTCTGCAGAGACACAGTCCTCTTTCACAGGCAGACTGGGTGTGCATTCCAGTCTGTGGTCTCCAAAGTGTTCCAGAGGTGATAGCCTGCCATGCACCGCCTCTCAGATTGCTACAGTCCTGGGAGACCAGGAATGCCAAGCCTCCTGGCCACCAGAGCCAGACAGATGCTCAAGGGGTGTAAGGGGTATCCCCCTGGGCTGCCACTACAAAAACTAGAGTACCAGACACCAAACAAAAACAAGAACAGGACACCAGACGTGTGTGTAAAAGCTTCCCTCTGGGGGACACTGGCACTAGAGCAGGGGCAGAGGGAGAGTTCTAGATGGTGCCCGCCTGTGGGCTTCAGCAGTGTAGAGAGAAGAGTGCAAACATGGTGCCCACCAGCTCCTCCATCTCTGGGGAGAATCCCAACAGCCCCTGCTCCTCCAGCACACACTTGAAGATGGGCAGTCGAATCTCCTTCGCATGAGTCTGGCGCTCTCCAAACCATTCCTGTGCTGGGCTCTGGGGTGAGTAAGTGTGTGGGTGACCCCTTCAAGCGGGGTGTCCCACTTTACTACAGCCCCCTGGGTCTCACGGACATGAGCCCATTGGCCTCTAAAGCCAGTTGCTTTGGGACTTGCCTCTCAGGTGCAGGTCATGAGTCGGGCTGCCTGATGTGAGCTATGAACCCCTTTGCTCCTGAGGGAGGAGCTCCAAATTTGGGAGATCCCTTCCAACTTTGGGTCACCATGTTGGGGATGGGGTTTTTGGCAATACTCAGCCTCTCCCACCTGCCTTGGTCTTTTTCTCAGTTGACGTGAAGCAGCTGTTCTGCTAGTTTTTGGACCCTCTTGGAGGGCACTGCTCCCTCGGTGGCTGTAGATTCGGTGGGTCCATTGTGCCCATGGGAGGTGGTGAGCTCAGGATAGTCCTATGCCACAATCCTGGACCACCTCTCTTATCCCTCACTCTCAATCTGCCCGTGGCATGCTGAGTGGATTTCTTGAAGACCCCATATAGTTGAGTCCTGGTAATTATTTACTTCAACTGACTGATGTATTTAGACCATTTGCATTTAATGTAACTATTTATATGATAGGGCTTAAGTCTACCATTTAATTAATTTTTTTTCTGATTGCCCTCTCTGTTTTTCCCCCTGCCTTCCTGTGAGCTACTTGAGCAGTTCTAGGTGAAATCTGGACATTTTAAGATTATACAATCAGGCTATAGGTTTTACTTAAACTCAATGTTTTAGCTGGCTTTGATCCCAGTGTTCCAGCAGGGGAAGTGGGGACACTGCCCCAGGAGGAGGTAGAAATAGTTGTCCAGATTCCCCACTTAGCTTTTGTTTATTCTTAGGAAGGGGGGCTCCTCATCACTTCTGGGTGGGTGTGGAAGGTCAGACTCCCCACCTGGTTTCTGTTGACAGAATGGGTAATGGGAAAAAACCTCATTACCAGCTGGTGGGGATGACATTGCTTCAGACTTGGACTTGTCTGACCAGCCCCAGTGGGCATACTGGGGAGCTTTCTTACAACATCACAAGGATGAAATTCTAGGCTTCCCACTTGGCCTTTGCTGATCTGGGTCAAGGTGGGAACCTCACTTTTTTCTGTGGTATCTGGCTTAGAGTGAAGTGGTTAATGTTTAACAATGTTCTATCTTACTAGGCTGCCTCTTCCCTGGCCCATTGGCTAAAGGAAGCAAGCTTTGTTGGGGCTTGTTGATTATGTCTGTTCCTGTTGGCAGGTGCTGGTTGGTGCTGGCTTCTCCCAAGTTCAAGTCTAAGATACATGCAAACCTAGGGAACTTACCACCCCGTCATTCCTCAGGTCCTGAGGTCTCTGACCGGTTTACCTTCTTCTTTCCACCTCATAGAGTCTTCATTATTTTTCTTTTATATATAATATCTAGACTTTAGGGGTGCTGGGGTGGCTCATTCGCTTAAGCGTCTGCCTTTGGCTCAAGTCATGATCCCAGGGTCCTGGGATCGAGCCCCACATTGGGCTTCCTGCTCAGCAGGGAGTTTGCTTCTCTCTCTGCCCTTCCCTTTGCTCACATGCTCTCTCTCTCTCAAGTCAATACATAAATTTTTAAAAATATATTTAGAGTTTTGGGGCACCTGAGTGGTTCAGTGATTGAGCAACTGCCTTTGGCTCAGGTCATGATTCTGGGGTCCTGGGATCAAGTCCAATGTCAGGCTCCCTATGAGAAGCCTGCTTCTCCCTCTGTCTGTGTCTCTGCCTCTCTGTGTGTGTGTCCCATGAAGAAATGAATAACATCTTAAAAAAAAATATATATATATATAGAGAGAGAGAGAGAGGTTTTAGTAGTACTTAAGCAGGAATAGGGAAAACCATGTATGACCCTTCTCTTCAGAAGTGTAAATCCCCCTAAAGCTATATCTATAATTGGGGGAAAAAAGATACATAACAGAATTAAAGACTGTGTGTGTGTGTGTGTGTGTGTGTGTGTGTGTGTGTGTGTGTGTTTGCATGTATATGTACACAGACTATCTCTGGATGGTCAACCACAAAACACTGATAACATCGACACTATGGGTGCTGGGGTCAGAGAGGGGAGGAGACGTATATTCTTTTATACCATTTCAGATGTGTGCCATGTGCAATGGTCACATATTCAAAAGAATAAATAAATAATTTTTTAAAAGAATGTGTCATGATGAATACCTTTTCCATTCTCTGAGGATGTCTTTGTGACTGTCTGCCTAACAGTCTGTGTTATGTGCTCTGTGCTGTATTGTGTTCCTCCAGAATTCGTTAGTGCAAGTCCTCACCCCCAGCCCCTCAGGATGCGACTGTATTTGGAGATGGGTCTATAAAGAGGCTATGAAGTCAAAATAAGGTCATTGGAATGGGTCCTAATCCAATCTGACTGGTGTCCCTACAAGTAGAGGAGAGTAGGACCCAGACAAATACAGGAGGAAGACCGTGTGAGGACAAAGAGAGAGACGTTAGACATCTGCAAGCCAGAAAGAGAGGTCTCGGGAGAAACCAGCCTTGCTGACACTTAGATCTCAGATTTTGGGCCTTCAGGACCCTGAGCAGATCATTTCCTGCTGTATAAGCCTGCCTAGACTGTGGTGCTTGTCATGACAGCCCAAGAGGACTAATACATACTATTTGTGTGTAACACTGAGTGTGAGGCGGTAGGACAGATGGTCCTCTTGCCACTCCAGTCCTGCCAGTGTGACTGCTGTGGGACTGTCTGGGATGAATCCTATACCAGCGTTCCCTGATTGGGGGGACCCTACCTTGCCTCAGACTCCCAACGACGGTGGCAGCAGCCTGAGGAACCTCCCCAGGGTGGCTTCATCCAGAACAGTGAGCCTGAGCCTCACCTAGCACCATGTGGGTTCTCCATCAGTTACATACCTCCGGATGTGGGGGGGAGCAGAGCTGGTGAGATAGGGTCCTTCAGCTTCCCAAAGGAGTAGTTCTGTGGGTTTTTGGTGCAAATGCTTTGAAGGACATCATCCCCCATGCTGTGCGGGAGTCGCTTACAAAGACCTGAGGAACCCACCCCACTCTGATCCTAGAGTCAGAAGCATTTGACACCTGTCCAATAGCCTTTGCTTCCTTTGAAAACATCAGAACCTGTCAGGTCATGATCTCAGAGTGGTGGGATTGAGCCCCATGTCAGCTCTGCACCGAGAATGCATGGAGCATGGTTAAGATTCTCAATCCCTCTCCCTCTGCCCCTTCCCCTACTTTGTGCACACTCTCTCTCTAAAAACAACATCAGAGCCTGTGCTGCCCTCTTTCAACCAGGGCCGTGGTCAGGCTACCTGATGATCCGCTATGGCAACAGTCTTTGAATTATTTTCCTCTCTCCTCTCCCACTATTTTTTTTTAAATCTCTCTCTCTCCTTTTTATTGTTTGAAGTATTGCAGTATTATTTCACCCATGTTTTTGCTGTAAGCTCCTTGAACTCTGGAGATGTGTGTTTATAAACTGATGTGTGGATGCAACTTGGTGGAAGGCGATAATACCCAACTCTCACAGAGGTGATGCTTAGTAACAGTAGGAGCAATTAAAGCAAGGATGAATGTTCATGGAGTCTGTGTGTGCTAATGACTGTGTGGCACCCTTTTCAGGCATGGTTCACTTGATCTCATGATCACTCCATAGAGAAGATATTGTCTTTAGTTTATAGAGAAAAACAGGCTATAACGCATGGTCAGAACTAGTCTAGCTTTTGAGATTCTGAGTGTGGATTTGAAACCTGGCTGTGGGATTCCACACACCAATCTCTTAACTGTTGGAATGCTTCTTGCCAGGAGCGAGGGGCAGGGGGAAGATGCTCATCACGTAATTGTCCTCTATTAGCTCTTTGGGACAGCTAGTTCTTCAGTGTCTAGAATATGCCTGGCAGTGAGGAAGTGCTCATTACATATTTGTTGAATGTACAGAATGAGTGAGTGCATGAGTGAATGGATACATGAATGAACATGAGAATCAAGAGCTATGGAAGTTCCAAGGCAGGAAAGATTTTTCTCCTAATTTGGGATCAGTGAAAGGAAAAGAGAAGAATCTGTATTAATTCCTTCTGATTCTGGCAGTAAAAATCTCTAAAACCTCCTAACAGGCTCTATGGTCTGTTCCAGGACCAGGTAGGCAGGTGGAAGTCGGACCTCTGGAGGCATCACAGGGGATCTTGATGGAGGAGATCCCATACACACCATAGGAGAGAAGGGAATAGGGAAACCCCAGGTCTGTCTGCTTCATGGCTGGAGGGCAGAGACTTAGAAATCTGTTCTCCATATAAATCTGCTTTGTTATCAAAATTTCTCCAGATGGATCTTTAGGTTCCTCCTACAGTAAGAGGTCCCTCGCTTTGCTCTGTTTGTCTCCCAGATTGCTGGATCTGACGAAAGGTTCTGTTAACCCAAAGGTTGGGCGTAGGCTATGTGCAGCTTTAGGGAATTGCCTAGGGACCCCAAAGAAGGTTCCTAAAAGAAAGCCTATTTCATGAAACTCCCGTTCAAAGAAGCAGAGTGTCAAGGAACCAAGCAGAAATGTCAACACAGACCCTGGGCCATGGAAGGTGTCGGAGAGAGGCTGCTTCCCAGAACCGGGAACCACTAGAGTACCAAATTACTCATGCTCTAAACCACCTCTTCCCTCCCAGACCAAAAGTGGGCTCAGCCTAAGGCAGCACCACCTCCCTCCAAAGCCACCTCTTGGTAGAACCATTTGCATGTTGCAATTTCATTGCCAAAGAGGTAATGAGGAAGGAGATTGGAAGGGGAAGGAAAGTCCTCTTAAAAACCTACCACTCTGAAGCCAGTTTAATATTGCTTTCCAATTCCAGAATTTCCCTTGGACTCAATAAAATGGGGAGGTTGCAGCTTCCATGACCTGGATGTGGGCACTCAGATGGCCCCCTCCCTGGGGGTACACGATCTCAGCGTTGTTCACAGTCACAGTGAGTGCACACATCGCGTGGTGTGCTGTTGGGTTTACAGAACACTTTCATGCATCTGATACTTCATTCCTTCCTTCCGAGCAGCTCAACAGAGGCTTTGGCTGTGAGATCCCTTTGCACCTGTTGCATCTGACTGCAGCACCCAGGTGCCTTCTTCCATCATGGAAGCACTGTGGGAGCTCCCCTGCAAGGCTAGGCCAGCCTTCCTAATCAGGAGCTGTGTCTTCCTCCTAGCCTTTCCACACTTCCCAGAGGCAGGACATAGCAGCATCCTCTCCATTCACGGGGGAGCGAGCAGAATTGGAGTGTAAGCGACCTACTCCAGGTGACCAAATTGGCTGTGAAGTCAGATCTTCTGGATGCTGGAGCTGTTGCAGGCCCAGGGCTCTGAAGTTGTCCCACTCTGCACTCAGAGGGACACTGAGCCATCACAGGGCCGCCTTTTGAGCAGATCCTGTGGGAGGCACAGCTCTGGATATGCAGGGGGCCCACCGGGTGCTGCCCCAGCCAGCTTTCCTTGGCAGGTGTCTTCAGAGTGGGCTTGGCTGTCTTCTCCTGCATCCCACCCAGTTTAGAACCCAAAGGTGCAAAGATGCACTCCAGGTTGTTCCCAGTGGCTACAGGCATTATCAGAGGGGAGGAGCAGTCCACTGGGGAGATGGCGATGGCCTCCAGGAGTGACCAGAGAGTGGGATTTAATCTCCCATAATTCCATCAGCTATTTCCCCCATTCCTGGTCATAGACAGTTGATGGTTTTCAGCCCCATATAATGTGCTATGGAAATGCCCCAGTTCCACAGCCACACCCACAAACCCCTCATCCACTCCCTCCTGGCGTAGTTATAAATGAGGTGTCTGCCTGGCGCGTCCTACCTTCACCCCTGCAGCAGACACTCATGCCGGCTGTGTGCTCTTAGGACAGTTGCTTAGCATTATGGACCGAACTGCGTCATCCCCCGGTCCCCAAATGCCATGCTGAAGTCCTAACCCCCAGCACTGCAGAATATGGCCTAATTTGGAAATAGGATCGTTGCAGAGGTAATTAGTTAAGAAGAGGTCATACCTGAGTACGGTGGGCCGTAATTCAAATAAGAAGAGGAGAAGGGGGAAAAAAAAAAAAGAAGAAGAGAAGGGACATACAGAGGAGAATGCCACGTGTAGACAGACCCACGGGGAGAAGGGCTATGTGACGGTGGAGGCGGAATTGGAGGGACACAGCTGCAAGCCAAGGAGCACCCAGGGTTGCAGCTAACCTCCAGAGTCGAGGAGAGGTGTATGGAGCAGACTGTCCTTCAGAGCCCTCCAGAAGGAACCAGCCCTCCCAACACCTCGGTTTCAGACTGGCTGCTAGCTTCGGGAACGGTGAGACAATATATTTCTGTTGTTTTAAGTCACCCAGTTTGTGGTGATTTGCTACAGCTGCTGTAGGAAACAAATACACTTAGTCGTGCTGCCAGCGTGCTAAAACAAACAGCTTGCATCATGTTTCTCGCTCTCTCGCTGGAAGCCCTTCGGTGCCTCCCCCTTACCATCCAGATCGACCGCAGCTGTCTAGCATGGCTCACGAGGCCTTTATGATCTGGTCCTGCCCCGCCCACCCCTCTGGCCTCCCCAGCCCTCCCAGCCACAGGCCACCCTGCACAGCTACAAAATCCTTTGCCATGCCTCCCTTGCCCAGGGAATTCCTATTCATGCTTCAAAACCCCACCCAAATGTTCTCTCCTCAGGAAAGGCTTCAAAGATCTACCTAGACAGAGAGAGTGAGCTGCTCTCCAGTGCTCGAAAGTGCCCTGAAGTACCCAGTGATAGCAGATAACCCAAGAACAAATGCCATATGGGGACACCTGGGTGGCTCAGTCAGTTAAGCATCTGTCTTTGGCTCAGGTCATGATCCTAGCATCCTGGGATTGAGCCCCACTCTGGGCTCCCTGCTCAGTGGGGAGCCTGCTTCTCCCTCTCCCACTCCCTGTGCTCTCTCTCTCTCTCTGACAAATAAATGAATAAAATCTTAAAAACAAAACAAAACAAAAAACAGACCCACCAAGGAAGATACTTTTGTTCACTGTTGTATCTTCAGAGTCTGGATAATAGGCAGTCACCAATACTTGCTGAATAAATGTATGAGTTAATGCAGGAATGAATGAATGAATGAATGAATGAATGAATGAATGCAATATGCTGTCATTATAGTCACTTGAGGACTCTGTGGACGAAGCTCCCTGGTTTGATGGATATGACTCATTTGTCCTGTGAGCCTGTGGATGACTGGGAGAAACGAGTTTCTTTTCAGCATCTGTGACCGGAGGGGATGAGGTTTGAGGGACACGGGGCTCACAGTGATAAAACCAAGCCTGGCATACTCACCGAGATAATAAAAAGGCATTCCCGGGCCCGCTGCCACAGCCAGAACGAGAGTGCAGGAAACAAAGAAGGTCTGACACGAGCCAATCTGCAGGAGCCAAGTGTCCCCGGGGTGCCAGGAACAATGCCTATGAAATGTCATCAGGAACACAGGCCTGAGAGCGGGGGTCCCCCTGCCCTGCCTCCGGGGTTACAGGTGGGGAAACAGACCCTGAGGGGAAAGGAGTCTGTGCAGGTCACACGGTCAGGGGGCCACAGGATTGTCACACTATCATTTGTGTGCTGTTTTTATTGGAGTGTTTGCTGCCTTGTATCTGATCCCAACATATAGAAAGTGGAACAGCAAAGCCGGAAAGGCCCTCGGAGACCACTCGGCCCAAATGTGCTGTCGCAGAGATGAAAACTGAAACCCACGTACCAGCAGGGATGGGGAGGGAGGACATAATGAAGGGATGTCCAAGAAGCAGAACGCGCTGAGAGCTATGCGGGGAATTTAAATGGCCACTTGGCATCACGTAGTTAGGACAGTGTCTCTACACAGGTGACAGTTAAGCTGGGATGTGAATGACAAGAGGGAGCGAGGCTGCTGATGGTCTCTGAGAAGAGCCCTGGGGGGCAGCGTGAACAATAAGCACGAAGATCTTAGGGCCAAATCAGGTGTGGTGTCATCCCCGAAAGAGGAAATAATGCGAGATGGGGACACCAGCCAGAGACTCTTGCAGAGTGTGTTGTCCTGGGTCACGTTCCATAGAAGTGGAGCTCTCTGAGATGGGGACCCCTGTGGAAGTCAGTTAAAGAGGGGATGACTCCTAACTCTGGGAAACAAACAAAGGGTGGTGGAAAGGGAGGTGGGCGGGGGGTTGGGATGCCTGGGTGACAGGCACTGAGGGGGGCACTTGACGGGATGAGCACTGGGTGTTATGCCATAGGTTAGCAAATCGAACTCCAATAAAAATATATATATACAAAAAAAAGGGGGGGGGATGTGCTCAGCAGAAACCTGTAGGAGGGGAGGAATGTGCAGTGGGGAAGGGGGAGACGCCAGGCAAAGATGTGGTTGGGGAGGAGTCCAGTCTCAGCCGGATCCCCGGGGAGCTCTGGGGCTTGCATTGCACCACAGCGGCTATCCTGGCAGAGGCACAATTTCATCAGGCATTTCCCGGAGATGCAGTTTGCAGAGCACATTCGTGGTGGCCCTCGTGTGCCTGAGGAACAGTGGGTCCCTATGTGTGAACTTTGAGCCTCCAGCTTTTGTACACATTACTCATTTTTTAAAAAAGATTTTGTTTATTTATTTTAAAGGGAGAGAGAGAGAGAGAGAGAGAGAGTGCCCAAGAGTGGGGGAGCGGAAGGACCAGAGAGAAAGGGACAAGTAGACTCCACGCTGAGCACAGAGCCCAACATGGGGCTCGATCTCACGACCCTGCGATCACGACCTGAGCTGAAATCAAGAGTCAGATGCTTAACTGACTGAGCCACTCAGGCACCTCCATATTAGTTATTTTTTAAATAGAATTTTCCTAAAGTGTACAGATGTGGAAAAAAGAATCGCCTCTTCTCACTGAGATTGTCATTCTGACCACCATTTGTTGTTTTGGGGCTGAATATAGTATCTCTTTCAGAAAGTAGAGGCTGCTTGCCCTTGAACTAAATAACTCCACATTCCTCTTGTGAGGGTGGGATCTGTGCCCCACCCCCCCACCTTCATATGCTGAAGTCCCAACTCCTAGTATCTCAGAATGTGACCTTATTTGGAAAAAGGGCTGCTGCGGATGTCATTAGTCGAGATGAGGCCATGCTGGAGTACAGAGAGCCCCAAATCCAATATGACAAGTGTCCTTCTAGTAAGGGGGGGAATGTAGAGACAGACATGCACTCAGGGAGAGCACCACGTGGAGATCAAGGTGAAGATGAGCATGATGCTCCTACACCAAGGAACATCCACCATTGCTAACCAGCCACCGGAAGCCAGGGGAGAGATACGGAATGGACTCTCTCTCTCGGAGCCTTCAGAAGGAACCAATCCTCCTGCCACCTTGAGTCTGGACTTCCAGCCTCCAGAACTATGGACAACACATTTCTATTAAGATGCTCAGTTTGCAGTACTTTGTTATGGCAGCCCCAGCAAACTGATACGCTGTTCCCTCTCTCATTCTATATGTAGGGCTCAGTATTTAAAATTTTCATTCGGTGCCTATTCTTAGTAATTTTATGCCCGAATATAATACTTTCTCCCTTTATTAATCCAATTGTAATTCAACTTCTTATCGACTAGGGATGGAAAATCTAAATAATCAAGCTTGCTAGGCATACAGATAAAATAGGTACCGATAAAATTCTGAGTGGGGTTTAATGCCTGAGTGTGTAACAATATTTATCTTATACCCAGACTTTTCCCTCTTACTTTCAGATTCCTGTTCTAGAAAGCAGAGGGCCCCTAAAGCCTTTAGATAAGCAGGTGTTCATGGGGGAGGAAGGGCATTCACGTGTCAAGCCTCAGGCGGAGTACTTTTTTGTACACTATCTCATTAAATCATGATAACTAAATAATAAGTGTTTTCAGGCCTATTTTATGTTCAATAAAGGAGAACATCACAGAGTGAAGAAACTTGCCCCAAATTGTACTACTCATAGGCTTGCTCACAGCCTATGAGTAGTATGGCCAAGATTTGAACCTAAATATTATTACATTGAAGCCTGATTTCTTTCCACTAGAACACATGAGTTTCAATAAATAAATCCACCAACCTACATGTAGGTATGACCTGGTAATCATTCTAATGGCTCCTTGAGTGGATAGACTGGATGTGACAATGGGAAAATGATCCCATCAGGCCATCAGCCCAGAAGCTGGGCTCTAGGCAGACACATGGCTCTTAAGCTCTTCAGCCATTGGCTCAGTCCAAAGATAGGTCTCTGGATTCCAGATGCCAGTCCAGCTGCATTGTGTCCTCGAGCTTCTCCTCTTCATCCAACTACATTCTCACCAACTTCAGTTCATCCCATTCTTTATGACCAGGCTCTTTAGGTTAAAAAAAAAAAAAAAGTAAGCCTTTTCTATGCTTCTTTTCTGGATATATGACATGTCTGCAAGAAGGACGTTGATCACCTTCCCCTGGCAAGATGATCAAGTGCAACAGTGGATTCTTCCTAATGTTGCTTCCCGAATGGGAAAGAGTCACTCATCTTGAACCAAATGATTAGGGAAGAAAACAACAACTCTTTTCATTGTCCAGTCTCACAGACGTCAGCCTACTTGTGTCTGGGCCCTCCTGTGTGCACCTGCTCCCTTGCTTCATTTCTGGTCCCTTTGCTATGGACCAGGACGTCACCTCATACCCCCTTTGCTATCACTGTGTGTTAACTAAGAGTGAATAAAACTTTGATAAAGGTCTTCGCCTTTCTGGATTTATTCCATTTTGAGAATTTGATGTAGGGTATGCCCTCCACTCCCAATTCACATAAAAACAGAACCATAAAAAATTTATTATAACTTCAGGTAGTCTCTGTTTTCCTGAGCCAATCACTGTTAATGCCATCAGGTTAAGAACCCCTGACTTAAAATGGGACTGAAAAAAAAAACCCCTGGATGATTTTTAAAAGTATTGGTGAGTTTCTACCAAGGCTAGTCCGTTAAAACATGAGGCTTTGCGTTGCAATCTGATCGGGAAAAGAGATTGTGGAGGAAGAAGGAAGAGAAAGAGGGAGATCATAAAGAAGGAAGAAGGGGAAGGGAAGGAGGAAGGGAGAGCCATGGTTCACGCTGACAAGTATCAGGAAGACAAGACTTGGAGAACAGACACGTGTCCTGACAACCTGGGCTGACTGGGGAGTCGGAAGCATGGCTCCTGTCACAGTGGCTTAGACTCAATGCGCTGTTGAAGAAATCCACCACCCTCAGTCACTTGGGGATGTGTGCCAGCCCAGAACACAGCTGCGGGGCTGTGCTTTCTGCCTGGCCGGCCACCAGGGATGCTCAGAAAGGACTCCGGGTTTGTCTTCATGGAGGAAAACACCAACGAGAGAATGAGAAGAGCTGCTTCTTATTAGCTGTGTAAACTTCAGCAAATCCCAGTGTTCTCTGAGCCTCCGTGTCCTCTTCTGACAAATGGAAGTGATGGCTCCTATCTGGCCTGCCTCTCGGGGATGTGATGAGAGTCAGGTATTTACAGACTGAGATCGCCAGGTTGACATAAGCCATTGGTCAGTGGGGCGATGGCTCATGGGCTCAGTAGACCAACTGCATGGGGACATGGTACCACCACCCAGGCCTCATTCTCCTCCAGGACAGGAGATGGTCAGGCTTAGGGGGTCTGGAATGTTCTGCTACTTTGTTCTCAATCACTCCCAAATGCAACTGATTCTGCGTGTCTACTTCCAACTGCCCCAGAATTAAGGGATGGCCCTCTTCTCCTACACATCCAGCCCGCCTTCCCTCAGCTCACTTAGACCTGGTGTGAGTAAGAGCTGAACCACGGCTTATAGCCCTGGCCATCCTCCCAGAGACTTTGTGGCTCCGATGTGGTACTCGGCACCTATTGGGCCTAATTTCTAGAAATGGTTTCTGAGGATGAATAGAGTCACATTTTCTCATCATGCAAAGTCACCGAATTCAACCTATCTTTATGAGTGCTTACTAAGTGGTAGGTGTTCCCTGGGATGCTAACGAAAGACAGACGTGGTCTCGGCCATTTTTGGGTGGAGAAGGAGCCAGTAGTGGTTGTGTGGCTTGCATGGGTTGAACACTGTATGGACATTGTCTCTAATCCTCAAAAGCATTCTAGTGAGGTCACATAATCCCTATCTACAGATGTGTAGATGCACAAGGCACAGAGGATGTGGGTTGTTTGCTCTCAATGTGCAGCTGCAAAGGATGGAGCCAGCTTTGGTCTCTCTGAATCCAAGCCCCATGCACTTCTCTCCATACTGAGTTAGACCATAGTCTGGAGCATAGGGGCAGGGAGAGAGGTTTGTAATCACGTCAAGGATGATAACTCAATTTTTGGTATTTATTACCACTAGACAAAGAGCTAAGGGTTTCACATGGCTACTCTCCAATGTCCATGACACCACAGCACGGTTTCTACTAATCACTCCATCTTCCTGATGAGATAAGTCAGACACAGGTGATCACACAAAGTATCCAAGTTTACACATAGAGAAAACATCCAGGGTACGAGTGTTGAAAGCATGGCTCTCTGCTACACTCTCCTTGTCAAACAGAGAAGAGCTCTTCAGGGTGGTGAGGCTTACTACAAAGAGGTCTGCTGTAGGAGTCTCCCTACGATGGTCAATTTGATGTATCAACTTGACTGGGCCATGGGTGCCCAGATATTTGGTGAGGCATTATTCTGGGTGTGTCTGTGAGGGGGTTTCTGGAAGATATTAGCATTTGAATCAGCAGAAAGAGTAAAACAGATTGCCCCCTCTTTTTCTGCTCCATGTGGGTGGGCCTCAATCAACCAGTTGAGGGCCTGAATAGAACAAATGGCTAAGTGAGAGGGAAATCCTCTTTCTTGATTGCTTTTGAGCTGGGATGTCAATTTTTCCTGCTTTCTACGTCGAACTGAAATATGGTCCTTCCTGGGTCTTGAGCCTGTTGGCCTTTAGACTAGAACACTATTGACTCCCCTGGGTCCCCAGCTTACCAGCTGCAGATCTAAGACTCGCTGACCTCCATAACTGTATGACTGTATGAGCCAGTTCCTTATTATCTATCTATCTATCTATCTATCTATCTATCTATCTATCTATCTATCTATCTATCTCCTATTGATTCTGCTTCTCTAGAGAGCTCAGTGGGGTAAGTGTGGAATGAATGAATGAGTTGTGAGTAAATGAATTTTCATTCAAAGTCTATATGTTGGGGGATGCCTGGGTGGCTCAGTGGTTGAACATCTGCCTTTGGCTCAGGGCCTGATCCCAGATCCGGGGATCTAGTCCCACATCAGGCTCCCTGTGAGGAGCCTGCTTCTCCCTCCTCCTGTGTCTCTGCCTCTCTCTGTGTCTCTCATGAATAAACAAATAAAATCTTAAAAAAACAAACAAACAAACAAACAAACAAAACAAAGTCTGTATGTTGGAAGGCGAGGCACCTTGAACTTGCACTAGTGAAGAAGGCCAAGCCAGCCATTCTGAAGCCCTTCTATCATTAGTGATAGCGTGAGAGGGGTGGGATAAATAAACTGGCTTAGCTGCCCATTCTCCTGCCTTCTGAATTGGCCAAGCACGAATGGCTCAGAAGCTGGATCATCCAGTGATTCTCTTTGCTGCCCCTGCTGGAAATGTGGGTCCTTCCACACCTGCATCCACTAATGCCCTGGCCAATCCTGGCTTCAGGAGATGCCCAAAGTGCTCCAGCGGCCTCCCTGAGTACCAACAAGTAACTGGCTACCAGGGGCTTTCTAACACCATCTCTCTTTGAAAGGAATTTGGGATCCTGCCAGCCTATCTGCAAACAGGCTCAAGCTTTGACGCATGCATTTTCAGAGGGCCAGCCACCTGCTTAGCACCAGACAGGGTGCCGGGGGTTTCAGAGATAAAAGACCCAGGTCTGGTTCTCAAGAAGCTCACCTCCCAGCAGAGGAGACAAGAGACTGCTATCATGCAGTGGACTCTATTTAGGATGGGGTTTGTGGGCAGGGGTTGGGGTGGGGCATGTGAGAACCCAGACAAAGGATATCTGTCTTAGCCTGGGAGGAAACACTTAAAGAACAAATAGGTATTATGTGACAGACAAAGGAAGTGTATCTGGGTGAAGGGATCAGCATGTGTGGTGGCTCAGAGTCATGGATGAGCACAGCTCTGGGGAAAGAAGACCTTACAGGTTGGGCAGGGGCTAGAGCTGGGGCATCTTCCAGGGCATAAGAAGTGATCTGCATCTTCATTCTGTGGGTTCCAAGCTACCCTCAGAAGGTTTCAAGCAGAAGAGGTGAGGTCAGAGCTATGCTTTAGGAGGATCCCCTGTGGTGTTGAGCTTACAAGGCTCCAGGCAGAGGCTGACTTCCAGAACATTCTCAGCAAAGGAGTTCATCTGCTACCTCTGGCCCCTCCCCTTGGCCCTGCGCTTATGTCCCCCTCCTTGGCACCCTGGGCCCCTTCTCACATTTATTCCTGACCTCTGCAGTGGCCCCTCATGTATTCCTGATCCAGGCTCACTGAGCCTTTCCAGTGAATGACAGGGAGGGAAGGGAGCGAGGCAGTCCACTCTGTGTCCAGGGGGGCCAACAGGGCTGTGCTCTAACCTAGCGGGAGAGGCGCCGACTGGCTTTAATACGTGTGGTTACACGCTAATCAATTTCCTTGAATTCACCTCCCAGTGAACCACTAGCTCGGAAAATAAGGGCTATCTGGAGGGGTGGCCCCGTGGGATCCCTGTGCACATGAAATCTTCCTGGTAAGGAGTACCCGTTGCTCAAATATGCTCTAATGAAACAGAATTCCCTAGCAGAGGAAGGAGAAAAACTGAAAATAGCCTTGATTTTTGTGCTGAATTCACAGTCAAAAAGCCTCTCAGAATGGAGAAAGGCAACCCCAGAGCCCTGGGGAGAAGGCTTGAAATTGCCGGAAAAGCAGAAACTCTCAGAGAGGCTTGGCAGCGGCGGGGAGGAGACAGGAAGGAAGCTCAGACGTTCTGCTCATTGCTGTCCACCCGGCGTCCTCTGGGGGTGACAGCTCCGGTTGCTCCCCACGGCCCAAGAGCACTGGCCTTCCTCCTGAGCTGATTTCCCTGCCTGACAATGGGTCATCTCTGTTATTCTAAGCCGCAAGATTATATGTGTGGAGCACCTGCTACTTAGTAAGCATTCGATGCGTAGAAACCAGAAATCTTTACAGTTTCCTGAGACCTTCTGCAGCAGGAGGCTAAAGTGAACTAGTTCGGGTTGCAGAGCAGATGGGGTTTACAGCGCATCTCTGCTTGGAAGGGCCTGACTGAACAGAATTGTCCCCTAACTCATCAGGTGTGCCCTGAAAGGTCAGCCTCTGCTAGAATCGAAGAACATGATAAGCACACCTGTCACGTCCTCTCTGGGTCACCGAGTCCCATATTCCCTTCACCAAAATGCCCTCATGCAACCTCTGATTCCTAGTCCCACGGCCTTAAGAACTCAGGGAGGCCTGGCTGGAACCTGATAAACTCCTCCAGTCTGGTGAACGATGCACGATCCTGCCAGAGGGTGGGTGGAATCTTGTCAAGCAGGACGGGGCCGAAGGTCCATCTGGCCAGGCAATCTGTCCTTACAAAATTACAGCCAACGTGGGGTGGGATGGAGGGACAGGGCAGAGAGATTTGGGGTCAGAGCTCAGTCTGTGATTTTGGGCATGTGACTACCCCTCCCTGAGCCTGTTTCTTCATGGACAATTAGGGGTGATGGTGCCATCTTCATTGGGCCTTTGAGGGCACGAGCTGAGCCTGCGGGCATAGACGGCCTTGTCGAGTGTTGGAGACCAAGAAGCTGTTCAGCACATATATTTTCCATTAGTTTATGTCCCCATTCTGTTCCTTCATAAGGGACCCCCAAACTCAGGGAGGGACTCTGCCTAGACTCAACCTCCTATGAGTTTCCCACGCTCTCTGGGGATGGGAGACTCCTTCCTTGTCAACTTCCCAACTGCCTCCCGTGACATTTCCTGTCTGTATGTCACACATGGGCTCTAGGTTCACTGTCACTTCCAAGATGACCACCCATTGGTTCACCCTCCCCTCCAAGTAACTTCTAGGGAAACACTGCCTCCCACCTGTTTTATCTTCATCTAGCCCCAAACAAGCAGGGCCACTCATCACAGCCATGCTCGCAGAGCTCACATCTTACCTCACCAGCCTCAGTCTGTCACTTGCAGGTGGAGCCACTAAGCACAAATTCTCACTGCCCCTAACCCACCCCAGGCCCTCCAGTCTCTGTGCCTTCCATCTTGTTAGGTGCTGCCTTGCAAATGTACATGCACACATGTACCTGAGAAATCTCCAACCTCTGCCTCCAAGGCTCCTCTGGCCTCTGTGACACCCAACCAGCATGGTGGTTGATATCTTTTGAACACTGAGGAAGTCACACACCTTTTAGTCCCCTATCCCCATGGGTCCAAGTGCCAGAAAGACTTAAGGAAAAAATTATCCACTCGCCTCAGTCAGATGAAATGTCATTCTCCTTGTAACCTGTGTTAGCTTGCTAGGGCTACCATAAGGAAATACTGCAGGCAGATAGTTTAAACAACAGAAATTTATTTTCTCACTATTCTGGAAGCTGTAACTCCAAGGTCAAGGTGGTGGCAGGGTTGGTTTCTTCTGAGGTTTCTCTGCTTGGCTTGCTGACTTGCCTTGTGTCTTCAATGGCCTTTTCACTGAACCCCCACATCCCTACTGCCTCTCTGTGTGTTGAAATTTCCTCTTCTTTTAAGGACACTAGCCACATTGGATTAGGGTCCACTCTAACGATTTCATTTTAACTTAATGATTCCTTTGAAGGCCCTATTTCCAAATACAGTCACATTCTCTGGTCCTGGGGATTGGGCTTCACCATATGAATTTTGAAGGGGGCAC
The DNA here is from genome assembly GCF_048164855.1 of Canis lupus baileyi. Taxonomy (NCBI): domain Eukaryota; kingdom Metazoa; phylum Chordata; class Mammalia; order Carnivora; family Canidae; genus Canis; species Canis lupus. Next base: position 66,072,470 of record NC_132846.1, on the reverse strand, counting down.
AATCAATCCATAACAAAATCTTTGATGGATTTCTGAGTCTTAACATGTTTGGCCTCCAGTTAGCACCATGTGCACGCTTCTCTCATCTCTCTCTACCAAAAATCCAGTAGCAAAATCCAAATCACACCCTATGTCCCTTTTTTTCCAGCTTCAATAAATATTCCACTCCCCAAATCTCAGGTCTGAGCTTACCATGTGTGGTTAACTTTACGTGTCAGCTTGACGGGGGCCATGGGGAGTCCAGACATTGAGTCAAGTGCTATTCTGGGTGTGTCTATGAGGGTGTTTCTGGATGAGATGAGCATCTGAATCAGAGACTGAGGGAAGCAGATTGCCCACCCAGTGTGGGGACGCCTCTGCTAACCCACTGAAGGCCTACACAGAACACAAAGGCTGATCCTCCTGAGGTAAGGGAGGCCTCCCTCTGCCTGACTGCCTTTGAGATGGGAAGTCAGAGTTCTGCCTTCAGACTCAGCCTGGAACTCTACTGTTGGCTCTCCCAGGTCTCCAGCTTGCTGGCTGTAGCTCTTGAGACTAGGTGAGCCAACTTATTATAACATGATATGATATGAAACAAATATGACATAATATGACGAATATGACATGTATATTATACTATAACAGATATTGTATATATATTCTATAGGTTTACATATGTATATATACATACATGCATACTTCTATCTATCTGTGGAGAACCCTACTTGAACCACCCACACCTTTGTTTCCAGCTAACTTGCTCTGCTGCCATCACTCTAGCACCTCACTGACCCCACAAAGATGGAAAAAAATTCTATCGCCCTTCCCATCTTTCCTTGTCCATCCCCCTACCATCATCATAGTCTCCCTCCCCATATTAGATTCCAAGGTTCCATGATGATTGCTTTGGATATACTCTTAATGCCCTCTGCTTTTCATGCCCTGCTAAAACTCCAACCCTGCTTTAATGGCACAAGTCTCTGCCTACCCCCAATCTACACATTATTAGAAAACACAGCTGAAAACAACAGCTACAACAAACCACTGTGCCGAGGGGCATCTCTTTAAACTTTGATCATAAACTGCAAGGCTGCCTTCAGTGCTACCCAGCAATTCGAATAGGTCCACAGACAACCCGTGGCCCCTTCCAAGATGGCCATTTCAGGTCTTCCCCTCCTTCTTCAACACCTTTTCTACATCTGTGATACACAGAATATATGTGTTCCTCAGCCAAATCCACACATTGAAGCCCTAACCCTTAATATTATGCTATTTGGAGATGAGGCCCTTGGGAGGTAATCACGCCTGTATGAGGTCATGAGAGCAGGGCCTTTGTGATGGGATTAGTGCCCTTGTAAGGAGAGACACCAGAGACTGTCTGTGTGCATAGCAAACAGGCAGCTGTCTGCAAGCCAGGAGGAGAGCCTCACCAGAGATCCAATCAGCTGATACCTGGATCATGAACTTCCTGTCTCCAGAACCATGAGAAATACGTTTAAATACATTTCTGTTGTTTAAGTCACCCAGGCTATAATATTTTGTTATGGCAGCCCAAGCAGACTAAAATGGCAATGGCAATGGAGATCTCTCCTCTTACTTCTTTTTTAACAGCTTTATTGAGATATAATTCACATGCCATACAATCCACCCATTTGAAGTCTAACATGCAATGTTTCATGGCATATTCAGAGTTGCACAATCATCACCACAATCAATCTTAGAACATGTTCATCATCCGAAAGAAACTCATACCCATCAATAGTCACATCCCAAGTCCCCCAAACCTATCTCAGCCTTAGGCAACCACTAACTGACTTGCTGTCTCTCTAGATTTTCCTATTCTTGACATTTCATATAAGTAGAGTCATACAATATGTGATATTTCATGGTGACTGGCTTCTTTCACTTAGCATAATGTTTTCAGGGTTAGTCCCTGATGTGGCATGAGTCAGTACTTCTTTTTATTGTTGAAGAATTGTCCCTTGTATAGACATACCACATGTTATTTTTCCTCTCATCAGCTGATGGACATTTAGGATGTTTCCACTTTTTTGGCTCTTATGAATAATGCTCGAACATTCCCATATGAGTTTTTGAGTAAGCATATGTTTTTCTTTCTCTTGAGTATATAACTAAAAGCATATATGTCCTGTTTCCCTGAGAAATCAACATAGAAGCAATTAAAATCTACAGAAACTTCCCATCTGGAAAATCAACCAAGTATCTGCAATCATCCTGTTTCAGTGGAGGATTTGCCTCCAGTCCCAGCTAATACTGTTCTCTCCAGCCCATGCTAGGGTCCCACACACTTTCTTACTCAAGGATTTTGTTTCTTCCAACTTCCATTGTTTCTGCTACATCACCACTTTGTCCCTCTATTGGACCATTCCCATCAGCACACAACCTTGCTAGAGGATCCCTCAGATGAAGGACAGCTCTCTAGACACCACGACCTCTTCCAACCACATCTCCATTTCTCTCCTTCCCTTTATAGCAAAATCACTCGAGAGTGATCTGCTCCCACTATCTCCCCTCTCTTACTCTTCATTTTATTTTCTGATGTTATTCAAGTTATACTGTTATACTCCACCCCCTGCAGTGTGCCAGCCCTCTTTGGTGTCTGCCATCTTGCCAAATCCAAGGACTGAACTTTAGACCTCATCTCAGTCTAGTTATTGATAGCATCCGATGTAGTCAATCATTCCAGGACACCACACTCTCCTTGTTTTTCCCCACCCAGCTGCCCATTCCTTCTGGTCTCCTTTGCTGTCCCCTTCTCTCTTCCAACCCTCAAAGTGTTGAAATGCTTCAGTGCTTCAATCCTTTACCCACTTTTGTTCTCTATACTCTCACTCCTTAGAAACTACTATCTACTTCCAGGGCTTTAAATATCAACCATGCCAGAGAATGGCAAACTTGCCATAAAGGGCTAGATAGTAAATATTTTAGGTTTTTAAAGCCAGGCAGTCTGTTGTAACTCCTGCTGTTACAGCACAAAAGCAGCTGCAGACAACGCGCAAATGGATGAGCGTGGCCATGTTCCAATAAAACTTTATTTACAGAAGTCTGGCAGTAGCTGGATTTGGCCCATAGGTTATAGTTTGCTAAACCCTGAGCTATACTAATGACTCTAAGCTTGATATGTGTTAGTCTAACCTCTCTATGAGTCTGAATATCAGACCCATATATCAATTGCCCATTTTTTGTCTTCGTTTGGTGGTTTGCTGGGCTTATCAAACTTAACACATACAAAACAGAACACTTGTATCCATCTACCTCCCTCCCAACAAAAAAAAAAAACCATTCTGTCTTCATGTCATTTCATCTCAGTAAATGGTATCACCATTTACCCAGTTATGGAAGATGGCCATCCTTACTTACCACCTTTCCTTCTCCCATACTCTCATCTAATCCATTAGCAATACTGATAGCTCTACTCTCAAAACACACCCAGAATCTGAACACATTAAGTTCTCTGTTGCCACAGTGGTCACCTAGGCTCCTGCAAAAACCTCCTCCCTTACCCCTTATACGCACGTCTCCATGCAACAAGCGGAGTGACCTTTAAAATCTTTAATCAGATCATCTCAATCTGATTATTCTGAGGGAAGTAATTCCACAGATTCCATGTTGAAAGATCCAGTCATATCTAACTCTGCAACCTCATGGCCCTAAGACTCTCTCATCTTGTTCCTTCCACTCTCTTTTCTTTTTTTAAAAAATAAATTTATTTTTTATTGGTGTTCAATTTACCAACATACAGAATAACACCCAGTGCTCATCCCGTCAAGTGCCCCCCTCAGTGCCCGTCACCCATTCACCCCCACCCCCCGCCCTCCTCCCCTTTCACCACCCCTAGTTCGTTTCCCAGAGTTAGGAGTCTTTAAGAAATGTGTGGGGAATATCAGAAAGGGAGACAGAACATAAAGACCACTCTCTTTTCTGTTCCTTGAATACATCAAGCTAATTCTCACCCCAGGACCTTTTTACATCTACTGTTCACTCTGCCTGGAGTGCTCTTTTTGTGACTTGCACTATTCCTTTGTCTCTGCTCAAAAGTCACCTCTACAGAAATACCTTTCCTGGGCAATTTCTTCAAAACACCTCCCTAAAGCCATCATTCTTCCCCTAAATCCTTTCCTGGCTTAATTTTTTTTTTCTTATAGTGCTTCTAACTCTTTGATGTTACCTATTTATTTGTTTATTGGTTTATCAGTTCATCCCTCTCTCTAGAACAGAAGCCTATGAAAGCTAACCTTTATTTTATTCATCACTATGTTCCCACTGCTTAGAATAGTGTCGTATATAAGGTAAGGATTTGGTAAAGTATTTGTTGAAAGAATGAATGTGTAGCCCTATCATTCACAGCTGAGCTTGATGATACCCACTTTATTTTTGCTCAGTTGGGAAGACCATAGGACTTGGCAAAATCAGCTCTTCAGGAAGCTTCAACAGTCCTAGGTCCTACCTCTGGCTCTGTTGTTAACTGCAACCACAGGCAGGATATACCCTGGTGTGAGTCTCTGTTTTCCAATTTGTATAATGAAGATGCAGGTTAAGATATTCTCTTTGGTCCCTTCCAGCTTGAATGTCAATGAATGAAATTGAATTGAGCCATTTTAATGGAATTTCAAGATCAGCAGGATGAGAGGTCCTAAGGAAGCAATTCAGCAGGACTCTTCAAACGACGCCATATCCTCCTCATAGTCTTGGCACCTGTAGAAGCAACTCTTATTAGTGAGAACAGCATGTTAGGTGGGCAGACTAATAAGCCCAAATGGCCATGAGCTCAGTGGTTAGGAGAAAGTATAATAATGACCACAGCCCTTCTAGATGTAAAGAGCCACATGTACCCAGCTTTTCTTGCTGGCTTATCCTATTAGTCTTGAAGATCACGAACTGATTCACGTTGCTGCCAAGAAAGCTCTTGTCCTATAAATATGACTCAAGAATGCAGGTCAATCAGCTGCATGTCACATCTTTAGAAAAAAAGTACAGCACTTGGTTAGAGTTTAAATTCTGCAATTGCACTCCATGTGTCACTTAAATTTATTTGCTATGATATCACCACCAGACTGCTATTAAAATGGGAAAGGATCATCAGTCAGTGCTACAGGGATCACCTTCAAGAGAAGCCAGAAAAATGTCCTGGTTCTCCTCATTAAAAATCGTAAGTCCTGAGCATTTCCATGTTCCTGCTGACTTTTCGCGTCCTGCTGCTTATCAGGGCAATCTTTCAAAAGGATGGACTGGAGAGGAACTATTAAAATGTAGAAGACTCTATAGTTTACAAGGCATATGGTCACTCATGATTTTGTTGAGCCTCACTCTTGATGCAGAGTATCGCTGAGTCCTGAGGAAACATCTGACCTTAAGTCTTAGTTTTGTGTCTTCTTCAACTTGTGACCTTGGGAAAACTCCTTCCTCACTCTGATCCTCAGTTTCTTCATCTGTAATATGAAAATCTTCGCTGAGTCCCATTGGACTGGCACTCCCAGACTCCCAGAGATATTTTAAGGTTGAAATTGAGATCCAAGAGCTGTTTCCATATTTCAAAATGCCTCCTGGAAAGAGTACATTTGTCCACAATGAGGCCACCCAAGTTAATTAAATGTCAAGCTTCTTTGCTTTGGGATGGAATGATAACCAACTCAGGTGGTAGCTTAGATGCTCTCACACAGATTAAAAGCTCTGATGTGAAGTCAGAGGAATCCTGGATATTAGTTTATTGCCTATGCATGCCTGATTCATGAGTCAAAAGGAAGGAATTAACTATTTTGTACCTGCAGCCTTACAATCAAAATCTGTGAAAGGAAAAGGTGGGTGGAGAAAGTATGTGGTGCCTCATTCATTACTGGTGCTGAAAATGTTGCTTGTATCCCTACTCCGCAGATGGTCTCCGAAATTCCCTTCCCAACTGTAAATTCTGATGTCAACGTTCACATCATTTGAGAATATGTTTTTAGCCATCTGAGAAATGTATTGGAGAGGATATCACTGTCTTTTTGCTTTTTAAAATAGCCTCTTTCATGAAGAAGTCACCCCCAGGCACCAGCAGAAAGGGAGAGTGATTCATTGCAGTCTATGCTACAGATGCGGCAATGTCAAGGTCCTGAAAACAATCAATATGGTACCAGTTTTAAAGAGATATGCCTTGCCTCATGCCCTAAAGTTCAGCAGTTGGTTGGCTCTGCTGAGCAAGGACAAAAACCAGATTCCACCAGAGGAAGCCCTCTGGCTTTGAGGTTGTATGGACGAAAGTGTGAGACATGTTAACAGTAGTGCCCCAAGCTCAAGGACTGAGCTGTGTGAACTTCAGCAAGTCATTGACTTTCTCTGGACCTCAGTTTCCCTCCCTGTAGTAGGTGGGAGTCAGGCTATAGGACTATAGTCAGTTTCCCTCCCTGTAGTAGGTGGGAGTCAGGCTTCCTGTGTGCACCCCACCAGGTCCCCTCTACTTCTGCCACAACTCTGTCTCCCACCTGCTCCAAGTGTCAACTGCTACCGACCCCAGCTACCCCTCTCTGGGGAGCATGCAGGAAGCCACCCCTTCTGGAAAGTAGTATCTCAGCCACTCCCCTTTCCAGGGGTGGGAGCAGCCAAAAACAAACCGATAAGGAGAGCAAAAGCCTAGCACTTGCCTCAGGCTGGAACCAGCTTTGTGGCACAGTTTCCATCCTGAGTCCCCTGTGGCATCAGGTGGGTGTCAGACATCAGTGGAGGCCACATCCCTGCTTAGCTCCTCCCCTGACCTATTCTTCTTCCTTTGGTCCATTGCTCCTGAGACAACTCCCTCAAAACACTTGTTTTGCTTCCAGGAAACCAGAACTGAGGCACAGATGCTTAAAAAAAAATACTTGTAGGTATATTGGCTGGTTCTTCAAATAGTCTAAAAGAGAGCTTCTAGAGCTGGACCTCCCCAAAAGCATTTTGTCACCATCCTTTCTCAATGGGAGGCTTTATTCCTTGGCTTAGCATAATCCTCTTGCCCTGGAATGCTTCCTATCAGTCTAACCAGCCAAAGAAAATCATGTGGGCCGATGCCACCATAGGCTCCTCCATAGGTGCTTCCTGTGTTTATCTCATTACACTTCCAGGTCATCCCTCCAATGGGTGGAACTTGCTCCCTATCTCTCTGTGATGAGTTTCTCCAGGGACAACCATGGTGAGGTGGAGGGAGCTCCACTTTGGGAGTGAGGGGGGTCTGTGTGGGCACAGGGCTGGGCCACATCTGTGTATCCCGCTCCTGTTGGATCTCAGTTCTATCATCCTTGGAAAACAAAGGGTGCTGTTGGATCAATGTCTATCACAGCGTGCTGCAAGGATCACATGCACTCGCGTCCTCTGGGAAGCTGTGGTACAAGATCACTTCAGCTTTAATTTAATTTCATTTATTCCCATTGGAAACTTTTGTAGAAAGTCCATTTTGATACAATTACCTTCATTCTCCATGATCTTGGGATCCAGTCACAGATGTGGCATGCTGGGCCAGAGGCTCTGGCTTCATTCTTTAGGTCACCTTTCCCCACACTGTGTTCTATGGAAAACCATTTCCCCCAAATAGAGGGGAAGACAGCTTTCCAGACAAGCTGCAGAAGAATGGTTTTGTCCTATAGGGGCTCCGGGAAGTCCAGCTGCATGGGTGCTTGCTTTGTATTGTTCTTCGCAGCATTCCCAGTATAATGGGCACAAAGCCTTTTTTTCCAAGAAGCACCATTAACATCTTGCAAGAACTAGGATGTCCCGGGCCACCATTTGGGAAACTGTTCTGTGAGGAGACCTAGTTGAAGGTTTTCAACCCTGTAGAGACTTACTGAGATGTCTATTTTTTTTAAGATTTTATTTATTTATTCATGAGAGACACAGAGAGAGGCAGAGACACAAACAGAGGGAGAAGCAAGGCTCCCTGTGGGGAGCTCAATGCAGGACTCCATCCCAGGACCCCAGCCAGGATCACGCCCTGAGCCAAAGGCAGACACTCCACCTCTGAGCCACCCAGGTGTCCCAAGATATCTATTTTGAATTGATCCAATCAAAAACTGTTGGGAAGAAACTGGAGAAGTAGAGGCTGCAGGCTGGGATACCAGTGATGGCCAGGGTGATGGAGGATGGACCCTTCACCCAGCCAGGCTGGCAGAGGGAATCAGGAAGAAGAGGCAAACATGTAGGCACAGGAAGGGAAGCATGGTCAACCCCTGGGAACCTGAGACTTTGAGGCTCACTGCCTGGTCTTCAGTTCTCCCTGGGGGCTTGTTCTGAACACCCTTTGGCTCATCTCTGCTTAGTCCTTTGGTGCCGCTGGAACAGCATCAAAACTACCCTGAGGGTCCATCCTTTGCAGAGATGGTGGGAGCCATGAATCCAGGCCTCTGATTGTACCCTGGCATGAGCATCCTAGGGCTTCTGTCCCATGCCATCAACCTCTGACTTCTCATCTCATCTCCTGTCCTGGACTTCTTTCTCCTTGCAGAGAAATTATATGGGCTCAGGATCAAGCTGATGTCCTGAGTCCCCATCAGCCATGCTAATATCTATCTGCTCCCCTCCCCCTGCCGCCCTGGACTAGCCTCTGAGTGTTTAGTACTTTCCAGTCGTCTACCAAGCATCACCTCCTCTTAACTAATTCTTCCAGCAATGCTGAGAGAGGTACTCCTTTTCTCATTTTATAGATTGGAGAGGGGGTGTATAACTTACCTCTGGTCACACTGCCAATGGGCCGTAGAACCAGTACCTAAAGCCACTTCAGTTCCAAGTTCTATGCTCTTTTGCAACAATTCCAAGGCACAATTAGGTCAGCCTATTTGCCTGACTCTGCCTCTGTCTCTATCTCTCATCCCAGAAAGTGACATGGTCTCTCTGCCTTCCTGTTCACACTTGAAGTTGATAGGCAAGGAGACACACAACCCTTTTGTGAGTCTCTTGGGGAGGCTCTCAGATGGCATGACTCTCTTCAGCAGAACTCCACTCAGAGACTCTTGCTGAGGGATATAAGCAAATGCTGAGTGTCACAAAATGTTTAAAAATTGCTCTTCTTCCTAAGACTTTAATGACTCGCTGAGATGGGACAGGAGCTGCCATACCCCATGTGGACTATGCACAATTGCTACCGGCCAGGCCTGGCTTTGCACCACGGTCTGGCCTCAGCAGGTGATTGCCGCTCTTCAGCAGCAAATGCTCCCTGGGCACTGCGGGCTCTCACAGCACACCTGGGAGAGAGGAGGGGCAGGGGGCCAAAGTCCTCCTGCAGGTGAAAATTTCCACTGTTTGAGGTGTGTAGTGTTAGACTCTGCCAAGAATGTAAGGCCATTCGCCAAAAACACCAAAGGGATATATATCTGAAGAATGCTGAGAGTTTAAAAAGGACAGGTGGGGAGGGAGCAGGGAATCCTCAGAGGTCATGGCAGGAAAGATGAGGGCAGGCTGTGAGGTGGGGTGTGGGGGAGCTGGGGAGCAGGGAAGTGCCAGAGTAGAGAATGGATGGTTATGTCACAACCACATGTCATAGCATCTGCTTACCACTTTTCTGGTATCAAACCCAGGCTGGCTTGACCATCACTTCTGTTCTCATCAGCTGTTACCTGGGTGTGTGAGACCACAGAAATGCAGTTCTTGCAAACAAGACTGAGCCACATATTTGGGGATCCTTTAGTGAGCGCAGGAGGCTGGAGTCAGTGCCCTGCCGTAATGGGACTGTGATCACACAGCCAGTTCACAGCAGAACTGGAATCCCTGCTTGGGTTTCTTGATTCCCAATAGAATATTCTTTTTAGGGTGCCATGCTGTCCTCTATTCCAAAGGTCTTGGAAGCTGGCTGAATCTCCTAACCCTAGCTGATTCTTCCTCAGTTTTGCAACATAGCAGGGTCTCTAGGCAGTGAATGGGATGGGATCCCTGCGGTTATAGATCCTGCATTCCTAGGCCAGGACACTATACTCGCTGTGCCCCTTGCCATCATCATCACTCACTCCTTCTTACCTACACCTGGGGTTCATATGATGTAGACTTCCACTAGCCCCTTTTATAATGCTTCTGCTCTGTCCTTTTTGTCCTGGAAAGGCCCACTTTTATGGCCAAAAGGAGGTACTTTGGGGGTCAGATCAGTTGGACAATCTCCTTGGTTATTGGCCCTAACTTTTAGCTGGGTCACCATCTGTCCAATCCTGAAAGCCAACACCATGGGACTTGATATAAAGAAAAAGACACCGGGGGTATATCCAACCCCACATTTTGACAGGCACTGAACATCTATTATATGTCAGATGCTACTTTTGAGACAAAGGGATGAGGACCTCACAGACTCGGAAAACTACTAGATGCAATAGGATAAAGTCGATAATAGAAATAAGTTCCAAGTGTTATGAGAACCCAGACAAAAGCAAAAATAACTCTGCCTGGGGCTCAGAGGCTGTTGCAGTGGTCTGGTGGAGAAATGCTGGCAGCCTGAGCAGTCTGTGGAGCTGGCAATGGAGAGAAGTAGAAAATGTGAGTCATTAAGAAGGTGGGCTTCGTCCTTGAAGACTTGTTGGAGGTGGAGGTGGGGGCAGTGCAGTCAGGGATGGCAAACCCAGCAGAGGGAAGACTGGGGAGCAGCAGGAGGGCTTTGTGCTGCTTGCTTCCTAAGCCCATCTCAGATCAAGCACATTTATCTGAATAAAGTCCACATCATGATTGGAAATTACCTCATTATTCCTATCTCAACCCATAGAAACTCACTCATTCTGAGTCTACCTCAAATTCCTTGTTCTCTGGGACACCTCCTTTAAGCCCAATGGGACCTGTCTTTCCCCATTTGCGGTCTTCCTGGTGCTCTGGTTATTTGCCAACACTAGCACGTGTCCTCACCTGCCTGCGAACCAGGCAAACCACACATGGAGATGGTCTGGCTCTAGGTTCCTGGCTGTTTCTCTCCTCTCCTCACGCCCCTCCTGTGCCCAGTGCCACACCCACCACATAATAGGATGAGTAAATGGGTGTTGTATTAAAGCAAACTGCAGGGCTTCTGCTTAGCTATGCCAAGAAGCAGCAGAAGTTTCTGGAGCCCTCATCTGAAGTTTATAGAAGACACCAATTTGTTAGATAGAAGAGCCAGACATTAGTAACTCCTTTCTCTGAGGCACAAACTGAACTACACCTGGAGGAGGAGCATCGCTCCATGTCCACCTCTCCAAATTGTCTTCCTCCAAGGGCTTCACTGTGAAAGGGACTAGTCCCTAAATGAAGGTGACAGGCAGCTGGCTTTGGCCACCATGTACAGAGTCTTAGCTGTATTTCTGGGGCAAATGCAATTCGCAGTCTGGATCCAGGCATCAGGGGAAGCCCTGGGCCAGTCTGGAGCAGTGAGGCTTGTCTTCTTGCACTCTTCTTTGAAAATATTTTATTTATTTATTCATGAGAGACAGACAGAGAGAGAGAGAGAGAGGTGGAGACACAGGCAGAGGGAGAAGCAGGCTCCATGCAGGGAGCCTGATGTGGGACTTGATCCTGGGTCTCCAGGATCAGGCCCTGGGCTGAAGTTGGCACTAAACCGCTGAGCCACCCGGGCTGCCCATCTTCTTGCACTCTTAACTTGGCTTTCCCCACCAGCCAGCAAGTGCCTGCCTCCCATCTCTCAGCACCCATCTGCCACCATCAGCTTCTATTTCCAGCACCTGGAACAAATGGGTGGGCAACACAGCTCTCATTTATCACTCCTGCTCCTGCAGACATCAGAGAATCTATCTTTGATACGGGCTTTGAACTCTGTCTATTGCATAGTGTTACCAGCCAGGCCATTCAGCAGAGTCTCGAAGCATCCTCTCTGAAGCCACTGAGCACCCCGAAAGAGTGGGAGACCATATTGTACCTACTGAGATGGCAGCACCCATTATGGGGGCTGGCACAAGCTATGTGCTCAGTGGATGCTTGTTGAATAAATATTGGGTGCATGAATGACAGTCCCTGTCCTGAGGCAGCCTAGGGTCTGGCGGAAGAGATACTAGCTTGGGCCAGACTGCATGATCTAAGTACGAAATCTGTCACATAGGAACCGGGAGACTTTGGTATCTCTGTGCCTTGGTTGACCTATGTGCAAATCCACATAATCATGACACCTGGCTCATAGGATCACTGCAAGGATTAAATGAGTTGACTCTTGAATAGTGCATAGCACAGTGCCTGACACACAGCAAGTGCTCAGAGACTCATGGAGAGGATGAATACGTGAAGAGATGAGTGAATGAATGAATGAACTCTAACATGTGGTACACAGCACTTGAGGGACATGGAGGATTTGGGGAGCTCAGTGGAGGGGTGGTATTTGATGGGCAAAGTTTTACAAAGTTGAGCTGGGGAAATGGTACTCCAGGCTCAAGGTAGACACAGTGAGACGGGAACATGCGTGTGTGAGGAGCAAGTGGCTCAGGCTGATTGGAACAGAAAGGGGAGCAGTGGGAAACAGTGCTGGAAGGACCAGCTGGGTCCAGGCACACGGGACCTTGAATGCCAGGCTGGGAGCTTGACAAACAATTTTGGCATGGGGGAGGGAACATAATGCCCAGAGCAGGAAGCAGATGGTGCCCAGAGGGCCTCGGAAAGAAGCAGACAGCAGCCCTACCTGCCTTTTGTTTCACCCAGGGCTCATTCAAGCAAAGGTGCTCTGATGAGGATGAACCAGGGCCATGGGAGAAAGCCCTCATCACCTTTATTGCTTGCTTGCACATGAGTAAGCATTACTGGGTGTCTTGGATCCTAGAGTATCCATAAAGCATAGAATTTCAATGTCCATCTTCTCCCTCTCCCATTCTAAGGTAAGGAACTGAAGGCTCAGAGAAGCAGAGCCTTTGGGCCACTGTCTCCTGGGATCTGAATATTTCTCTTTAATGTGAACCCAAAATCAGCCAATTAAAACCATTTTATCAGCCATTCCAACACCAGTTATAAAGAACTGGTTTCACCTTCACGAGGCAAAGTGAAGTTACAACATGCTGTACCTAACTCTGATGGAGCCTATCTTCAAGGCAGCATGACATGACACATTCATTCACTCATTCATTCATCCAGCAGCGTTGATTGAGCATCTTCCCTGTGGTGGGCACTATTCTGGGTTCCTGAAGCTGCATAGCCTGAAAGGCCGTGGGTTTGCATCAGACTGCAGGCTAATTCTGGCCCTGCCTCTCCCAGCTGTGTGTCCTTGGGAAAGTCATGTCATTGTTCTGAGCCCCAGCCCTCTCACAACTAGAATGAGGGCCCAGTACAAAGCTCATGGTATTCAGTAGTAAACAGAACCACAAGTGTAAGTGCCCTTCTCATGGGAGAAGATCCCAATGCTGGGCCCCAGTCCAATCTGTGCTATAAGACACCTTGGTAGTGAACATTTTGTCACCACCCACTTGGGCTCTGAAGGAAATCCCAGGTTCTGGGGGACTTAATTGTTTCCCTCTGATAAATATCATGGGCCATAAAAGCTGACAGCAGCAACTGGCAGTCTGACATTTTGAGATGTCGCATCTCCTTGTGGAAGCAACACTCTCTGCTCTGAGAGATGGAGCTCTGCCCAAGCTGGGGGCAGAGAGGAGTGACAGCAGTGGGGAGGCCATGACTGATAAGGTGCTGTCACCCTCCATCCGCTGCCCTGCTCAAGTATTAGAGCCTTTGGTTGAAAATGCCAAACAATTTCCTCCTCCAGAATTCATCAAAGACTATGGGGGTTTAGGGAATAAACAGAAGAGATGCTGAACCCAACCGCAAATATATTCATGAAATCATAGGATTGGGACTCCTGCAGATCACACTTTTTCCCTTTCTTCAGTCTCATGTGGGGGTGGACCCCTGACAGACGGAATGACCTTCAATGAGGCACTTTACCCACTGAGACCTCAGTTTCTTTCCCTTGGGAATAAGAAATGTGTCTGGGTTTATTATGAGGGTGAAATGATATGGTGAATTTTAAGTTTTTGTACTGGGAGAATCTTTGTAGCTAGGGGTCTTTAACCCTGCCTGTATGTCAGACTTACCTAGGGAGCTATTTAAAAACATCTTCTCTGGGGCCCCATCTCTGGATAGTTTCGTTTAATTCATCTGGACTGGGGCATTGTTTTTGTTTGTTTATTCATTTGTTCTTATTTTAAAACTTCTCAGGTAATAGAAACGTGCATGTGAATCCCGACTACTCATTAAATGTTTTAAACATGGGAATGACACGGTCAGATTTATGCCTTTAAAAAATCACCCTGGGGCAGTGTGAAGAATGGGTTGTCGCAGGTGCAAGACTGGATTCAGGGAGACTGATTAGAGCCTTTCTACCAAACATGTGGCCCATGGACCAGCAGTCTTGACCCCTCTTGTTAGAAAGGCAAAATCTGAGCATATACCCTGTGCTACTGCCATTGAGAGTCTGCATTTTAACAAGATCCATGATGCCTGCATGGGTGAAATCTCGAGAAGGGCTGGACTGGAAGACTACGCAATGCAGACTACTCCAGCCCAGGCAGGAGAGCAGAGAGTTGGAATTGTAGGAACCAAATGGGAGCAAAATCAAGAGATTACAAGGATGGGGGTTAAGAGAAGAGAGTTGAGAACACATTTCTTATTTGGGCCCTGGGATGGTATCTCTGTCTGCAGGTGTGTGTGGGCAGGGAGGAAGGCTGATGAGTTTTGTTCTTTAATTCAACTATTTTTGCACAGAACCTTATACTGATTATTTTTTTGTGACTTTCATGTATTCCTCTACACAAATGTCTTCATGCTGGTATAATCAGAAAAGGATTTTAAAAAGATTTTTATTTATTTATTTGAGAGAGAGAACAAGTGGGGAGAGAGACAGAGGAAGAGGGAGAAGCAGACTCCCTGTTGAGCATGGAGCCCAACACAGGGCTCAATTCCAGGACCTTAAAATCATGACCTGAGCCAAAGTGAGATGCTTAGCCAACTGAGCCACCCAAGCACTCTAGAAAATGAACTTTTATTACAAGTCTTCACATTTGGAAATAGGTTTGGGAGAGTTAAGTGTTTGCCCCTAGTCACACACCTAGGAATTGGCAGAATGAAGCCTAAATGTGGATCTTCTGACTTCAAATCCTGTGCTCTTTTCCAAGCCTGAATGTTGTTCATTTTGTTTTGTTGCTTTATGCCCGCTTTGTTGTGATTGACCATATACAGCATGAGTGTCCAGCTAAGTCAACATAATTGACTCTCTCCATTAATCATGGATCCTTTCAAAAATAGCAAATCATATTGACTTCTGCTGTTGAATTTCAGCTGAAAGAAACATTGCTCTCCAGGGGTCATGTCATTGGTTCTAAAAAGATCAGTAACTTTAAAATGTTGTTAATAATAATAAAATTATATGAAAATAGTATAAACAGTTAAGCTAAGGCATCAATTCCTGTTCTGTTACCCTGAAGGAAGAACATCTGCCTCTGCCACCTACTACAGTGTGACTTGGGAGAGTCATCTGTACTTTGTTTTTTTTTTGTTTGTTTGTTTTTTGTTTTTTTTTTTTAGTCATCTGTACTTTGATTTCATTTTCCTCACCTGTGAAATGACAGCATCTCAGCTCTAAGTAGCTATACTTCTATTAGAAGTTGGTTGTAAATAACTTTCTTCTTTTTATGCACATTTATAAAGAATATAGTGTAAAGAATGATGTATGGGAGAGAAGATGCGTGCATGACATAAACGGGTATGTAGTGAGCCAAAATACAATAAGTGCTCAGGGAATGGCTGATTTATTTGGAGACTGAAGGAAGCCAGGAAGAGTTCTTTAAGCTCTAGTGTGCAAAAATGGGGCTTGGCCAAGGAAAGAGGTAACTTCACCCATTCGTCCATTAAGTAATACTAAACACCACCCTGTACAAGACAAAAAGATGTATAAGACATCACCTTTGGCCTTCAAAGAGTTCTCAGTCTGTCACAAGAAGCAGAACTGTTAAAGAGAAGTGCTATCATAAATATGATCAAGTCTGAAGTAGCTAGAATGTAAAAAAAGAGAAAGAGATGGGCAGCCCAGGTGGCTCAGCAGTTTAGCACCGCCTTCGGCCCAGGGCATGATCCTGGAGACCTGGGATTGAGTCCCACATCAGGCTCCCTGCATGGAGCCTGCTTCTCCCTCTGCCTGTGTCTCTGCCTCTCTGTGTGTGTGTCTAATGAATAAATAAAATCTTTAAAGAGAGAGAGAGAGAGACAGCTAAATCTTTTTTGTGGGGGATGGAGAAAATTTGAGTTGACATTTGATAATTGGTTGGAGGTTACCACATAAAGAAGGAGAGAGGGCATTCTCAGTAGAAGTAATAGCATGACAAGGGCATGGGAAGTTTTAAAGGGCAGGATCCGGGAAACAAGTGGTGACTGGTTCAATGAGATTAGAACACAGAAAGCATGGTAAGACTCAAGGGGAGATGATGATGAAGAGACAGGGAAGTACTCTATTTTGAGGAGTCCTGCATTCTATGGAAGGGATTTGGAGCTTGACGAGAGCATGAGATGCCTATATTTATGCCTTTAAGACATCACTTCAGCAAAAAGAACAGAGGGATAATTACATCAAAGCGAGAAAATCATAAGGAAACTTGGCTGGGAGGCTGAAGAAAGAGTCCATGAGAGAAATTAAGACAGTTGAACCAGTGCCCCTGGCATGAGGAGGCAAGAACTTTGGTGAACAACCTTTCAGAACCACGGACAGTTCCTTTTATTTCAATCCTCTACTGCCAGGATATTTTATAAATATTTTATCCAATTGTTTTAAAAATAGCTACCATTTATAGAGTGTCAGGAAAATTGCATATATATTATGTCTTTTAAGTCCAAATAATAGTTCTGAAAGGCAGCAGTTATTGACCCTATCATGCTGGTAAAAAAAAAAAAAATTATGTCTCACTGAGGAATCACTCATCCAGGGTCACACAACTGACAAGCAACACCACCAGAACGTCATCTTTCTATTGACCATCACAGTAAGTTACTCCACCAAATATTCTCCAATTTTATTTTATTATTATTTTTTTATAGTTACTTTTAAAAAAAAGATTTATTTACTCATGAGAGATACACACACACACACACAGAGAGAGAGAGAGAGAGGGAGAGAGAGAGGCAGAGACACTGGCAGAGGGAGAAGCAGGCTCCATGCAGGGAGCCTGACATGGGACTCGATCCTGGGTCTTCAGGATCACACCCTGGGCTGAAGGCAGCGCTAAACCACTGAGCCACCCTATTCTCAGCCCACAGGCTGCCCTATTCTCCAATTTTAAACTATAATTTGTTTTGCCTTTTTTTGTTAATTAAAAAAAATAGAGCTCTGGCCAGGAATTCTAATTGGTCATCCAGAACTGCCACACTGCACTGCTTATAGTTCTAGCCCCAACTAAAGAAAGTTGGCATTCCTTGCTACCTGAATTGCTTTATTGTGAGTAACTGCAGAGATTTCTATGTGGGTTTTTTTTAATGTTGGGATAGATTTAAACATCAACCCTCTGTCAAGGACCCATAGGGAACTGAGGTCCTTAGGTTGAGAACCAGGACATTGGAAGGTGAAGAAGGTATGGCATGGGAACATTGACATTTGTCAAGGTTTATAAATTAGTATTCTCTGGAAGCTGGGAAAATACTCAGCCCTATCACTTCCTTTACCCATCTTGGGTACATTTCCTTCCATTTCCACAATTCAAGCCTGTTTAGTATTTTCAGTTCCAGTATGAACTTGTCACTGTGTGTAGAGTGGAAATAGGTTGAATGTCAAATAAATACCTGATAAAGTTCCTGCCTCACAAAGAGGTTGAGGGGTGTTCAGAGAAGTTTCAACACAAATGAAGATTCTATTATGACACGTTTCTGAACACTGTTTCTTTGGTCAAAGTTCAGGTCCTCACTACCCAATCCTGGGATTTTGCAGCTGTCTCTAAGTTTTCTCCCTTCAATCTCTTCTGCACACAGCATCAGACTGATATTTGGTAGAGTAACTCTAATGAAGTTACTCCCTTGCTTCAAGATCCTCAATGGCTCCCTACTCCCTCCCAATATAGTTCACAGTACTTAGCTGGGTGTGGCGGGACCATCACAGTTTAGCCATAGCCTGTCATTCTAACCTCAAATCCTGCTGGCTCCCTCCACAAACATTATGGCCTAGCCACATGAGTCTTATTGCTATTCTACAAGGTTATTGCTTAGGAAGTGCAAATTGCCTTAGCCTCATCTCCTTGTCAAGACAATCCCATAAGGCTAGTGATGGATAAGACAATAGCTTCCTGGACCACTGCTCAGGATGTTCATTATTGTAATGTCCTCTGCCCATATAGACACGTATTAGTTATCTATTGCTGCATAACAAATTTTTTTTTGCTGCATAACAAATTAACACAAACTTAGCAGCTTAAAACAATACATATTTACTACCTCAGTTTCTGTGGGTCCAGAATCAGCACTATTCTGAGACCTTTATTAAGGATCTCCCACAAGACTGCAGTTAAGATGTTAACCCCGGCTGGAGTCTAGTCTGAAGGTTCAACTGAGGAAAAGTCCACTTCCAAGCCTGTTTACATACTTGTTGGCAGGATTCAGTTACTTTAACGATGTTGGATTGAGAGCTTCAGCTGCTAGCTGCCTGTCTACCAGAGGTTGCCTCCAGTTCTTTGCCACATTGGTCTCCCCAATATAACAACATTTCATCAATATCATCACTGAAGGGAATCAGCAATATGAAAGTCAGAATATTTTGTAATCTGATATTAGAAGCAACTTTCTTTTTTTTCTTTCTTTTTTTTTTTTTAGAAGCAACTTTCTCTTAACGTTATGGTACTCTATTCACTAGAATCAAGCTACTCAAGGGGAGGGGATTACATAAAACCATGATTACCAGAGGGTGGGGAGCATTAGGAATTATCTTGGAAACTTCCTATTACAATACTTGTTGAAAATCTACCTCCCTTCAAAACTTGAACCAAATCCTGCCTCTTGGGGACCTTTCCACATGTTGTGTTACACAATTCCGTCTCATTTTATAAGACCATCTCCCAATTGCTTTATTTGCCTTTCTGGAGGAACACATGCCCATATCAATGAATGTCTTTACCACTATTACAGGTCCCAAGAGGGTGGGAACTGGGTCTGTTTCTGCCTTTGCATTTCACACAGCCTACCTGAACAGAGAAGATGCTCAGCAAATGTTTGCTGAAGGCAATTGGCCAACTCTTCTGCTCCTTTAGAAATAGCTTTTAGCCTCTAATATCAAATATAGAAAATAATTCACCAAGAAGGTGTTAATCTTGGAAGATAAGGGACTGTATGCTTTTCTTAGATGTTACAGAATCTGTCAGTTGACAGGTTAAGAAATAGGAATTTACCATCTAGTGGAGCAGACAGAAACAAGTTTCTCTGTAAACTTCATGTTGACCATATGTCAAAATCAACAAGTTAATAATAACAACAGTCATAAATACCATTTGTTATGCCAAGAACTCTATGTTCATCTGCTTTATATCACTTATTCTCACAATAGTCCTACAATGTTGGTGTATTTATTATCCTCATTATATAGGTGAGAAAGGTAAGAATGAGAGGTAGATAACCTGCCCAAGATAACATTGTCTGCTTACAAAGGCTGTGCTCTTAACCATTCTCTTACATGCCTCTTATAAATAATTTCCCTTTTATGATTACTACTAAAAACTCTGTAATTTTATTACAGTGAACTCAGAATTGCATTGGGCCTCAGGTTCTGAGACATAGCTTTGTGAATAGCACTTTGATGTGCATATGAAGAGAGCTGGATCTTTGATTCAGTTATGCCCCAAACTTGCAGTATAATCTTCGAAAAGTCACTTACACTCTCAATTTTCTCTTCTGGAAACAGATGCAAACTAGATAGTATCTAAAGTTCAGTGTGACTTTAACAGGGTATCATATTTCATATGAACCATTATGGGGGTGCCGGGCGGCTCAGTCAGTGAAGCGTCTGACTCTTGATTTCAGCTCAGGTCATGCTCTCAAGGTCAAAAGATGGAACCCCACATCTGGCTGTGCACTGGGCAGGGAACTTGCTTGAGAGGCTCTCTCTCCCTCTTCTTCTGCCCCTACCCCCAATCTTGTTCAAATAAATTAAACAAATAACTAAAAATAAAATCTGACCATTACTACTTTTGTCAAAAATGCTTCTTTTATAAGACTTTTTTACAGAGGGAGAACCATCTAAAATTACATTTCAAAACATCACCATGAAATAGAGACAATAAGCTTCAATTATGTAATTTGGGACACTTTTTTAATGAAGCTTTTTTTAGAATATCTTGTCAATAAGTCATAAAGACTCTGTTCTCTATTACAGACCCGGAGGTTCCATTACAGACCATTTAGAAAGATTAAAAAACACTCTGTCCAGGGGGACTTGGTTCTCAGAGCATCTAGGATATCACATTAAGCATCTGAAATACTCATTTTCAGTTCCTTGTGGTGCATTAATGAATCTGCAAAGAACACACTTATTAACACCAACATATGCTGAGGGATAATGGACCTCATCCACATTTTCATCTGTCTCTCTCTGCCTGTGAATAAAAAGAGTAGGAAAGTGAGAATGAAGTTGCTTCCTACTCAAGACTTTACCTTCCTGGTTGTGTGGTAGGGGAGTGCACAGTGTAACGGATTGACCCCTGGTCTTGGGGTCAAGTATGTGAGGTTCAAGCTGTGGCTATTATTCACCTTAAACAAATCACTTGATCCTCTCTGGGCCTCCATTCCTTTGTTTTCATAATAGACCAGACCAGCAATTATCAAAATGTGCACCGTAGAGCTCTAGCCATTTCTTCCTTGATGCCTGTGGGGATGCTGTTGGGTGATAACTCAGTGAAAGGGCTTCTCAGCATTACATATATATTTTTTTAAAGATTTATTTATTTATTTTAGAGAAAGAGAGAGAGAGAGAGTATGAGTGGGAGGAGCAGAGGGAAAGGGAGAGCCTCAAGCAGACTCAGTGCTAAGCAAATAGCCTGGTGCAGGGCTCAATCTCAGAACCCTGAGATCATGACCAGAGCCAAAATGAAGTCAGAGGCTAAGTGGCTGAGCCACCCACTCACCCCTCAGCATTACATATTTTTATCAGTAAACCACTAGGCTGGTTGAGCTATAGAGATTTTTCCAGCTATGTAGGTTTTGGAAATTATGGAAAAAAGTTTAATGATTTTTTAATTAAAAATTTTTTAAAATTTATAATTCAACTTTTAAAAATTGTGAAATAATGCTAAGTGAAATAAGTCAGTTGGAGAAAGGCAATTATACGGTTTTAATCATATGGGGAATGTAAGAAATAGTGAAAGGGACTATAAGGGAAAGGAAGGAAACTGAGTGGGGAAAAATTAGAGAGGAAGACAAACCATGAGAGACTCCTAACCCTGGGAAACAAACAAAGGACTGCAGAAGGGGAGGTGGGTGGGGGTTTGGGGTAACTGGGTGATGGACATTAAGGAGGGCACTTGATGGGATGAGCACTGAGTGTTAGACTATACACTGGCAAATTGAATTTAAATAAAATATTTTTAAAATAAAATAGAAAAAAGTGAAATACATGTATTTTTGCTGGCTAAAATAATCCATGAAGTGGTACCATATTGTCATATGAGTTTCTCTAGGGCCTCCTAAGTGTCAATGCCAAAATTCTTTGGGATGGACAAATATTGTTAGATTGGAGCTGGAAGAAACCAGAAGAGATTCCTTTAAAACAAAAACTGAGGCTGAGGTAATGCAACAGAGTGGTACAGGCTCCCAGTTACAATGCTCTGCTATGCCATGCTCCTTGCCTTGCCCTTTTCCATCCTATAACATCTCTTCTCTGCATCATAATTACGCATGGGCATCATATCATTCTATCCAAACTATAAGATCCTGGAGGGTCAGAACTCTTCTACCACAACAACCTGTGGTGCAGGTTCCTCCTGCCATCCTCTGATGGTGCCACAGACATTTATCGTCACCAGAAAAAAAAAAAAAAGGAAACTTTATGAAGATAAATCATAGCTTCTTTTCCTTTAGTGAGAAACTCCCTAAACTGAAACCTGTCTCCACAAATTATGGAAAATACGTACTGAGATGTCATAATCTGTAGAAAACAATGATTCTCCCAAGTTTTCCTCACCAGAAATTTAAATTGGGCTATCACTTTGATGTCAACCAACTTCTCCTATTCTGAGCCCCCACATGCAGAGTCTGCAATACTATCAAAACATCTTCTCTTCAAAGGTGAACAGGGCTAGGTTTTGTCACCTAGGCTGTGCTTTTAATTCAGTCAGTTGTCAAACATGCAGCAAGAACCCACTGTGTATCAGACACTGTGGAGGGTGTGGGTAGAGTAGTGATGAGGAAAGCTGGACCCTCTGCATTAATTTTCCATTGTTTTCAGAAGAAATTATCACAAACTTGGTGGCCTAAAACAACACATATTTATTATCTCACAGTTTCTAAGGCCAGAAGTTGAACACTGGGGTAAAATCAAAAGTCAGCAGGGATGCATTCCTACAGAGGCTCTGGGGAAGAATCCACTTCTGCACTTATTCAGGTTATTGGCCTACTTGGTCCCTTGTGGTTGTGGGACTGAGGTTCCCATTTCCTTGCTGAACATCAACTAGGGTCCCCCCTTTGCTCCTAACGCTTCTCTGAACTTTGCATGTGGCCCCCTACATCTCAGAACCAGCAACAGCATAGAAATAAATTGATCCAAATCAGTAAGGAAGAAGTAAAATTCTCACTATTTGTGGATGACATGATACTATATGTAGAAAAACCTAATGACTCCACCAAAAAACTACTAGAACTAGTAAGTGAATTCAGAAAAGTTACAGGTTACAAAAGTCAATGTACAGAAATCTGTTGTATTTATATACACTAATAATGAAGCACCAGAAAGAGAATTTAAGAAAACAATCCCATTTACAGTTGCACCAAAAATAATAAAACATCTAGGAATAAACTTAACCAGACAGGTAAAAGACCTGTATTCTGAAAATATAAAACATCGATGAAAGAAATTCAAGATTACACAAAGAAATGGAAAGACAGTCCATGCTCATGGGTTACAAGAACAAATATTGTTAAAATGTCTACACTACCTAAAGCAATTCACAGATTTAATGCAAATCAAAATACCAACAAATCCCTATCAAAATACCAACAGCATTTTTCACAGAACTAGAACAAGTAATCCTAAAATTTGTGTGGATCCACAAAAGACCCTGAATAGCCAGAGCAACTATGAAAAAGATAAACAACTAGAGGTATCACAATCCCAGATTTCAAGTTATATTACAAAGATGTAGTAATCAAAACAGCATAAAAATATCTATGGAATAGAAAAGAAAACTCAGAAATAAACTCACAACTATATGGTCAATTAATCTTCAACAAAGCAGGAAAGAATATGCTATGGGAAAAAGACAGTCCCTTCAACAAATGATGTTGGGAAAACTGGACAGCCACATGCGAAAGAATGATACTAGACCACTTTCTTGTACCACACACAAAAATAAACTTAAAAAGGACTAAGGACCTAAATTTAATACTTGAAACCATAAAAATCCTAGAAAAGAGCACAGGCAGTAATTTCTCTGACATCAGCCATAGCAACATTCTTCTAGATGTCTCCTGAGGCAAGGGAAACACAAACAAAAATAAACTATGGGGACTACATCAAAATAAAAAGCTCCTGCACAGTGAAGGAAACAATAAACAAACCCAAAAAGCAGCTTACTGAATGGGAGAAGATATTTGCAAATGACGTATCTGATAAACAATTAGTACCCAAAATATATAAAGAATTTATTATACTCGACAGCAAAGAAACAAACAATCCAATCATGAAATGGGCAAAAGACATGAACAGAAATTTTACCAAAGAAGACCTAGACATGGCCAACAAGCACATGAGAAAATGCTCTGCATCACTTGCCATCAGGGAAATACAAATCAAAACCACCATGAGATACCACCTCACACCAGTGAGAATGGAGAAAACTAACAAGGCAGGAAACCACAAATGTTGGAGAGGATGTGGAGAAAAGGGAACCCTCTTGCACTGTTGGTGGGAATGTGAACTGGTGCAGCCACTCTGGAAAACCCTGTGGAGGTTCCTCAAAGAGTTAAAAATAGACCTGCCCTATGACCCAGCAATTGCACTGCTGGGGATTTACCCCAAAGACACAGATGCAGTGAAACGCCGGGACACCTGCACCCTGATGTTGATAGCAGCAACGTCCACAATAGCCAAACTGTGGAAGGAGCCTCGGTGTCCATCGAAAGATGAATGGATAAAGAAGCTGAGGTCTATGTATACAATGGAATATTCCTCAGCCATTAGAAACGACAAATTCCCACCATTTGCTTCGACGTGGATGGAACTGGAGGGTATTATGCTGAGTGAAATAAGTCAATCGGAGAAGGACAAACATTATATGATCTCATTCATTTGGGGAATATAAAAAATAATGAAAGGGAATAAAGGGGAAAGGAGAGAAAATGAGTGGGAAATATCAGAAAGGGAGACAGAACATGAGACTCCTAACTCTGGGAAATGAACTAGGGGTGGTGGAAGGGGAGGTGGGCGGGGGGTGGGGGTGACTGGGTGATGGACACTGAGGGGGGCACTTGATGGGATGAGCACTGGGTGTTATTCTATATGTTGGCAAATTGAACACCAATAAAATATAAATTTATTTAAAAAAAGAATTTATACAACTCAACACCCCAAAAAACAAATAATTCAATTAAAAAATGGGAAGAAAACATGAACAGACATTTTTCCAAAGAAGACATACAAGATGGCCAACAGACATATGAAAAGATGCTCAACATCACTCATCATCAGGGAAATGCAAATCAAAACCACAATGAGATATCACCTCACACCTGTCCAAATGGCAAAAATCACAAACACAAGAAACAACAGGTACTGGCAAGGATATGGAGAAAAAGGAACCCTCATGCACTGTTGGTGGGAATGCAAACTGTGCAGCCACTGTGGGAAACAATACGGAGATTCCTCAAAAAGTTAAAAGTAGAACTACCCTATGATCTCAGAATCACACTACTATTTAACAACAACAACAACAACAAAAAAGACTTGTTCAAAGGGGTATATGCACCCCTATGTTTGTTTGTAGCATTATTTACAGCAGCCAAATTATGTAAAGAGCCCAAGTGTCCATCTACTGATGAATGGATAAAAAAGGTGTGGTATATACACACCATGGAATATTATTCAGTCATCAAAAGAATGAAATCTTGCCATTTGCAATAACATGGATGGAGGTAGAGAGTATCATGCTAAGCAAAATAAGTCAGTCAGAGAAAGGCAAATGCCATATGATCTCACTCATATATGGAATTTAAGAAACAAAACAAACGAGGGTAGCTGGGTGGCTCAGCTGGTTAAACATCTGTCTTAGGCTCGGGTCATGATCCCAGAGTCCCAGGATTGAGCTCTGCACTGGGCTCCCTGCCCAGCAGGGAGTCTGTTTCTCCCTCTGCCCCCCCCACCCCATTCATGCCCCCCTCACCCCACTCATGCATTCTCTCTCATTCTCTCTCAAATAAATAAAATCTTTAAAAAAGAAGCAACACAAATGAGGAGACAGAAAAAGAGAGACAAACCAAGGAACAGACTCTTACTTACAGAGAACACACTGATGGTTAACAGAAGGGATGGAGTTGGGGGAATGGGGGAAATAGGGGAGGGGAATTAAAGAGTACACTTTTCATGATGGAAGAAAAGGTGAAAAAACAACAACAGTAACAAAACATCCCAGCAACAGCATGCCCAATCCTTCTCTACTTGGACTCTCTTTAACTTCTTCCTCTGCCATATTTCTCTGGATCCAGCCAGAGACATTTCTCTGCTTTTAAGGGCTCATGTGATTAGACTGGAGCCACACAGATATTCCAAGATAATCTATTTTAAAATCCCTAATCTCGGATACATCTGCAAAATCTCTTCACGGCAATACCTAGATTCACGTGTGATTAAACAACCAGGAGATGGTTAGTCTTACGTTTCAGGTTGACTGGGCTACAGGGTGCCTAGATATTTGGTCAAACATGGTTCTGGGTGTGTCTGTGACAGTGTTTCTGGATGAGATTAACACTTGAATTAGCCTGAATAAAGCAGATTGCTCTCCCCAGTGTGGGGTGGGTCTTGTCCAATCAGTTGAAGGCCTGAATAGAACAAAAGGGCTGTCCCTCCCATGAATAAGAGAATTCTTCCTGCTTGATTGTCTTTGAGATGAGATGTTGGTTTTTTTCCTACTTTCAGACTTGAAGTGACATATTAGCTCTTCCTAGCTCTCGAATTTGCCTGCTGGCATTCAGACTAGAACCATACCATCAGTTCTCCTGGATCAGTAGATCTTGAGACTTGTCAGCCCCTATAACTGTGTGAGCCAAGTCCTTATGATATGTTTCTTTCTATATACACACACACATCGTATGGGTTCTGTTTCTCTGGAGGACCCTAATAAATACAGGAGAACATCTTTGAACGTATTGCTTCTGAGAGCTCACTGTCCACTGGAACCAGACCTTCCACCAGGGGTTGCAAACTGAAAACGCCTTTAGGTCAGGGCAAGGAATTATGGGGCAGGGTGTAATGCAATGGGGCTGTGGTGGGGTCTGTGGCAAACTACAGTGCACAAACCCCACCTAAAGACATTCAAGTGCAACTTTTCGAAAATCGCAGACCTGTAGCCCTAGATGGCCAAGAGGCCTAGACTTTTCAACAAAATGAAATGTACTAGTGGCATGCTACAGAACCACACACATGCACAGAAAGGCTGGAGAGTGTCTTCACAGGAAATAACTATCCGTATAAGGCTCAAAGGTTAAATATAAATTATCCAGCCAGTTGGGAGGAAAGGCACTACAGAGAGAACAGCATAAGCAAAGGTCCAGAGTTCTAAGAGTGGCCACAACTGCTGGGCAGTGGGTAGGTGCATAGGAGCCAAGCATGCCGCTCAAAGGTAGGTGGAAGCCAGCCTCAGGAGAGTTCTGCTGTTAATTGCACTGCCCTCACACTCCCGAGATTGATGTCAGGCTCAAGCAGGCCTGGGCCGAGAGCCTCAGATCAGCCAAAGATCCATTTCACTTTCTATAAAGGGATTTCACTGTGAAGACAGACGAACATGACCTGCATACCAACGAAGACCTTGCCTCTCTTTGTTCTCAGCAGGCAAGGCTGACCTGCACGCAGAGACCTGGGCTGGAGGAGCTGGCCCCTTGGGGACTTGGACACCTGCCTTCGCCCATTTTATTCTTTCTCACATCTAGCACGCCTCACCATTAATGACCTAATTCTTTTGATGGGATGCCTGACACCCAGGAAAGCCATTCTCCAACTTCAGCCTGGAAAAGCCTGCAGCCCACCCAGGTGCTGGGAGGCAGTACCTATGGGACAGAGGATCCCCTCTCTCGGCACTCAGGGCCTGACAACGAGGTCCTGCTCCACCCTTGACCAGCTGCCTTCCTAGGATCACAGCTCTTCCCTGGTCGAGTTCCCCTCTTCTAAGGAATGACGCCCTTGGGCTGGTTACTGGTCCAGGCTCCCGCATTGTGTGGTGATTCTAAGCGCAGATCCAGGCTTCTATAGATCTTCAGACAGAAAACCTAAAGAGCCAACAAAAGCAGAGTAGGAAATTGCAGGAAGAAGATTGGATTTCACTTTTGGCTAATGTTGGGCTTGGATGAGAAATAATATTCTTTTCTTCCCCACCCAAGTTCAGAACATGTTACAGGGTAAAGACCTGGGAGCCAGGCAGGGGGAAGGTCCAAGCAAACCTCAACCAAGAAAAACAAGGTCAAGGTAGGGGCTCAGTTGTGCAGGGTCCCAGAAATTTTACCTCTGACTTAGATAACTGTGCCTCCCTGGGAGCTAGCTCTCAAAGAGGACCCAGAAGGGGCTGACTGAGACCAGCATGCCCGGTTCCTTCTCCAGGCCCCCAGTCAGGCAAATGCTGCCTTCTTCCCTAAGGAGGCATGAATGAGTAAGCAAGAGGCAGAGAGTGAGGGGGTCCCTCCATGTGGAAATACGAGGAGTGGAGACAATGATCCCTCCGACAGCCAGTAATAATCATGATGATAATTAATAATGATGATGTAATAATTAATATATAGCATATATTTATTATTTAATTGCTAGGCTCTGAAAGCATATTATCTTGACTCTTCCAGACAATTTGGTGAGGTTGGATGATGGAGAAACTGAGAAGAGGTCACTGGCCTCAAGGTCACTCACCTTGTGGGTGGCAGGTGTTCTGAAGCGCTTGCTTCCAAGACCCGCTCTCTCTTTACAGCCGTGGGACCCGAGGCAAGGCTCAGGACCACTGGAGCCGTGGCTCTCATCTGTAGAAAGACGGTCACAGGAATACCTGTCCACACCCGTTTGGGTGAAGATTGTGCACCAGAAATACTTTTATTTTGAACTCAACCAAGTTGGGGGGAGATTGGATGATGTAGTGGAAGGAGCAAGAGCTAGACTCAACCAGGAGACCCAAATTCCTCACACTTCAAAAGGAATGTGATCTGCATCATGTAGATGCACATCTACAGTGTAGGATTATTAGGACTATACTGTCTATGTGAAATGTCTGCTAGCCATCGTTTGGTGGTGGTGGCGGTGGTTGTCACTGCTTCGGGGTCCCCTGCCCTGCTTCCCTCGTGAGGCTCTGAACTGCTTCAGAGAGGATGTTCCGTGTCTTCCTTTCGTGTTCCCAGGACTATCACAGTGTGTGGGCCATAACAGCCTCGCGGTGAATATCAGGTGAAGTGGGTAGGTTTGTATTTCCTTCCTCTCCGCCTCCCCCTGCCCATGCAGCTCAGGCAAGCTCTCCAGGCCACTTGCTGGCTTAGCACTTGGAAAAGCACTTGCCACCCTTGTAACAGATTGCTGAAGTGTTTGCTTTCCCTGCCAGGTTGTCAACACCGCTAGCGGAGGTCTGCGTCTTCCCTGGTCCCCACTTGCCCCCAGCCTTGGCAAGGTGCATGACTATGGCCCTCACCCCAGGGACCTGCGGAGGGTGGAGGAGGAAACGAAGGTGTGCAATCCCAAACCTGTCCGACAGAGGGCGCGCTGCTCTGCAGCCTGTAAAGACCATGGGCTTTGCGTTTTGCAGAACTTTGGTGCTGGGAAAATTGGACATTCACGTGCAGAGGAATGAAACTAGACCACTCTCTTACACCAGACACAAAGATAAAGTCAAAATGGATGAAAGATCTAAATGTGAGACAAGATTCCATCAATATCCTAGAGGAGAACACAGGCAACAACACCCTTTTTGAACTTGGCCACAGCAACTTCTTGCAAGACACATCCATGAAGGCAAGGGAAACAAAAGCAAAAATGAATTATTGGGACGTCATCAAGATAAAAAGCTTCTGCACAGCAAAAGAACTTGGAACGTCCTTGAGTGGCTCATGCTATAAAGCATGTTGCTGTCGGCAATGCCCTATCTTGCCAGTCCCATTTGAAGCTGCCCATGCCCCACAGCTGACCCCGCCCCCCCGCGCCCCCGGCAAGGCTGGGGCAGTAAGGCAGCCCAATCAGGACTAAAAAACCATTGCTCATTTTTTTTTTTTTTTTTTTTGTGGGAGATATCAGAAAGGGAGACAGAACATGAAAGACTCCTAACTCTGGGAAACGAACTAGGGGTGGTGGAAGGGGAGGTGGGCGGGGGGTGATGGGTGACCTCAGTGGGCACTTGATGGGATGAGCACTGGGTGATATTCTATATGTTGGCAAATTGAACACCAATAAAAAATAAATTTATAAAAAAATAAAAATAAAAAATAAAAAACCATTGCTGTGTTTTGAAGATAAAGGTTCAACCCCTTTGCATTTGATGGGACATTTGATGGGGTAACTTTATCATTTTTGAGTCGGGCATTGAAGGTGGTGGGACTCACACTGGTGTGGAGATCCTAGCTCTGAGCTCACTTGTATGAAACTTTGGACAAGAGGCTTCCCTTGTTCTCTCATTCATTCCCTCACTTACTATACGCATTGAGCAAACTTTTCAAGATCACCCTTGAGCACGTGGCACACAGACTGGGGAGGAGGCGGGCTGGGGCCAAAGCTGGCATCAGGAGACCTCTCTCCCCTGGAAGGTGAGACCTTTCCCACCTGAAATTGTTCAAGGCTGGAAGATCGTGGCCTTTAAGTTCCCTCCGGGCTCTGAAATCATGTTTTCTCCAGAGATAGATAATGCTTGCTTCCTTCAGAGTGAACAGAGGTTATCAGAAACATATCACAATCCGGAGGGAAAAAAGGTTTCCTCCAGCTGGGGTCTAAAAATACCATGATTTCACTGGGCCTGCCCATCCCACATGTCTTCAGTGAGTCTGACGGGGTGTCAAGGAGCTGGTGTCAGCACCTATCTTCGGATCCAGTTAAGAAAAGTCCAGAGGAGACAATCGAAAATGGGAAATGTCACTCACCTTGCTTGACAGGCGTCCTGCTGGGGCGACTTTACCCCAACAAAGTGTCCAAAGGTGAAAGGACTCAGACGGAGAAGCTTGAGTGGAGTCAGCCCGGATTTTCCGCAGAGCCCATGGCTTTAGCTGCTTCCAGAAAACAGTCCTGGCTGATAGGGCCTTTCTGGAACCTACCTGCCCTTGTTGTACCAAAGGATTGGGAAGAAAAAAATGATCCATATTCCCCACCCCACATGCCCACACTCAGGAAGGCTTGGTTGTGCTCACGAGGCAGGGTGGAGGTGAAGGGGGAGTCTGGAAGGGGAACGTGGTCCTTAATAGGCTGGTTTACCAGGTAGAGAGGACAGGACAACTGCTCCTGAGAAAGGAGCAACGTCAGTAATGCCCCAGGTCGGGAGCCACAGGGACCTGATGCTGTGGGGCTGGGACAGGGTTTGAGAGTAGCTTTTTCAGTAGCTGGAGACTCCTCTGATGTCAGAGGAGACAGAGTGTGGAAGAGGTCTTGCTGGTGCAGAGATGAGGCTGGCAGGACCTGTACAAACCAGGGATTCCCTATTCCTCCCATATATTGACTATTGGAATCATCGCCTATAAAACCACCTGGGCTTGGCAGTGTGTGTATGCGTGTGTGTATTTTTAAAGCTTGCCATGGGGTATATGAAGCACCGTACTCTGTGTACATCCTAAAAGCATACAGGAGGCTCCTATAAATTGCTTAGGTATTTATTGCTAAGTCACAAAGGTACAAAAATATGGGCAGGAAGGTTCTATGCCAACTTCAAGGCAGAAGGAACGTCTGGGAAGAAGGAGGCAAAGGGTTTGTGGTCATCTGTCATATTTTTTTTGACACAAATACGCCATTGTGTTTCTTATTTTCCTGTATGTGTTGTGTTTCATAATTTAGCAGTAAAATATAAAAACAGAAATTGTCAGCAGTCGTAAAACTAGAGCTCTTTCCTAAAGACGGCTCAGCCTCTGGCCCAGCGGGGTTGCCCGCCCGCCCCGTCCCTGCTCCCACAGACAGCCTCAGGTCTGCAAGCGGCTCTTTCTCCCAGACCCCTGATCTATCCCCACCATGCACTTTCCTGAGTCTGACTGGTGCTGCAGAGATGGGGTCTGCTGTCTGCATGGTCACTGGATTCAATCACTCTGCTACCTCCTGCCCCATCCTGGTCCAGTCCCTCTATATGACCTTCTGCTTTGGATACTGTTCTGGGGCTGGAGGGGCCAGAACTTGCACCCAACTGGGTGCTCCGAGTGGGTGGGCTCAGGATCATCCACCTACCTTGGGGTAGGTAACCCTCTGAGCCTGTCTTCCTTGACTTCTTGGCCACCATCCCCCATGTAGACCCTTCTGGTTTCATAGTGTCCCCACCTTCCCACCAGATTCCCTGCTCTCCTAACCTCCCCACCCCCATGCTGGGCGTTCTGGAACCCCATCCTCCAGAGCAGAGTGTCAGTCTGGACTGTCTGCTTTCCACATCTTGCCCTACCTGAGGCTTGGCTCCCCCACTTCCCTGGGCTGCCACTTCCCCGACAGGCCCCTGTGTTGGGAGCTGCTTGTTGTCATGTCAGGGTCAGAGACAGGCCAAGCCTTCTTCTCCATCCTCTCTGCCACTTCTGGACCATTATTTCTCCAGCATCAAGGTAAAACCTGGTTCTTCAAGCACCACATCTTTGGGATCTATACTCCCATGGCATTTTCTTCCTATCATTTTTTCCCCAAGCCCCTGGATATCTCCCTTTATTCATGGAGAATTTGGACTCCACACCATGAATGATTTTGACATCGGATTGCAAGCTAGTGGGCCACAGGCTGAACCAGCCTGCACATGTGTGTTTGTTTGTTTTAAAATAGGAATGTCTGTATGATAAAACAGGTGGCTTAGGTAACAGACTTCTATGTTCTCACAGTTCTGGAGGCTGGAAGTCCGAGACCAAGGTGCCAGCACGGTCAGTGTCTGCTGAGAGCTCTCTTCCTGGTGTGCGGGTGGCCGCCTTCCTGCTGAGCGCTCACATGGCCTTTATGTGTGTGCTTGGGGAAGAAAGGGAGCAGGAGAGGGATGGAAAGCACTCACTCTGTTCCTAGAAGGACACAGATCCTATTGGACCAGAGCCTCATTCTTATGACCCCAGTAACTTACTCTCTCAGAAGGCTCAACTCCAAATAAAGCCACACTGGAGGTTGGGCTTCAACACATGAATCTGGGGACACACACACGTTCAGTC
The DNA here is from genome assembly GCF_048164855.1 of Canis lupus baileyi. Classification (NCBI taxonomy): domain Eukaryota; kingdom Metazoa; phylum Chordata; class Mammalia; order Carnivora; family Canidae; genus Canis; species Canis lupus. The sequence goes on along the minus strand of NC_132846.1, from coordinate 66,039,833 downwards.
CACAGCAGAGTGTGAATGCTTTAAGCATTCTTGTTTGCCACAGTCTCTGCCCACCCCTGTTTCTTTCTGCTTCCTATCGAGGTCATTGGCATATCTACCACTCTACATGATCCTCTTGCTTGTCCGCTTTGGCCACCTGATGCAGCCGTATCCTGAGCCATGTTGTCACCCAGAACCCTTGAAGCCCTGAAGCCAATGCTCCTCTGGTCACAGCCTTCTAACTTCCTGTCCTGCTGAACTGGGTCCACTGGATAAAGCACAAAAGTATGCTTCTAAGTCCGGGGTCCTGGGATGACTTTCTAACCAGGAGCATTGATTTGGCTCTGTGCACCACACCTGAGTAGGACCAGCAAATCTGGCCTGCACCCTGGGAAGGAGATACTAGGAAGAGAGCTGGGATGGGAGTTGGGAACTGGTGTGGCCAGAAGCAAATCATTATCTTTTGGGACCTCAGTTTCCCCATCAATTCTTCCTTCCCAGGGTTTTTGTGGAAATCAAACTGGATATCTCAGAAGCATTTTGTAAGCAGCTAGCACAAAATACAAAGAGTCATTTTTCACTTGGAAGGACACATGTCCCCTAATGGATGCTGGAGAGACATTATCTCCCTATACAGTTGCATTAATTAGGCGTCTGCAGAGAAACAGAACCAATCTATGTGCAGTTCTGGTCTGAAACCCATAGGCTCAAGGCCCAAGAAGAGTCAATGATTCATTTTGAATCTGAAGTCAGGGAAAGAGAAATATCTCAGCTCAGTGGTCAGACAGGAGGAGTCCCCTCTTATCCAGCTTTTTTGTTCTTCTCAGGTCCTTGATGTGTGAGGTGAGTCCCATCCACACTGGGGGAGCAATCTGCTTTGCTCAGTCTGCTGATTCGAGTGTTACTCTCATCCAGGAACACCCTCGCTGACCCACCCAGAATCGTGTTTGACGAAATGTCTGGGCCCCCCAAAGCCCAATCAAGTTGACACATAAAATTAACTATCACAACTGAGGATACAGAATCTCCAAGGTCAATAATTTCCTCTCCTTTGTGCATTGAGATGAGAATCATAGTCATTTGCACAACCCTGCCGGGCACTGTGTCCCTCTATAGCCTTGGACTTTATTACTCTCAGGGAGGGTAGAAGCAGTGGGGTCAAGGCAACAAAGTATGAGTGTTTGGAAAAGTGGACAGTGCCATAGACAGGTCTAGTGGCATTGGTATCAAACTTTATAACAAGTTCAAGTTCAAATTGGCTCAGATTAATCATTTTCTGAGAATTCATCACAGGCAAGACTCTGACCCATCCACTAGAAGCTGAAGAGAAATGATGATGGCTTTGGGATCTCTAAAGCATCCTGATTCCATGGCAGCACCAGTCTACCTCAGAACAGGTTGACAATGTGACCTTGAGCCTCTCTCTGAACCTTGATGTCCTCATTTGAAAAAGAAGGCTCCAAACAAGATCAGGATGTACAACATCACTAGAATCTGAAGCCCAAAACACTGTAGTAGGGTCCCTTACTTCTCTGAGCCTCGATTTCCTTGTGGGCAAATGAAATGATAGTCGTCACTGCCTTCACAATTTGTTGTGAATATTCATGAGATAGCATCACAAAGATGCTCAGCACTCCTGGCAGGTGCCCAGTGGAATTTTATAGGTGTCACTTACTCATAGATCTGTACACTCATTAGACATGCATTTCCTGAGGGGCTCCTGTGAGCAAGGGCTATGCTGGGGCCTGGGGAAAAAAACAGCAAACAAAGGATAAGTCAAGACTCCCCGCTGAGAGCTCCCAGTGACAATGCAGAGCCAGCTAAGTCAATACTCAACAGCTATCCCATATGGCTAATAATATGGCTGGTAAAAGGCCTACTGTGGGGAAGAGTATGGCTGCCAAGCCCAGGCTGGGACTACAGTAACAGGAGACATCTCTCAGGAGAAATGGCCTTAGATCCAAATCTCCACAGTGAGTAGAAGTATACGACCTAAAAACAGTGCATTTAGCTCCTTGTCCTGCTTCTTCTTCCATTTGTGTTAAGATGACCAAGACTGCTTTTCCCACAGCGATCTAATTTTTAGACACTCAATGTGCTTGATACAAGCCCAGGATCCACTCAGGCTCACACGGATGTCTAGTTGCCTCTGTTTGAACCTGGACTTGTGTGGGTCTCTGCGGCCACATGGAGAATGCAGAAGCAAGAAGCCAGAAGGAAAGCTGCTCACTCCAATATCAAAATACATTCCAGATGGATTACAGAGGTAATGTAAATGTGAGACAATCAATAGGACACTAGAAGAAGTAGAAATGAATATTTATCATATATCTGGGGAAAAGTCTTGCTAAGTAGAGCAATAATAGAAAAAAGCCCAAGAGAAAACAATGGGCAGAAGGGACTCCAGGAAAAAAAAAAAAAAAAGATTTTTTTTATTTATTTATTTGGAGCATGAGTGGGGGAGGGACAGAGGAAGAGGGAGAGAATCTCAAGCAGACTCTACCCTGAGAGGAGAGCCTGACATAGCACTTGATCTCACGACCTGAGCCAAAATCAAAAGTTGGATGCTCAACCAACTGAGCCACCCAGGCACCCCGGGCCTCTAGCAAAATTTGAAATTTCTACACATGAGAGTGTGAAGCGTGGAGGGTAGAAAACACATGGGAAAATGTTTGCAGCAAAAAGTTACTATACTATATAAAGAATTCATACCCATTAATAAGAAAAACACTCTTCTGTTCAATGAATAAAAGACATGATTCCCAAATGAGAAAAAAAAACACAATTAGTAGGGAAACATATGGGAAAATGCACTTCTCCTCTGTAGTAACAAAGGACACGGAAGCTGAGACAAGGATGAGCTACCATCCACATCTAGCCGTGCTGTTAAAGCAGGACAATTCCAGGCTGCAAGAGATGGAGCATAAAGCTTTCTGTACCTTTGTCAGTGGTAGTGCATCATCTGGTGGTACAAGGGTTTTTTTTTTTTTAAGGCCTTTGATAAACACATAATATATTGAGAGCTTTAAATAATGGCAAGAAGTAGCAACTGAATGTTTCTCTAGAGTTTCGGGGCTAAGCCATGAGAGATGCAAGGACTTCTCAAGGTCATTCATTTATTATTTCACCCTATTCAATAATTATTCATTTAGTACCTGCTATATGCAAGACCCAGAACTACAGGCTCTGTTGATACAGCCATGAAACAGTGGTCATGATCTCCCAGCTAGCTGGTCCTCTGTCCAACTAGAATGCTGTACAGAGAACTTCAAGCAGCCTGGTGGGGCCATAGAATCTTCCCTGCAACATCTGAAAGAGGCAAAATGCACTGACCATGCAGAGCCTGGAGCCCAGGCAATTAGTATCTCAGTAATTTAGGATGGCATGAATACCTTAGGAATATTCCCCTAAGGAGTGGGCAGTCAACTGTGGCAGGATTTGGAAGCCAATGACCTGGAATCTGGGCTTGACCTGGCTCCTTTCTGGCTGTGGGTTCTTGAGTGAGTCACTAACCCTGTGGCTGTGGCCATCAGCCCTACCCATAGTGGTGAGTGGCAGAGGGTTCAAGGTATTCCTGGTGTGAAAGTGTTTGGCAAACTGTGACATGTCCCCATGTGCAGAGGGGGCATTCGTTACTGAGGACACCAACGTTTCTCTGGAAGTAGTTGTTTATTTCAGTTAATGCCCCAGAATCCAAGCCCTCCTGTTGGGGTTGCAAGATCCCAGGTGCGGGGCAGGCTCCTCCTGTGTCTGAGTTTGAGTAAAGGGAGGATGCTCCACGTGGTGACAACTTCACGAGAATGGAGCTCTAAGGACTTGATAGCTAATTCTGTTCTGATTCATATATTGCTTAATTAGGGTTTTTACCCTGTACCAGATGGCTGTCTTCATTAAATCATGATCCGTTTGCTCTGACTGGAAGCAGCTGGTTTGGGGTGGGGGGGTGATGGCAATTTATTTCCTTCGTGTCAAAATGAGCCATGAGGAAGGGAATTCAGATGGAAATGATGCAATTTGTTCTATTTAATTTTATCTGTAAAATTAGGGGGTTTCCCCCCCTTGAGCCTTTTAAAGGTCCCCACCATGATCCTTACAAACCTTAAGCAATTGGGGAGGCTAGAACAGAGTCACCTCCTGAGAAACTGGCAGGTGAAGCCACCGTCTGGGCTTCCAGGGCCTGCGTGTGCAGCTGCACCAACCAGACAACATCAGGGTAGACCAGTGTTGTCACTTTGGGAGGCAAATCCATCGCTCTTGGGAAGGAAATTTTTGTGCTTTCCTTTTTTACTTCTTTGGTCTATTTTATTTCACAGTTGGGAGAGTAAGCCCCAGCAAGGGAAGGTGATTTGCCCAAGGACACCAAATGGGCAGGTCATAGTCAGTCCACAGTAGCCTAGACTCTCACTGCTCATCATGGAGTCCCCAGACCAGCCACATCAGCATCACCTGGTTGCTCGTGAGAATTGTAGAGTCTACATCCAACCCAGACCTACTGAATCAGAATCAGCATTTTATTAAGATTCTCAGAGGATTTGTGCTCATGAAGGTTTAAGCAGTGTGGTGACTCCAATCACATCCAAAGGGGACAGAGGTGACTTGGATCTAGTTTGCTTCAGAGTTATCATTTGTGGGACATATGCCAGGGGCTAGGAGCGCTACAGTTTTGCAAGACACTTCATGTATTTTATCTCATTTAAATTTCACAGAAGTGTTAAATGCCAAGCAGGACCTTTCTTCCCATTTTGCTGATGGAGAAATTGAGACCCTGAGAAGTCGAGTGCACTTGGCCAAAGCCACACAACTACTAGATGAGATTTAAACTCAGGTCTGTCTAAAAGTCAAGTGGGAGCTTGTGACGGCCGTAACCAACATCTCTAGTGGCAGGGACTTTCTAACCATTGTTAGAGCTAAAGATGTCTTCCGCATCTTTCTAAAGGTATTACATTCATCCCTGCCCTCTGAAGTTAAGTGGATGAAAACATCATTTTTTCAAAATTATAAACTCCATAATGAATATCTATTATTTTAGAATATAAGGAAACCCATAGATTCTAAGAAAGTATGCAGAGTTGTTTGTCCTTTCACTGAGAAAAACAAGTCTGCTGGATTCTTTAAATAAACTTTTAATTTTATTTTAGAGAAGTTTTAGATTTATAGAAAAATTGTGATGATAGTATAGGGAGTTCCCCAAGTCCCTCATACCTGGTTTCCCCTGCCGTTGCCACCTTACATTACTATGGTACATTTCTCCTCACTAATGAACCAAACTTGGTTTAGATTTCCTTAGTTTCCCACCCAAGGATTTTTTCTGCCCCAGGACCCCATCCAGGGCACGGATCCCATTTACTCACCATGTCTCCTGAGGCTTCTCTTGGCTGTGATGGTTCTCAGACTCTCCTTGGTTTTGATGACCTTGACAGTTTTGGCGAGTCGGATATTTTGCAGAAAGTCCCTCGGTTGGGATTTGTCTGGTGTTTTTCTCATGATTAGGCTGGGATTATGGGTTTGGGGAAGGAAGACCAGACAAATCACCGTATCATAGGAAGGGGGATTACATACTAGCAACATGACTTATCACTGTTGTCCTTGGTTCTGACTGTCTGACCGAGGCCATGCTTATTAGGGTGATCCCCTGTAAGGTTATTCATTCCCTCTCCCCACTTTTTCATACTGTGTCCTTCGGAAGGATGTGTAGGGGAGGAAAACTTCTACCCATCTTAGGGTCATTGGCTGGATCCCTGCGAGTCTGGCTGACAACAGACAGATTAGTATGAGAACAACAAGGAAGTTCAATGGCATGTGCTTTGTGTATATACGTGGGAAAACTTGGTGATGAGTAACTCAAAGGGGTGGTTAAAACATGGGCTTATATGCCATCTGAACAAAACAAAATTACATTTTGAACAGGAGTGATAAGACCAAGGAAAAAGATTTTGACTTTCTGGGGAAAGCAAATTTTAGGGGGAATGATGAAAGATTAGGGCTAGTTAGTATTGTTTGGTATGTAGATTCCTTGGGTGCTGTCTCATTGATTAACTCTGTCCTTTCAGGCAGAGAGGGGATGGAGAGACACCTTTACGAACTTACGCACTGCTTTTAGACAGGTAGAGGGAGGTCAGAAACTTTCCTTGTAACTGCTTCTTGCTCAATTGCCTTCAGCTCAAAATAATCCTTATGCCAAAGTGCTATATTTTAGGGCGGCCTATTCCACCATCCTTCAGAAGTCACTATGCACAGCCCACACTTGGAGAAGGGGAGTTGTATTCCTCCTTCTAGAGGATGGAGGATTGACATAATTATTTGGAATTCTTTTGCATGTAGGATTTATCTATTCTCCCTCACTTATTTATTTATTTATTCAATCATGTGTGTATGTCACTACAGCGGTGTGGATATTTATTTTATACTTCAAGTTATAATCTAATACTACTAGATTAATCTTATTGTTCAAATTGTTCTGACTCTGGCCATTGGGAGGCCTTTCGGTTGGTTCTTGGATCCTTTTGGCATACTCCCATCATTGTGGATTTTCTTGGTTGCATTTCCTTGCTTTCTGAATCTCCAAAATATTTCAGGTTCATTTTATATATTCCCTTCTCCTGCACTAGAATCCACCATTTCCCCAAGGACCACTTTATGTTTTGAGTGTGTGCACTTTGTGTAGTCCATCAGTTTACCCCCTATGACATCAGTGTGACAACCACTCCTAGCATTACCACCATGTGTGGGGCCAGCTATCAGTGTCTTTTGTCCTTCCTGGTTTACTACATCTAATCAGCTGCTGGTTGGAAATCTGAGGCCCCGTTAATCAGAGCCATGACTAAAGTACCTTCCTATCTCAGCACCAGGAATGGGTTAAGTGTCCTCCTTGCTTCCTAATGCCTTTTCCAGACCATTTTCTCTCCTCATTTGATGTTCATCCTACCCAGTATACCTCCCCTTACCCTGATTAGTTATTGATCTGTTTTTCCCCCTTATTCGCTGAGGACTTGAACTCCTGGTTCACCATTTTCTCTACTGAAATCTCATTCTCAATGGCTACAGTGTTAGCCACAGTGTATGTGTGGATAACTCAGTCCCTTGGTCCATCAGTTCTTGACCTTTCTACATCCAACAACCTTCTTCATCCCAACAAAAACACCTATCTCCATTGTCACACCACAGACATTGTCACCATCAGTGATCATATCACCTTGGAAATGTCAGTTGCAAGAATTCCACAGGTCACTCACTCTAGCCCCTTGTCACCATCCCTCCCTCTCACCATACCCTCCATTCCAAAGGCTGGCACTCTCTCAGAGTACAACCTCGTCTTACTTTAGATTCCTTTGGTTCACCCTTAAAGTCAATTTCTTGCAGATTGCACCATGCTGTTGCTCTTCATCTACCATTTCTCTTACTTGGCCAGATGCCACCAGATTGAGCTCAATGACCCTCTTCAACTACCCTCATTAGGTGCTGGCACCCAAGCAGCTGACCATTGCTGGAGAGAACCTCACATGTGGGCTAACTGATTTCACATGAATATTTAGGACTGCAAGCCTCACATGAATATAGTTGAAGCAGCTGCCGTATCCATCCCTTCCTGATCTCTTTCATCCTAAGACCATTGCTTGTGCCTGGCATGAGTTTAGGCACAGAGATGAGAAGTCATGGACCTGGTTCTGGTCTTCCAGGAGGCACAGTTCAACTGCCAGTTTCCTCTCCATCTTCAAGTCCTGTTGGCTCATAGATGCTGGATTTCTGCATGAGCCTCTTCTACAGACATCTCTGGCCTTTCCCACCTCACTTAGGATTTACTATACCTGGCCTTGTATATCGCCATAGCAAGCAGGGAGCCTGTTTCTCCCTTTGCCTGTGTCTCTGCCTCTTTCTGTGTGTCTCTCATGAATAAATAAATAAAAAAGAAATTTCTTAAAAAAAGAAATAAAGTCATTGCTATGGCAATGGTGACAGGGGGCTAGAGTGAGTGACCTGTGGAATTCTTGCAACTGACATTTCCAAGGTGATATGATCACTGATGGTGACAATGTCTGTGGTGTGACAATGGAGATAGGTGTTTTTGTTGGGATGAAGAAGGTTGTTGGATGTAGAAAGGTCAAGAACTGATGGACCAAGGGACTGAGTTATCCACACATACACTGTGGCTAACACTGTAGCCATTGAGAATGAGATTTCAGTAGAGAAAATGGTGAACCAGGAGTTCAAGTCCTCAGCGAATAAGGGGGAAAAACAGATCAATAACTAATCAGGGTAAGGGGAGGTATACTGGGTAGGATGAACATCAAATGAGGAGAGAAAATGGTCTGGAAAAGGCATTAGGAAGCAAGGAGGACACTTAACCCATTCCTGGTGCTGAGAAATTTCTTTTTTATTTATTTATTCATGAGAGACACACAGAAAGAGGCAGAGACACAGGCAAAGGGAGAAGCAGGCTCCCTGAAAGGAGCCTGAAGCAGGACTTGATCCCAGGGACTTGGCTCTGGAGCCGAGTTCCAAATTACTGTTGGATCAGATTCCCCAGTTCATCAGCCCCACCACATCCAGTGTTCAGTGGCAATGGAACCCCCAAAATGATAGATAGTCCCTGATCGATTTGCAGCCCGATGGCAGTGGAGCCATGCACCTTGCCATTAAGAGAGCCAGGCCTGGCAAGAGAGATGTGGGCAAACAGAGCTGGGTATTTTCATGATCCAACTCTGAGTAAATTCAATGGAGGGCCTGTTTAGCTTCAGGGCAAGCAGGAAGAGATTAAATAAGTTAATGGACGAGATAGCACTTTTTAAACTGTAAAATGGTTGTGAAAGCACTTTCTCACAATGAAGTGTTATGTAAATATAAGATGAGCTGGGGGTGAGCTGCCCTGAGAGGATGTGAGGGGAGTGTAGGGAGCATCTCTCCAGAACTGCAAAACAGCAATGTCTGTTCAAGGGTTTCCAGCTCCTTTATGAATTTAGGATTATCAATTTTGCTATTGAGTGAATATTTTTCTCCCCTTTCAAGGGACTTTGCAGCAAACTGTGCTGTCACTCCTGGATGGCTTCCATGTAAAAGTGCATGCTGCCTGCAAGGGAAATTGTTTTAATTGTCCCCTCCCTAGTCAAAAATGTAATTCTATATGAAATTAGGTAAATGTAGTAAGTTCTAAAGAACAAAGAATGATCCCTTGAAGATTTATAAAAGGCCTAAACTGCTACATAAGGAATTTGATATTTTTCTAACTAATAACTACTACTAGTGATTACATGGCTATTTACCTTTGTCAAAACCCATAAAATTATACACTTAAAACTGGTACATTTTGTAGTGCGTATTTATACCACAATAAAACTGATTTTTTACAAAGGAATGAACACCTGGGGACAGTATGGCATTTTTTTCAAACAATTATTATTAGTTAAATTTAACCAAATATATTCCTAGATACAGAATGTTTCTTCATATGTCATTTAAAATTTTATTTTTAGGACACACACCTAAAGCTGAAATAGCATTGTAAAACTTTGAATAAGCTTCCCATCAAAACCTCTAAGAATTTTCTCATATTTTGTTGCTTTGTATTTCAAATAAAAAATCCATTATAGTGCTAATTATAGGTGTAGGGGCCAAGGGCAGGCTACCCCAAGATGGACCACTTTGGCCTGAAGACTATTTTGAATTAAAAAGCATAAAGTTGAGGGTCCACTTCTGGATTCTCTATTGTGTTCCACTGATCTATGTGTCTGTTTTTGTGCCAGTACCACACTGTCTTGATGACCACAGCTTTGTAGTACAACCTGAAATCTGGCATTGTGATGCCCCCAGATTTGGTTTTCTTTTTTAAAATTCCCCTGGCTATTCGGGGTCTTTTCTGATTCCACACAAATCTTAAAATAATTTGTTCTAACTCTCTGAAGAAAGTCCATGGTATTTTGATAGGGATTGCATTAAACGTGTATATTGCCCTGGATAACATTGACATTTTCACAATATTAATTCTGCCAATCCATGAGCATGGAATATTTTTCCATCTCTTTGTGTCTTCCTCAATTTCTTTCAGAAGCGTTCTATAGTTTTGAGGGTATAGATCCTTTACATCTTTGGTTAGGTTTATTCCTAGGTATCTTATGCTTTTGGGTGCAATTGTAAATGGGATTGACTCCTTAATTTCTCTTTCTTCAGTCTCATTGTTAGTGTATAGAAATGCCACTGATTTCTGGGCATTGATTTTGTATCCTGCCACGCTACCGAATTGCTGTATGAGTTCTAGCAATCTTGGGGTGGAGATTTTGGGTTTTCTATGTAGAGTATCATGTCATCGGCGAAGAGGGAGAGAGGGAGAGTTTGACTTCTTCTTTGCCAATTTGAATGCCTTTAATGTCTTTTTGTTGTCTGATTGCTGAGGCTAGGACTTCCAGTACTATGTTGAACAGCAGTGGTGAGAGTGGACATCCCTGTCTTGTTCCTGATCTTAGGGGAAAGGCTCCCAGTGCTTCCCCATTGAGAATGATATTTGCTGTAGGCTTTTCATAGATGGCTTTTAAGATGTCGAGGAACTCGGCCATAGTAACTTCTTGCAAGATACATCCACGAAGGCAAAAGAAACAAAAGCAAGAATGAACTATTGGGACTTCATCAAGATAATAAGCTTTTGCACAGCAAAGGATACAGTCAACAAAACTAAAAGACAACCTACAGAATGGGAGAAGATATTTGCAAATGACGTATCAGATAAAGGGCTAGTTTCCAAGATCTATAAAGAACTTATTAAACTCAACACCAAAGAAACAAACAATCCAATCATGAAATGGGCAAAAGACATGAACAGAAATCTCACAGAGGAAGACATAGACATGGCCAACATGCATATGAGAAAATGCTCTGCATCACTTGCCATCAGGGAAATACAAATCAAAACCACAATGAGATACCACCTCACACCAGTGAGAATGGGGAAAATTAACAAGGCAGGAAACAACAAATGTTGGAGAGGATGCGGAGAAAAGGGAACCCTCTTACACTGTTGGTGGGAATGTGAACTGGTGCAGCCACTCTGGAAAACTGTGTGGAGGTTCCTCAAAGAGTTAAAAATAGACCTGCCCTACGACCCAGCAATTGCACTGTTGGGGATTTACCCCAAAGATACAAATGCAATGAAACGCCGGGACACCTGCACCCCGATGTTTATAGAAGCAATGGCCACGATAGCCAAACTGTGGAAGGAGCCTCGGTGTCCAACGAAAGATGAATGGATAAAGAAGATGTGGTTTATGTATACAATGGAATATTACTCAGCCATTAGAAATGACAAATACCCGCCATTTGCTTCAACGTGGATGGAACTGGAGGGTATTATGCTGAGTGAAGTAAGTCGGTGAAGGACAAACATTATATGTTCTCATTCATTTGGGGAATATAAATAATAGTGAAAGGGAATATAAGGGAAGGGAGAAGAAATGTGTGGGAAATATCAGAAAGGGAGACAGAACGTAAAGACTGCTAACTCTGGGAAACGAACTAGGGGTGGTAGAAGGGGAGGAGGGCGGGGGGTGGGAGTGAATGGGTGACGGGCACTGGGGGTTATTCTGTATGTTAGTAAATTGAACACCAATAAAAAATAAATTAAAAAAAATAAAGTTGAGGGTCCACCTCTGGATTCTCTATTCTGTTCCAAAAAAAAAAAAAAAAAAAAAAGCAATGGGGGTGGTGGAAGGGGAGGAGGGCGAGGGGTGGGGTTGAATGGGTGATGGGCACTGAAGGGGGCACTTGACGGGATGAGCACTGGGTGTTATTCTGTATGTTGGCAAATTGAACACCAATAAAAAATAAATTTATTATTTTAAAAAAAAGCAATGGGGGGACATCTGGGTGGCTCAGCATGGTTAAGCATCTGCCTTTGGCTCAGGGCATGATCCTGGAGTCCTGGAATCCCTGCATGGAGCCAGCTTCTCCCTCTGCCTATGTCTCTGCCTCTCTCTCTCTCTCTCTTTCTGTGTGTGTGTCTCTCATGAATAAATAAATTAAATATTTTTTAAAAAAAGGAATCAGCAGCGCATGACTGGCTCAGTTGGTGGAGTCTGTGACTCTTGATCTCGAGGTTGTGAGTTCAAGCCCCATGTGGGGTGTGGAGCCTACTTTAAAAAATAAAAAAATAATAATAAATAAAGCAATCAAGAGCCAGCAGACTCGGAAAAAGCTCTTTACCTCTCCCACAACTGCCTAAAAACAATTTAGATAGAGGACATGCTCCAGGTAGAGAGCTATCACCATAGATCACTACGTTATGATAAGAACTAGGGCTGGGAGCCAGAGAGGGACCTAGTAAGTCCTGTTTGATTTTCAGCTTTCTATGCCCCCTTGTGTCCGAGTGGCCCAGCAAACATTTATTTGACAAACACTTTTTCCCATCTTTCTATGAAGTGCATTTCTTCCCCCCTGAAGTCTCAATCCCCTGCCCCCTTCTCCTCAGTTCAGGATGGCATACATACTTCACTGTGCCTGACTGCCTTTGGAATTTCCACGTCTGTGTGGATTCTCCATTCGTACATTACTCAATTTGATTTTCTGCTGTTAATCTATCTCATTTTGATTGTTAGTCCAGCTAGGGGGACCTTGAAGGGGACAGGATATTCTCACTTCCCGACACAAGAAAGCTCTTGTTTTAACTTTCTGACACATTTAATCAGGTGGAAAATTCTACCTGAATCTCTGCCACATTCTTCACTGGCCAGATGCTAAGAAAGGAAATTTAAAGATTGTTTGCCACAGCGCTGAAGGCAAAGTGTATTCCAGTAAAAGTTCCCAGCGATTAGTTTTCAAGTCAGGGATGATATACCTTGTCTTTGCAACAATCTGGTATTGACGGGGGGTCCAGCATATTCAGTGATTCCTCTTGTGATGCAAGAGCACTGGTTCCTTACTCTTGACACTTCCACTGTTAGGGAAGGAACACAATTAGTGAAACCTTTTCTGTTTCATATTTCTGTCCTTATGGAAGGAACTTTGTTTCATATAGTATAACACCCAGTGCTCATCTCATCTGTGCCCAACTCAGTGCCCATTACCCAGTTACCCCATCCCCCCACCGACCTCCCCTTCTGCAACCCTTTGTTTGTTTCCCAGAGTTTGGAGTCTCTCATGGCTTGTCTTCCTCTCTAACTTTTTTGCCACTCAGTTTCCCACCTTCCTTTATGGTCCTATTTCTTATATCTCACATATGAGTGAAACCATAGGAAGGAACTTTGTTAATGGCCTCTCTCTAGCCTCTTCCCTCAATCTCACTGGGGGCTGAGGTGAGATTGGCAAATATGGAAAAATAAACCAGGCTGGCTTAGGTTAGCTTCTCTAGTCTTCATCTTGAGAGTTAGCCTCTCCACCAAAGCCTGAATTCTCTGCTCTTCTATATCCTAGGAGTGACCCAGATGGACTCCTTGCGATATAGACAGTCCCATTCCAGCTGCTAGGAGCAAGTGGTTAAATCAGCTTAATTCTAGGGTTTAACTTTATTAAGTCCACTTATCCAAGGTATAAGCCATGTTCTCCAATCTAAATATTCCATCCAGGGGCAACTGGGTAGCTCAGTCAGTTAGGCAGCTGACTATGGTTTCAGATCAGGTCATGATCTCAAGGTCCTGAGATTAAGCCATGTGGTAGGGTCCAATCAGCATGGAATTGACTTGAGATTCTCTTTCTCCCTCTCCCTCTGCCACTTCCCCTGCTATCTCCCTCTCTCAAAAATAAATAAATAAAAAATTTAAATATATTAATAAATATTCCATCCCCCTTCTCTTTTGGACAGAGAAGAGGGGTGTCATCAATGAATAATACTCAAAGACCCCTTATAAGACAAAGCATTGGATATGCACTGAATTTCCAATCTTACCACCTGGCTGGAATATGACTATGCACCTGCTACTTAATCTTTTCTGAGATCCATCTGCAAAACAATACCAGCATTGCAGGTGTGAGCATTAAATGATATAATGGAGGGGAAAGAGTTTAGAAAACTGTGACAACCTCTGTACATATGAGCCATGCCTAAAAACATTTGCTAAACTAAATACTTGTGTTCCCTTCAAAGTTCCTATGTTGAAAGCTAATACCCAATGTGATGGCCTTAGAAGACAGGGTTTATGGGAAGTGATTAGGTCATGAATGTAGAGTTCCCACAAATGAGATTAGTGCCCTTATGAGTCTCCAGAGAGTTCCGTTGTCCCTTCTGCCATGTAAGGACCCAGCAAGAAGACAGGATGTAGGTCCTCACCAGACACTGAATCCATTGGTACCTTCATCTTGATGTTCCAGCCTTCAGACTTGTAAGAAATAAATTTCTGCTCTTGATAAGCCACTCAGTCTATGGTATTCTGTTACAGCAGCCCAAATGGGGTAAGACATGTAACATGTCCTTGGTAACATGTACACATGCAACATGTCCTTAGAAAACACATGCACACATCCACATAGAGACCCGAGCTATTAATATGACATTTGTTCTCTTAGCATTGCATAGATCATTGTCTGCATTATAGTCTTGGCTCTGGGACTATCCCTGAGCAAGACTTGGTAACAGGTAAGGGCACCATTTGTTGGATGCCATGTGAATGTAGTGAGGTGGTTAAGAGCATAGACTCTGGGGCCAAACAGAAGTGGTTTAACTGGACCTCCACCTGGCACTAGCTGGGTGTCTGTGGGTGAATTACTTCACCCTTCTGTCTGATGACATATGAGAGTAGTAGTGGGAACTGCTCTGTAGGGTTGTCATAAGCATTAAATGAAGTAAGGCATGGGAAAAACTCAGTTTGAGTCCTGACACATAAAGCTTTCATTACACGTCAACAAGCATTACAGTGTCTATCCACCACCTCCACATGGCACACATGATGTCCACAGCCCCCAGGCAGGCCAGGATCCTCACTAAAGCTCCCCATCTGGGCCCAGCCCTCTTCTCATCTCTTGTAGCCCACTCAGCTCAGCATCACTCATGCTCTCAATTCCCCTAACCAGCCACCTGATGCATGTTTGACTCAAGCTCCTTGCAGATGAACAGGGGTTATGCTCATTTGTTCACACATCCATTCATTCACTAAGCACATGCTAACCACCTGCTCCATACCAAACCTGGGCTGTGAGTAGGGACTACAGAGATGTATCAGTCTTCTCCTACTCTTGAGAAGCTCACCCAACTGGGTAACAGACTCAAATGACTCCTTCCAAAGCTGGCTTAGAAGAGCCAACTGTGGAGGGATAAGCAGTGTTTTGGGAGGGCAGGACATGACTCCCTCCAAGGAGATCGTGTTTAACTGGAATTCTGAAGGCAGGGATGTTGAAGAAAAGCCCCCTGAGATAAGGGAGGAGTGAGGAAAGGGATTAAGGTAAACAAAGACAAGGATGTAGGAAGCTATGAGGATTATGACCAGAAAGGTTATAGAGATCCAGAGCCTAGAATCACCAGGAAGGATTCTGTGACCAGAGATGATGTTGTGCAGTGAACCCAAGTTAGGCTTTGTAGAGTTCTGAATCTATGACAAGAGCTTCCGGGTGGTATGGGAGTCTGGTAAGGATGTTTAACCCATGGTATCCATTGATTGGAGCAGCTTCTTGGAATGAATGATGCATAGGCAAGTTGGGAAGATAGATTGTGACCAGGTGGGGGGCCCAGATGTCTTCTGAAGACTAGTGAGTAGCCATGATCTTCAGTCCCCTGTTGACTCATTCACCTGAGAACTGGTTGTTGAGTTTCCGACATCAGGCAACAGCTACGCATCTCTGAATGGGGCACTTGAACCTCTCTGGGCTTCAGCTTCTTTATCTGTGAAAGAAGGGTGTCAGCATTCAGGGACTGAGGTTGTACTATCTGGAGCTGGGTCTTGGGCTCAGACTGCTTTTGGTGCTTTCTGGAGTCTTCTGTAGGATCTCCCTCTGGCCAACCAACAATACTAGACTTGAGGACTTAACTAACTCATCCGCTTTTCCCAAGCTCCATTAGACTCTCACTTCCCGGAGGACAAGGGCAGATATTTCCTTATCATCTGGGCACACATCATCGGTCCTTGCTCAGAAACTGAATGTCACATGAATGTCAACCTTGTCTGAAAGGGTATCTTCTCCAGGCAGATGAGAAATCACAGATGCAAAGGGGGGATTTTCATCTATTGAGCCTTTGCATTATGCACATATAATGTGGCTGCAGTCTTCAGTGACCTTCATTTAACCGCCAACAACCCTAGGAAGAAGATATTTGTATTCTCATGTTCCCCAGGACCAAGCTGAGGACCAAAGAGACAAAACAAAGCATTTGCTTAAAGTCACAAAACAAGGACACAGCACAGCTGGGGCTGGCTCTACATCCCGTGTTCTTTCTGCTACCCCACATTTTAGAATCACGCTGGCCTGCTGGCCTGCCATGCACCTGTCATCCTCTGGGATCTGGGAGTGGCCCCCGCATATCTCAGGATCCTGGGTGTGATGGCCCTCCCCACCTCAAGCATGCCATTGTGCTGTTGCGACATGATCCGGGGAAGAAACTCTACTTAAATGTATCTCATCCAGCACCTACTCCAGCAGGAAAGACAAATGATTAAACATGCCCTGTGTGCCCTTTCAAATCCTGGCAGAGAACAACAATTAAAACTTCTCATTTCAGGAGCTGCCCTGGAGACAGATGAAAAGAAATTAAATGTGGAATAGAGGGGGAGAGAAGGGCTTCCATGGGGGATCCAAGTAACTTCAGGATTGTTCAGAGAGATGATCATTTTACAGCTGGCTTAGCTAACAGTCTGTGGATGGAAACTCTTAAGAGCAAGCCCAGAAAATTTCCAGAATGGTCAGTAAAAAATAGCATTACTCAACATGAATATAATATGCATTTGCTTATAACAATGCTTTCTAACTTAAAAAATAAAATTTCCATTAAAGAAAATTTTGCAAGAAAGCAAATCAGGCAGGAAGGAGAAATCCCCTTGGTCCTACCCCCTTACCCCAAAAAAAAGAGTCTTCTTGGAAACAGTAGTATCTGACTCACTCTAGTACTGCTCCCATAGTATCTGAATTCAAAGCTACAATTCAGAGGAAAGGGAAGTTTTATTTAACATCTACAGTCTGCCAGGCACATGCTCATTGCTTTGCTTTTGTTGTTTCAATTAACTCTCATGATGATACTCCGAGGACAGTCTCATTATCCCTGATTTAGGGATAAGGAAACAGAAGCTCAGAGAGGATCAGAAATGTACCCAAGTCACACAGTGTTCACTTAGAGACTGGATTCCCACTTGACTCTAATAGACTCCAAAGTCCCAATTATGCCCAGGGACCTTGGAAGGGACAGCATGGAATAAGATTAAGACTTGGCCTTTGGAGGACCTGGGTGGCTCAGTGGTTGAGTGTCTGCCTTCGGCTCAGGGCATGATCCCAGGGTCCTGGGATAGAGTCCCACAGCAGACTCCTCGCAGGGAGCCTGCTTCTCCCTCTGTCTATGTCTCTGCCTCTCTCTCTGTGTCTCTCATGAATAAATAATTGGAAAAAAAAAGACTTGGTCTTTACTCTCCAACTGTGTACAGTCTAACAGGTTTGGTCAGGTATGTGCAGCATCAACCAGAAGCCCAGACAAAATGCAAATGGTAAGAAGACGTTTAATTCTAGCATAGTCCTTTCTGCTGAAGGGAGGCAAAGTAGGACAAGATTAAGGGAAGGGGTGACATTTGATCTGATTGCTAAAAAGTGGGATGGGGGAGCCATATTGGGGGAGACGAAGAGGATTCTAGGCAAAGTGAACAGCCTGAAGAGAGAAAAAGAGGTGGGACACTCAAAAGCCAAGAACGGGAGATATATTTATTTGACTAGAACCTGGGGATGTATGAGTAGAAGACACATAGGCAAAGAAAATGAAGCTGAAAATGAGGGTAGAGACAGACATTCAAGGTTCTTGGTTAAGAATCTGAATTTCTGTTATCGAGAGGGGAATGACATGCTCTGAGTAGCAGTTTAAGAAAATCATTCTAGCAGTATCTTGAAGGCTAAATTAAAGTTGGGGGGATAGCTATAGGTTGGCTAAAATCATCACACAGGGAAAAGGCTCTTGATAACAATTATGGGATAAGGAGGAAAGGAGGAGATTACTGGAATATGAGATATGTCAGAGAGATAGAGATTTCTGGCCTGAGTCATTAAGAAGATGGTAGACTCGTGAGAGGAAAAGAGAGGAAAGACTATTTGAGGGGAAAACCACAATGAGATCAGTTTTAGACCAGTTGAGTCTGAAGTACCCAAAAGGCTTCCAGGTGGAATGCCCAATAGCCAGGTGGTTGTGTGTATCAAGCCCTGGAAATGCCCGTTTAGCAGCATGTTTTAACACATCCTATTGTAGACCCAGTGGAGGCCTTAAAGATGATCCACCCCAGCCTCATTATCCCTGCAGTAGACCTCTTCATTTTGGAACCTCTTCATATCATTGACTTCCCAACACCCATCCCCCAACACAGAGCCACTCCCTTTCTTTGGGATCTTCCTCTTGAAGTCACAACCTCTAGTATTTCCCCACTCTGGTCTAATCTTCCCATTTCTCATGCCCTCAGTTCCAGGGAGGCTTCAGGGGCACCCTTCCTCCCCCGGCCTCTCCATTTTTTCCCAGTCTTGGGCTCCCTTGAGCCCATTTCCTGTCCCTATCCAGCCTTTATTCCATGGTGGACTGTCTAAGCCATTCTTTTGTCAACATTCCTGAGTCCATTGTACCTCTACGCCTGCATAGTGTGCAGCTGGCAAAACTCCACCAAAGCAAAAGAACCCCATCTCCCTCTCTGCTCCTGGGCTAGATCGCTGAGTAGCCAAGCAACCAGGGGACTGCACTGATTATGTCTGCTAAAAATTCAGCCCTTCCTTAATCAAGCCATCATGTCATTGTTAAAGCCTTTGACCTGTCCTTTCTCAGCATGCTTTCCCATTCCACATTCTGTCTCCTTCCTCCATGAACTGTCCCCTCTTGTTCATGCACCTGGAACCTCCTCTTCTCTTCTGGCTGTGTGCTTATGCTTCTTTCAGCTTTAGCTACCATGCAACCTCTCCCCTGGTTTTTCTTTTCCCGTTATGTCAAAGGAGTTGTCTTTAATGCCATTCGCTGACTCCCCTGCATTTCTCAGCGCATTAAAACTGGCCTTTATCTCTACCACCCTTCTGGAACCACTCCTAAGAACTATTGGTGATATATTTCTTCTATGCCTCATCTCAATATGCCTGTCTCCTAGATTTGACTCAGCTTATCACTGGATTTTTCTTGAATCTCCTATTCACATGGTTCCCATGGCATTTCAGCTTCTAATTTATCTCATATCACTTTTATTCCCTCCCAGAATTCCCCCTGGGTTCCTTCTCTTCTTTCTATCACTTAAATGTTATTTCTTAATATTCTATTCTCAGTCCGTGGTTCTTTTAATTTTACACACACCTTTGACTAGGGGCTCTTGTTCAGTGCCATTTTTCAAATTACCAGCCAAATACCCACAACTCCAAACATCAGCTAGAAACTTCTTCCAGTGAGCCAGACTCACAGTTATCTGCATACCAGTTCTTTCCACCATGACACATCACTGGCTCCTCAAATTCAACATGTCCAAAAGTGTTCTCTCTTTCTTAGTTGGTGGCATGACTATCTACCTCGTTAAACCTTTCTCTCATTACCCATCACAACCAATAGATCTCCAGGTTCTGATTATTTTACCTCCTGGATACCTCTGAAATCTTTTCCTTTTTCAATATCACCCAGTGTTTTATACATCCTAAATATCTCTCCCTAAATTCCTATAACCCTTTCCTCACTAATTTCCGACAAACAGCTTTGTTTCCTTCAAATCCATCCTCCTCAGTTAAAGGTAAATCCTACAGAATCGCTCTCCTCTGCAGAACATTTCAAAGACCCTTAATTACCCATAAAGAGTGTTTGCCAAAGAGATTTCTTAAGTACTTGATTTTCAGAGCATTAAAAATTGCTACCAAGTCAATAAACTGAATAGTTTTCTTCATT
Source organism: Canis lupus baileyi (assembly GCF_048164855.1). Taxonomy (NCBI): domain Eukaryota; kingdom Metazoa; phylum Chordata; class Mammalia; order Carnivora; family Canidae; genus Canis; species Canis lupus. Next base: position 66,019,864 of record NC_132846.1, on the reverse strand, counting down.
GCAAAACTTCTCAGTCCCTAATGTGCTACTGTTTGTTGGGAATCATAAAACACTACCCAAACATATTTGGCCTCAGGACTTTTTCCTAAGGAGCATATCACGGGATTAGTTTTCTAGGAAATATGTTTCAGAACTCATTAGCCTACATAATAAAGTCAGAGCTCCAGAGCCGGGCATCAAAGATCCTATGATGTCATTAAACTGACCACTCTTGTCTTGCTCCTACCACTCTTTGACTCACCTCCTCCACTGTGGAAATAGACAGACGCATACACATCCCTACCCTTGTCATCCTGTCTCTTACCTCCATATGGTTGCTCAAGCTGTGCTCTCTGGATTGTTCTTCCAATCCAGTTGGAATTCAATCCCAATCCAATTGATTCATTTCTCACAACTGAGCATAGTTTTCACCTTCTCTGAGAAGCCTTGATCATGGAATATACACAACGTATAGGAGTCAGGCCTGCAAAAGAGACACTTAAACAGCTAAAGGAGAATTGGGACCAACTCATCCCTTGTCCATCACAGAGGGGCCAAGAAATCTTCCACTGGGTCACCCAGACTGTTCTGGGTCCCATCCAGGTTGGCTTGTCCCAAGGAGGACAGGAGTAGGAGGGGAGGTACACTCTGTAGCCTGCAGATGCAAGAAAAAGGGTGAGGTTCCAAGACAACCACGTGCAGTTCCTTTACCCATCTCATCAATCCAGTAAGTCTTCCTACTTCCAGGAGCAGTGCACTCCTAAGAGCAGACTCAAGGGTAGAAAACCCCAATTTTTTCAAAAGAACAAAAGTTCCTAGTTTACAGACCAAGGCAGAAAACCTGGTCAGGAAAGAAAATGAATTCTTCTCTACATGAAACAATCTTCAGTCTTCATAACACCAGGGAAACAGACCATTTAAGTGCATCAAAAGAGTTACACAGAAGCTGTGGCCTGCTGATCTGATTAATGCAGTTCAGAATGCCTTCTGAACTTCTCCTTGTGGTTCTAAGAAGGGTGCAACAGAGCCTAGAAACAGAAAGTAAATAAGCATCCAAATGCTCTCCTTTTTTGGGTGTTCAGAGGATCAGGTTTCAAAAGTCTTTGATGAACTTTACCATGGTCTGGGCTACAAAAGTCACCACCCCTCCCCATTTCTCATTTCTCGTGAGGAAGGCACTTGGGCCAACACATTCAGCTTCTATTTCTTCGTCTCAAAATGTCTCCGGCTGCTTACCATTCCACTTGATGTCCACTCTCTGAGGGTCACTCCCTCCTTCCAAAACCAGCTTCCTTTCCCTGTCGCCTCCACTCTTCTCTTAATTCCCATCAATCCAATGAGCCTCTATCTCCCTAACCTTGGGCCTCCCACAATACGACCAAAGCAAAATGCTAAATACAAAGTATCATGAAACTGTTTCCCCATTGAATGCATCAGCAACCTGTCTCCCCAGCAAAATGCCGTTGTTGGGATGCCTGGATGGCTTAGTGGTTAAGCCCTGCTTTTGGCTCAGGGAGTGATTCTGGAGTTCAGGGATCGAGTCCCACATTGGGCTCCCTAAGGGCATCCTGCGTCTCCCTCTGCCTGTGTCTCTTTCTCTCTCTGTGTCCCTCATGAATAAATAAATAAAATCTTAAAATTAAAATGCCATTGTCTCTCCTTTAGCCCAGACCCACTTTGTCCTGAGAGGTTGAGACGTAGCAGAGTGTCCATAAATCTCTGCCAGTAAACAGCTGCTTAAGTTTAAGCCACTGAACTAGTCAGGCCTCAATTTCCCCATCTGTCAAATGGGAATAATGATATATAAGGTACACAATTTGTGATTATCAAATGAAAGGATCTCACCCACCCAAAACACCATAAATGTATTAGTTCAGTGGAGACAGACTGGGGGTTTCAGAGCTTTCTGGAGAATGTTTTTTCATCATTAGGTTAGTGTGGGGGTTAAACATGAATGAACGTGGAGGCAACAGCGGCAGCTCAGTTCCAGGCTGGTGGGAGCCACGTTCTAGCCCCATTCTCCCACATAATCTGCGTGTACCAGCGTGACATTCCTCCCCAGCCTCTGGGGCACCTGACAGATGTGGGTGACCCCCCAGCCTTCCTTTGAGCTGGACCCCACCCTCGGTGCCCTCTGTTTACTTAGTTATGTTGCCAGCTTACTGAGCCCTACTTGCCTGTCTCATTAAGGACTGCCAAACTCATAAACACTAATTACTGTGAAAAAAAAAGAAAAAAATAAGAATTCTTTAAAGAACAGCCTACTCAAAAGCGTCTGAGATAATAGGAACGGGGGGGGGGGGGGTGAGCCACGTAGCAGGGACTTATTTTCTTTTCAGAATTAGTAAACTCTTTCCAGATTTTAATTACATTTCTCAAAACCAAAACCAGACCTATTCTGTGAGGGATTCACCCTCGTTTATGGACAGCGGAGCCAGCTGTGTTGAGCGGCAGAAAAACGAAGCACACAGGGGATGATCATGGCTCATGGGAAGTGAGCACGACCACAGCAGGAGGACACTGTGCTGACCGCTCCACACACCAGCTTCACAAGCCTGAGAAGTAGTGACTATTATTATACCTGTTTTGCACGTGGGGAAACTGAGGCTCACAAGGTTAAGCCATTTGTGGAAGACTTGGATCTGGTGAAGCTGAAATGTGAAGGTGGCCATCTGATCTCAGAGCCCAGGCTCCCACCCACCGGAGGTATCCTGCCTAAGGAAGGGAGGGGGAATGAGAGATACACATGCCCTGTGAAACCCTGTGTGCCCCAGAGCTCACCACAGCAAAGTCCCCACTAACTTTGCCTCTTAAGCAGCAGCTACTCAAGAGCAGAAACAGCCCTTGATACTAAACTCAGGTGGACCATCATTTGAGATTTGAATGGCGTGAGGTTCAAGTCTTTGTTGGCAAAGTGACTCAAATTCCCTTGGCCTCAGTTTCCTCATCTATAAAATGGGGCTAATGATCCGCACTCATCACCTTTCATGGTTGTTGGGGGGAACTCAAACAAGAAAGGAGACACCAGATGTAAAGAGTCATGACACAGAAACCTCTGGACAAGCTGTGTTATTTAACATAGGGGAATCACAGCAAGCGAGGCTCCCTTCCTTTGAGTTAGGGGAGAGGGTGCAGAGAGCTGGGCAAGCCCCCCAACCCCAGCACTTGCAGTGACCAAGGCTTCTGTGCCTCCTGGTCTGGGGGAGTTCTTTCTGTGTTTGACTGGAGCTGACCTGGGCCCCTGGGAGAGAACCCTCTGCTATGGATGCATCTCATTTCATGTTGCCTGAAACAATCTTGCTCGAATGGCCCCTGCAAGGCAGCCTGGACCGCGCGCCCCATCCCTCCAGCCTAACCTTCTGCTGGGGGGCGGGAGGGGTCTGGTGACCGCTCAGACAACATTTGCAGCCACGTTTCCCTTAAACATTACTAAGGTGCATGCAGATGCCTTGTCAGAAGCGATCATGCCCCGTGATTTGTGTGTCACTCCTCTGGGACAGAAAACTAGAAGATGTGGCCCCCCGGTCTTCACTTTTCATCAGGAACTCTCTAGATCGGTTCTCATCCTGAGGGATTTTGTCCCCCAGGGCACCTAGCTATGTCTGGAGACCTCATAAGTTGTCATAGCTAGGAAGGGGCATGTACGGATAGAAGCCTCGGATGCTGCCAAGCACCCCACGATGATGCCCAAGATGGGCCCCCCACAACAAAGAATGATCCAACTCAAGATGTCAAGAGTGCTTAATATTCCAGGGCTTCCCTTAACATTTGGCAGCTGCCGTTATCCTCACCAGCCCGTGCCCGTCTGTCTTTCTATGATGGCTCATGGCACTGTGAGGGGGAGATGCTGACCAACCATAGTTCCCACCATGAACCCAATAATGAGAGTCTTAGACAAAGAAAACGCTATCTCTTCTGCATAGAATGATGATGTTTGCCACCTGCTTTAGGTTGGGTTTCTGAGACTCCTGCTAAAATAGCCTACAGGCTAGTTTTATGCATCCTGCGCAACCTGTCTGCCATCTACCTTGCCGGCCATCCCATGAGCGACGGTGCTCAGGCTTGATGTAACGGTCAGGACAGGTAGGCTTCCAAGGAATAAAGGGTCTCCACATTCAAAGGATTTTTTTTTTCTTTTTCAAATGAGAACTTCACATTCACAAGTAAGCACCGCATGAGCAAATCTCGGTGTTCGTTCAAACTTATATTAACTTCAAATAAGATCCAACTCAAGTCCCCTTTTATGCATTTATGGATCTTCCAACAGAAATGTGCAGAGCACCTTTCATGCCCAAGACCTTCCACCCCTGCGTGAGCGGATGAGAAGCAGCTTCACACTCTGATGGGAACATACCTGCGGAAAAGCAGGTGCAGGGGAACGGGGTGGATTTGGTGTGGAGGCACATGGAGGACATTAACCCACTCCAAACCTGGTTCCTTTCCTCTTGTCCACACAGCTGGACTCCATTTCCCAGCTTCCTCTGCAGCTGGATGGGCCGGGGTTTCTGCATTCCGGGCTGTGAGTTGCAAGCGATGAGGGCTGCTCACACCCCACCACAAGAAACACTCCCATGGTTGGCCTCTCTCCTTTCCCCTGTCTCCAAGCGAGAGACAGAGGATCCAGCAGAAGATTCTGGGATCCTACAGAGAGCATAACCACACTATGGAAGTGATGCAGGTCTCTGAATGGTCTGGGGAAAGACCACCCCTGAGCAAGAATGCCCACATTGGAATGAGTCATCAGTCTGTATTGTGTTAAGCTACTGAAATTTGGGACATTATTCACTACAGTAGCTAGTGTTACCTGTCCTAACAAATATCAGATGTGCAAATCACCTCCCGGTCACTGGAAGATTAGTCAGAAGTGTCATCTCCAACTGCAAAGGGAGGTCAGAGCCAGATGTGTGCCCTGCCATCCCCTCAAGAGAAGCCGATTCTCCTTTGTGTCCCCATTATGCCTTATAAAGACCCTTATCATAACATCTGTACTAATGCTGCATGAAGATATTTATCTCTTTGTGTCCCTACAGTGGTTGCCACAGACTTTCTGGACAGCAGGCGATAGGTAGGGATAGGGACTTGTCCTGAAGCTGAAATTGCCACCAAATGCACTGTTTCCCTCCTGGTCTAAAATATAAAGTTTCTAAAGATGCTTTCAGACACACCATGTAAGAGTGAGAAATGTCCACTGTCCATTTCAAAGAAAGGGCCAGGGCTCACCTACCAGACCACTGTAGTGGTTTAAAGACACTAGAATAAAAACAGCTTACCGTAGGCTCTGCCGTTGACTATTTGTGACATTAAACAATTAATCATGTTCAGTCTGCTTCTTCCTCTCTGAAATGAGGATAACAAGAGCACTTACCTCTGAGGATTAAATAGAATGACACAAGAAGATCCTTATCCAAGGGCCTGGTACCTGATGTTGGGCATTATCATTATTATTCTGCAAATCTCCAGCATCCTGCGTGGTGCCTAAAAGCACAGTGTTTGTTGAAAGCATGAATAACTGAATTTATAAAAAGAATTATCCAAGTCAGAGGAACACAGGAGAAAGCTATGCTCATTCACTGTTGACTCAGTGATCATAATTAATTTCAGAGATACATTTTGTTGGCACTCTTTGTCAGCAAAGATTCTCCCCTAGATTTAATTAGGAAGGTAAAGTCAACATTCCACCAGGGTACTTGTCCTTTTTTATTCTCCTCTTAAAAAACAAACAAACAAAAAACCCTCTGATGCTATTTTGTTTGGCAAGGCAAGGTCTATTAACCGGGAGCCTCACTGTAGCACTGCAGGTCCTATTGAAGAATGGGCTGGCTGTGTTACCTGCTTTTGCAAAAAGACCAAGGACAGCCCCAGGGATCTAAAAGCCACTGGAAGGAAGACAATGGTTGGGCTCAGGAGCTATTAACACAAGAAAGCCCTTAGGAACCATCTCAAGTTATTAGAGGAGGAAGCGGAGGACTTGGGAGAAATGAAATTGCCCAAGGTTATTAGGAGGGAAACCCAGGTGTGACTCAAAAGCTTCACTCTTAAGGGCCTCTGTAAGAGTCCAGGTGAAAAGCTCCAGGGCTCTTCGTAAGGATTCCCTCCACCCTCTGTCCCAGGATCTAATGCTAGCAGAGTAATTCATTCTGGCTCCTCCAGAGGCAGGCATGGGTGTCTAGAGACCCTGATCCCAGTCCAATGCACTTGATGTCACACTAGCAGACGACTGGGCCAAGGAGCTGAGTAAAGTTTACCACAGATGCTTCCAGGGAAAATCACCTCCAGGTCTCTAGAAGACTAGTCAGAGTGTCAATTACCTGATTTTAAATTAATGATTCTTAAATTCTATGTGCCAAAAGTATTTGCAATTTGGTAAAGTTTCACAAAGTTAATTATTCGACTACACATTTTGAAATTGGCATCACAAGGTGATTATTTTTTTTAATTTAAATGTATAAATCCAGTATGTAATGTTTAAGGGAATCTATTAAATTGTAAAATCCCTTTTAAAGTTGCTGAGAGAGTAGATTTTAAAAGTTCTCATCACAAGAAAAAAATTTTTTGTAACTATATGTGGTGATGGATGCTAACAAGACTTATTGTGGTGATCATTTTGGGACTGTATACATAAATTACGTACATATATTATGTTGTACACTTGAAACTATAATATCACTGTATAAATAAATAAATAAATTCATTATTGCAAATGACCTTATATACTCATAAAAAAAAAAACACTAGTCAGGGGTGTTACCTCCCCATGCAAAGTGGGGGGTTGTCAGAGGGGCCAAATTACCCACAGAATAACTCAGGGGATGGCGGGTGGGGGTGGGGTCAGCACATTGGAAATCTTGTTCAATGAGCTACAGCTGGGCAGCTTGTCCAATTTTTCTTTTTTTTTTTAATTTTTATGTATTTATGATAGTCACAGAGAGAGAGAGAGAGGCAGAGACACAGGCATAGGGAGAAGCAGGCTCCATGCACCGGGAGCCCGACGTGGGACTCGATCCCGGGTCTCCAGGATCGCGCCCTGGGCCAAAGGCAGGCGCTAAACCGCTGCGCCACCGAGGGATCCCTTGTCCAATTTTTCAATACACATCGAGCCCAGGGTCCGTTCATCTAGAGAAGCTGCACCCACTTGAAGTCAGAAGCAGGACTCTGGAGCCAGACTGTCTGGGCTTGAATCCCCATTCTACTGCTTACCTGTGAGACTGTGGGCAAGTCACTTAGCATCTGCATGACTCAGTTTCTTTCTCTATAAAATGGCAAAATGAATAGTACCTGCTGAGAGGATTACATGGAGCCTGGGTACTCTGTATATGTTTGAGTGTATCCATGTGTCTGTCTGTGTCTGTCTATCTGTCTATCTATCTATCTATCTATCTATCTATCTATCTATCATGTATCATCTATCATCTATCTATCATCTATCACCTATCATCTATCATCTATCTATCTATCTATCTATCTATCTATCTATCTATCTATCTATCCTGCATACTATACTGTCTGTATACTATGTTATACTGTATACTATATACTATATATATGAGTACATATACTATATATAGTGATATAGGACAGATGTTGGGGTCCGAAGCCGATAGCTAAGGAAGAATTCTTGAAACGTCTTTGGTGCAAGAAAGATCATTTTATTAAAGCACAAGGACAGGACTCTTGGGCAGAAAGATCTGCACTGGGGTCATGAGGAATGGCCCATCCTGTACTTTCAAGTTGGGAGGGGGTTAAGGAGAGCATAAGCCTCCCAGGTATTTTGGCAACAAGGTTTCTAGGATCCTAAGGGGGCTCGTTATTGTTAGGAAAATGTCATTTATTATTGTTTAGTAAACCCTCAGTCCTGAGATGAGACCCTCCAGATGTAGATCGGTGGGGCTTATGCTTGGAGGATGATTGCCAATATGCATCTTGGAAGGGGGGTGTTGAGATAAAGGAAGGTTCCAAAGGAATTTTTATATGTTTTAGTAGATTTAAAGCATCCTGGGGGAGGCGGGCTAAGATTGCCTCTTGCCCTTAGCAAATTATCAACATTGAGGCAGTTGAGTTCTTAGAGGAATGTCACTGCGTGTTTCAAGGACTTGTCTATGGGTTGTAGGTAGTGAGGAAATGTAATAATTTCTCTTTTACCTTTGTTTCTTACATCATATAATATACTATGTGTAGCAGTACATACGTTACTACATATATATGAGAATATATAAATGCATAGCATGAGAGCACTATATGTATATATGTATGTGTTTATGGATTTATTTATCATTATTACTCCTTGGCCATCTCCACTGGGCCTGGCACTGATCTCAGCACTCAGGGGAATACAAAGATGAATGGCACTTGGTCTCTGATCTCAAGAAGTTCCCAGAGAGTCAAGATACTAAGATGAGCATCTAAGGATGGGTGGAGCTCACGCTGAGCCTGACCATAAATGGGGGTCAAGAGCCAGGACAGGGAGCCCATGCCACAGGACAGGGAGAAGCACGGGTGGTGACAAGCGTGGGAGGCCAGAGGACGTGAGCAGACACCCTGCGCCATGGGGAGCGCGGCTGACAGCCCTGCGCCAGAGCCTCTCCAGAGAGCAGGTTTTAAAGGAAGAAGGCCTCCGAGCAGGGGAGCGTCTGTCTCTGATGGATGCCGTGTCTCATCATACACTTTACAGAGTGTCCGTTTGATCCCACAAGTCTCAGAAGTGGGCAAGCGACACCCCCACTTGAATCACTATCAGAGGAGGCCTTCCTCAGTGCCCCCGTGTGCCAGTGCCCCCATCACTTCACCAGTGTTAACCCATCCATCCCCCCAGCTGCCCTTCCTTTTTAAAAAGATTGTATTTATTCATTTGAGAGAGAGCTATTGAGAGAGAGCACAAGCGGGGAGGAGAGGGGGAAGCAGGCTCCCCACTGAGCAGGGAGCGCCACACTGGACTTGAACCCAGGACCCTGAGATCATGACCTGAGCCAAAAGCCGACACTTAACTGACGGAACCACCCAGGCATCCCCCCAACTGCCTCTTTATCACGTCTTGCCTACAGATGAGGAAACTGAGCAAGAGGAGGGTAGATCAGCTGCCCAAGCTCACACGAAGCTGGCTCCACACTCCATGCCCTCAACCGCTAGGCTGGCAGGAGCACTGGAGCTCAGAGCCTGGGGAGGAGTGAGTCCCCCGGACTGTGCAGTGAGTAAGCGGAAGGCAGAACTCGCACACAGGTTCTCGGAGGCTGGTCCGTGGCCTGGTCCCTGCAGGCTCTCGTGGTAAGCACCTCACACCCATCTGCTGCACAGCTCACCCGGGCTGGCCCACCTGCCCTCGGAACCAGGAGGAGGCTGGCTTCTGTATTCAGCAGAAAAGCGCTCTTTTCTGACTCAAACCAAATGGCACACAAATGTCTTCTGTCATCTGAAGTGTGGCTGCTGCCCTAAGCTTTGTGGCCCACAGCCCGCAGCTGGCTTTCTGGGAGAAAGACCCAGAAGATATGGTCTGAAGGAGAACAAGGACTTCCCTCCACATCTGGAATCAGCAGGCACTGTTACAGGTGGCATTGGCTTTCAGCCTTGAGGAATCCGAACTTTTCTGTCGCCCAAGCCAACTCTTAGTGGAGGGAGGACTTTACCACAGATAAAACTGAGTGTCTTTAGTGGCCCTGGCTCACTTGGGGACAGGCACCTGGCTCACCTGGGGACAGGCCCTGCTGGTTATTCCTGTCCTGGAGCAATGAGTGCCCCCACTCATGGGGGCAGAGGGCGCCTGAGTTCTGCAGTGGCCCCACTGGATCCCCTGCGTGACCAGGGGAAAGACACTTCACCTCTGTCAGCCTCTGTTTCCTCTTCAGTAAAATGGAGATAATGGTGGGGAGTTCCGCCCTGTATTTCCAGCACTGATGAAACCACGCATGAAAGTGCCTTTGCAAAAATACAAAGCAGTGTCATTCCCACTGGCTGAGACAAAGCACCCGCACAAAGCTGGTCAAAGCTCAGGGAGTGGCTATCCCAGCAGCAGCTGGAAGACAGGTGAGACCATGAGGAGATGGGTGGGAGGAGCCCATTCTGAGGTCAAGGTGAATATATCAAAATAGGACAGACTTGGCTCCGGTCCTCAGGGGCCCACGCTCTCGAAGGAATGACAAACGGCCAAATTAGCTAGCAAGCTGGTGTGTGCTCCACTGCAAATCGCTAGCAGCACCTCTTTGAGTCAGACGCTGCTCTAAATTAAGTGCATTATCATGAATTTGCTCACTTTAATTCCACAGCAATCTTGCAGGGAGGTGCTTTTATGATCCCCACTTCACAGATGAGAAAATGGGGCATCGTCCGAAGTCATAAGCTAGTAAGTAAGTGGCAGAGCTAAGATGCCACCCTTGTAACCCCTGTAGACTTATCAAAGGAAGTAGATGTTCAGTCCAATGGGTAGGAGTCTCAGCTTCAGGCCATGATCTTCTTGCCCCTGTGCCCGGGCTTCTCTCATGGGTGTCACCCTCCTGGACACTCTTGCTTCTGCCAATGGGATTGTAGGGCAGCTCTTGACCAACAGGATAGGACCTGATGCCCCTCATTTTTTTCATGCAGAGGGACAGTCCTAGGAAGCATTTCATAAAATGACTCAGAAGGTCCATGGGATTGAGCAAGCAGTCACTCACGGTGGTGGCCAACTCCATAACGCCTCCTGGCCTTGGGCTCTGTCCATTTCCTTTTCTCCTCTCTGGGCCCTCACTGCTCCTCTTCCTGTATTTCCCCATCACCACCAATGGCAACCCCATTCACAGAAGTTCTGGGAAAGAGCCTGGTGAGGCACGCCCTGCACTCCTCCCTCCCCTTCTTTATTCTCCCCGCCTCACACACGCACCCAACCAGATAGTTTTCCTTCGGTGGTTTCCTAAGTCCTACCTTACTTCCTGTTGACTCTGCTTTATTTTCTGTTGGCTTAATTTGACTTCCTGTTGACTCTACTTCATGGTGCTTCCACTTACTTTCTGTTGACTCTACTTCCTTAATAGCTTTTCCAACAGCTCATCTGCCCCCATCCAGCTACTGGTGCTGTGCCACCATCATCCCTGCCCCGGCACGCAGCAACCACCTCCGTGGACTCCAGCACTCAGCAAGGCCGGAGCTGAACTTCGTGTCTAGCCTGCTCTGCAGCTGGAGCCTTACCCTCACTCCAACAGTGGGTGTGATGATGACACACTGGAGGCAGGGGGACAGTTTAGAAGGCTGTCACCGGCGGCCCAGGCAAGAGGTGGTAAAAATCCCAAGAAGCAGCAGACTTGGGGATAGACATTTGAGTTCACTCTCCATCTCTCGTTTCCTGGGAGTCCTGCAACTCATGACATTGCACCTCCAGGATTTCCGTGGGAGGGAGCAACCTTGAAGACTCTGACAAACCAAGCACATTTGCCACTGGGGGACTTGAGAACCCACTGTGAACTGGCTTCTTGTCCTCAAATAAAAGTGCTGCTTCATCTCCAGGCTGGGCATGGAGCAGCCAAAGGGAATTAAATTCATAAACTGCATAACGAGCCCGGACCCACTCCAGCGCTCTGTGAATCATCCCAGCACCAGTACCCTCAGCCTCTGTGCTGATTAACAAGCAATTCCAACCTGAGGGACAGGAAGGCTGTAGTCTGCTATTTATATATTTATCATCGTCACCCACAGATACTTGGGGAGCGTCCAGGAGATGAAGTCCAGAAACCCCAAATCTAATACAGTATTTAAAAACTAATAAAGGCCAAGTAGGGCTCATCTTTTTTTTTAACTAACTTTTTTTTTTTAAGCTAACCAACATAGTTAACTCTCACAACCTTCTGAGGGGCATTACTTTTTTCCATTTCACAGATGAAGAAACAGAGATTCAGAGAAGCAAAGTAATTTTACTAGGATCTTCTAGTTATGTCTGCCTTTCTCCATGCCCACTACTCCCTGCTAAAATTCCCTTTTCATCTTTTCCTTCAAGAATTCTTCTAGGTTGGTCAGAAAGACCTTCGTGGGTAGAAAAGAATATGTTAGAACCATTGATCTACTTTTCAAAGGTTGGGTTTTTTTTGTTTTTTTTTTGTTTTTTTTTGTTTTGTTTTGTTTTTGTTTTTTGTTTGTTTTTTTGGCTGGAGCCAAAGAGCCTATTCTTTTTCATCCAAAGTTTGTCTGCTGTTTGAGGCCACTCCAGCACCCCTTCCTCCAGGAAGGCCCTGAGGACTACTCCTACCTCCAAGCTCCATAGCATCTAAACCTGTGACAATCCTTTGGTTCCTAATTGTCAGCATTTCATTAACTTCTCTTTCCTTAAGATCCAACACTTGATGGTCGCTTGATAACAGGGAAAGTTTTCATTCAAATATATGTAGAGCAAAATGCCAAGTATTGGGAAAATGGAGCATGTTGAACGTGCACAAACTGAATACATCTGTGGAAATAGCACCCACCTCAAAAAGGAGACCATGACCAGACCCCCAACATTTCCCCAAGGGCCCCCTTCCAGTCACTATCCCTCCCTAACAAGGGTAACCACTCTCCTGACTTCTAATACTGTAGATTAGCTTCTCCTCTTTTTGTACCTTTCATAAATGCAACTGTAAATGGAGAAATGGAGTCATAGAGGATGTACTCCTTTGAGCTTAACTTCTTCTGACCACACAATGTCTGCGAGTTCATCCATGGATGATTTCCCCCCCCTCAGCCTTATGTTTGTGAGATTCATCCACTTTGTTGTGTTGTGTATAACTGAAGTTTGCTCATTCTAAGGTAAGTTGTGTTCCATTATCCTAATACACCACAATGGAATGACTACCATTCAACCACTGGCAGGTGTTTGAGTAGTTTCCAGCTTGAGCCTGTTTGAAACAGTGCTGCAGTGAACATTCTAGTACACACCTTCTGGTGGACATATGTACGTGTATCTGTTGGGTCTGCACCTAAGAACGGGATTGTTGGGTGATAGGATTACATATTTCCAGCGTTAGTAGAATTACCAGATTGCTTTCCAAGTCAATGAATTCACTAATTGTCCCAACAGGGTAGGAAGATCCAGTTGTTCACAATCTTACAAGCATGTGGTATTTTCTCTCTTTTTTTCCTTTTATCTATTCTGGTAAGTATATAGTGATGCCTCATATTGGTTTCGATTTGCATTTCCCTGATGACTCACGAAGGTGAACTTATTTTCATATGTCTATTGGTCATTTGGATAACTATTCTTCAATGAAGTCCCCATTGAAGTATTTTACCCATTTATCTACTGGGTTGCCTCTTTTTCATATTGATTTGTAGAAGTTCTTTATATATGCTGTGTTAAGGTCCTTTATCAGGTACTTTTACTGAAAATATCTGTTCCCACTTTGCGAGTTGCCTTTTCATAGTGCATCATGATAAAAAGACTTTTTAAATTTTAATATAGTCCAGATTTATTACTGTTTCCTTTATGATTAGTGATTTTATGTTCTACTTCATAAAACTGCCTACTTCAGGATCTCAAAGATTTTGTTATATTTTCCTTTAAAAGCTTTCTTGTTTTACCTTTCTCATTTTTTAAAGTTTTTATTTATTTTTTTTAGTAATCTCGGCACCCAACATGGGGCTCAAACTCACAGCCCCAAGATCAAGAGTCACATGCTCTACCGACTAAAACAGCCAGGTGCCCCTATCGTTCTCACTTAAATCTCCAATCCATCTGGAAATATTTTTGGATATTGTAATGAAGTAATAATTAAGAATGATATTGGCTCATGTGTATATCTGCTTCACCCAGCACCACTGGTTGAGAAAAGCATTCTGCCTCCATTGGTTGTAGTATCCTTTTTGTGGATCAGTTTCTGGACTCTCTATGCTATCTCATTCTTGGGCTTTTCTATCTTTGAATCTACCAAACTTTCTTAATTATTGTAGTTCTCTATCTGGTAGTCCTCTTGCTTTGTTCTTCTTCAAGATGGCCTTGGCTGCTCTCGGTACTTCTGGTCCTACATGAATTTTAAAATCAACTTGTCTTGTCAATTTCTGACAAAACAAAAACAAAACCAAAAAACAACTTGTTGGGATCTTGATTGGAATTTCTTTGAATGACATCTTCATGATACTGAGTGTTCTGATCCATGATACACACTATCATTCCATTTACTTAGGTTTCCTTTTATTTCTTTCTGTAATATTTTGCAGATTTTAATCCTAAATGCTCAGAATACAAGAGACAAGATGAAGTCTCTGCCCTTATGGAGCTTACATTCAAGTGGGGAGTTAAAAAAAGGATTAAGTCTGAAATCTTCAATATGAGTAATATAATAAGCTAGCAAGGTAGCTAAGTGCTGTGCAGACATGATGAATGTATTAAGTCAGAAGGATTCTATGACTTTCTCTAGCAGCACTAGAAGAGATAAAACCAATGGCAGAGGGTTATAAATTAGAATGAGGGAAAAACAGTAACTCTTTGACTTGATATTCTAGAAATACATCCCAATCTCCAAAGGTTATTTCACAACTGGTTTGCTTGGCTTTAACAAAATATAGCAATATTCAGATAATCCAGTGGTCCATTTTTTGGCACAAACAGTGACCAGAAAATGAAAAAGATCTTAGTGACACCACTAAGCTTTAAGACAAATGGCTGTTACACAGCCCTTGTCATCCTTATCCAAGTGACATCATGCAAAATTAGACAAAAGATTAGAAAAATTAAGAGACACAGAAACTGTCAGGAAGTAGTGGCTCACAGGAAGAAAAGTGAAAGCAAATAAATGCTTGGGAAGTAAATGGAACTAAAAAGGCATGGTGGGGGGGGCAAGGGGAGTACAGTCTTTAACTATTAGGGGAAATTAGCCTGGGTGAACATTTCCAAATCTTAATAAAATCAATCCCTTAACCTAATGGAGTCAGTAAGAGGTTTGTTGATTTTTACTGTCTTTACAAACTCAAGGACAGATGTCACACTCTGGAGGGAGATAATTTTTCCCTTCATAAATGATATTCCTAAGTTGTCATAAAAGAGAAGGAAAAACATTAGCTAAAAAAAAAGCACATGATAGGTAATTTTTAGACCTTTGGACACTCTCCCTAAAAGAAAGTCATGTATTTCCATATAAACCCAACTTTGCAGACAATTCCAGGACCCTGATGCCTAACTTTGAATTTCAGGTTGCTATCTCCAGCTCGTTTCCCAGCAATGCAAATAAATAATGTTGCTATTTTTATTCCACTTTGCCAAAGTTAATGAACCTTCCAGGAAGCCCTCTCTGCAGTTACACCCTTTAATAATAACGTGCTTAAAATCCACGTTTATGTATCTAGTGTAATCTTGGCTGATCTTCCCAGCTCCATTTCATAGCATTTATTCAGTGCACCACCTGGTGGCCTCACCTACGGGAAACATCTGGCCTCATCTCAGCTTCCACCCTTGCAGTTCTGTTTCCAGATCCCAGTGTGCCTCCTGTTCAGGTGCACCTGAGTGTTCAACTCCTACATCCCACTCCCACCCCACAACCTTGCATCTGTGTTAGCCAAGGTTCTCAGATATATAGAGCCAATAGGAGATGATAGATAGATAGATAGATAGATAGATAGATAGATAGATAGATACATAGAGACATAGAGACATAGAGACATAGAGACATAGAGACATAGAGATAGATAAAGAGATTTATCTTGAGGAATTGACTCACACTGTTATGGCACTAAGAGCAGCAGTTTGCAGGCTGGAGACCCAGGAAAGATAACAACACAGTTTGAAGGCTTGAAAGCCAGAGAGTCAATAGTGTAGGTTCTAGTCTAGGTCTTAAGACCTGAAGGCAGGAGATCAGTGTCTCAGCCCAAGCTGTCAGGCAGAGAGCAAATTCAACCATCATCCACTTTTTTGGTCTATTCATATCCTCAACAGATAAAATGATGTCCATCCACCTTGGGGAGGACCATCTGCTTTACACACCTCACCAACTCAAATGCTAATCTCTTTAGGAAACATCCTCAAGACACACTCAAAAATAATGTTTAAATAGCTCTTTGGGCATCCCTTGTCCCAGTCAAACTGAGACATAAAGGTAACCAACACACCAACCCAGTCCCACACTTACTTCTTCTGGCATTCATCCCAGGTCCTGAGTGGAGTCAAACAAGCCCCGAGGTGCCCGCCCCCCCCACCTGCCGCCCATTGCCAAGCCTGATGTACTTTTCAGGTGATTGTCTGGGCTACCTTCTCTGAATTAATCAAAGGAAGAGCTGACTTGATGGATCACTCTCCTCTGATTGGGAAAGAAGTTTTCCTAATTTGACCAAATGGTGTTTTCAGGGGTTGAAGGACCTTTTTAGGTTGTTGTTTTTCTTTTTTGTAATGGGTGGAATGCTTGATTGAGTGGAAACAAATGAAAGGAAAGAGAAAGAATGTAAAAATAGAATAAAAATAAAAATAAGAAGGTAGATGCGGAGTAAAACCCATACCACTCATGAAGCAGTCAAGCTGTGGCTAGTACCCAAGTTCCCTTCTACTTACCCTGATTGCAGCTTCTTTATTAAATGTAAAAGTAATGTCCTTTTTTATGGAGAGGGTCTGTGACATCCCCCCTGCCCCTCCCTTGAGCATCCTCAATTACCCAGAAGATTTCCCAGAACCAGAGAGTCAGTGAAAAGTATTCTTTGGAGTTTGGGATAATGTAATACCTACAGGTGACAGCTCAGGTTTTTGCTCTTAGAAGCCTCTCAGACCCTACTCAGAGCCCATCTGCTTGCAAAGCACACGCACACAGAGTCCCAAGAAATTCCTGACTATTGACAAAGATTAAAAGCAAACATTTGCAAAGTGCAACGAAGGAAGCTGGTGGATTTGGGGCAAGGGTAACACTGCATTCTGTTTATGTGCACATGTGTGTGTGCACCTGTGTGTAGAGTCTTTGAAATCCTATGTGTACTTTACATCACAGCACATCTCAGTATAAACTAGCCACACTTCAAGTGCTCAATAATCGCATATGAATAGGGGCTACATCTTGGGTGGCACATCCGTGGAAATTTACCATACGGAGGCTTCTATAAAAGTGTTCTAAGAGGAATCATGCCACCAAGAAGTGAAACCAGGAAGGAGAAAAACACATAAGAAGTAACAGTAAATAACCATTTATGAAATGTACTGCTGTCTAAGAAATGTCCAAAAGTAAATTGGAAGGTCAAGGTTGCCAGGCTTTAGCACACGTCCCCAGGGTATAAACTGCTCGGCTGGTCCATTACCTCTTTGGGTTACTGCTCTCACTTGCTTTGGCCTCTGATTTATTACTTTCTTGTCAGTTCAGTGATGCATTTAAAAAGATTTTTGAGACATGTTTCATCTAGAATTTTCAGTGTTTTCCACTGAAATATTGTTCAGACTATCTATTTCATTTTATATTTACAAAAACAGATAGCTCTTCACATCCTGTTTTTAGATTTCCGTTGGTTGCCCTAAACTTTCATTTAAAGACATTTTTTTCCATAACATAACATCTAAATTCAATCAATTTATTTATTCTCCTCTTAAAGAAAAGAACCTTGGCAGGGTGTGGGGGCACCTGTCTGGCTCAGTCCGTAGAGTGTGCAACTCTTGATCTCAGGGTCATGGATTTGAATCCTATGCTGGGGGTAGAGATTACTTAATTTTTTTAAAAAAGGTAAAAAGATTAAGGAAAAAAAGAAAAGAACTTTGGAATTTACTTACATTGCTTCATTCTTTTGACCCCATTTCCACTCCATATTGATGTCTAGAATTTTATTTACGTATTTTAAGGAAAAGATGCAGAACTACTTTTAGACAATACTGTTGTTGTTATTGCTGTCGATGATCTTCCACTGTGGCTTGTATCTCAATCTCATTTATTTCTTCTGGAGTTTTTTCACTTCCTACTAAAGAGCTACCTCTGTGTACCAATATAGGGTCTAGGGAGTGAGGGTTTCTCACATTTCATCTTCACATTTGGATGATAGTTTAGCTGGATATATAATTCTAGTTCAAGTGAATTATGGAGACTTTTTTATTGCAGTCAGTGAGAAATCTGTATGCATTGAACTCTCTGATCTGTTTTCTTCTTTTTTGTTGACAGAATTTTTAAAGACTTTTATCCTTGATATTTTATTATAATGGTGTGTTTAGATATCTTTCCCCTTATTTATTCTGTTCTGATGACACCAATCTTCTTTAGTTCTGGGAATTTTTCAGTTACTCATTTGAATGTTTCCTCCTTTTTTATTCTCTTTTCTCTGCTGCTGGAATTCTTCTGACATAGATCCTGGTAAGTGTACATTCATCCTCCACATCTCTTAACTTCACAATATCTACCTTTCTACTCATCTCTGGCACATTTAGGAAGAGTCCCAGATAATATTCCAGGTTTCCAGGATATTCAACATATCTACTAAGTCTTTTGTCTTAACAATTGTATTATGTTTGTTTCCAAGATGTTGGGATGGGCAGAACTTCTATTGGACATGTTTTTCCTCCTTTCCAGGGATAAGAAGTTTGGCTGGGTGTCCAGTGAGTAGGAATTCTCTACTTATTTATGGACTCACTGTTCCTCCCTCTACTGCTATCCCTCCAGGGCACTGCCCCAACCCCTATCCTGATTACCTTTTCCCCAGAGATTAGATGTCATTTCCCCCTCAACCAGGGGTGATGGGTGTGGGGGTAAGTGGGGGGAGTTCTTCACATCAGCTAGAAAAATGCTCACAAATGCTTGTGCTGTAAAATTCTAGCTAATCCTTTTGTGAAGAGCCACCAGTCCATTCCCACTCTCTCCTCCCACTAGTAATAACTATCTCTGGGCATGGGAATTCCCATCTTGTTACTCCACCTCATTTAGATGGTACTGCCTTGCAAGCATGCTACCCTGCTCTTTCTCCTTTGCTTGAAAAAAAAAAGAAAACAATAAAACAAGCAAAAAAAAAAAAGAGAGAATGAAAGATCATATTTGAAGAAATAATAGCTAAGGACTTCCTAGCTCTAAAGAAAAACCAACTAAAGTCTCATGTGCCAGAACTGAGGCATGTGGCCACTCCAAACCAAGCACTGTCTTAGAGAAATCAGGATATATCCATTAGCTGGGTCATCTTTATTCTCAGTTACATACAAAGGTTAGAGGTAGAGTAAGTGAGGGTTCTGCAGCAAGAAAGAAGAGTAGGGTAGGCAACTTGCAGGATGTGCTTCACCACAGATGTAGATAATTTCAATAGAAGAGGTACCCGACACCATTCAACATATACAGTAAAGAGCTTAAGAACTAAGAAAGGTAGGATCTTTTCAATCGGTAAAGCAAATCTACCCAAACTTTCATTTGACATCCTGATTACTGGCTAAACTTTAGAAGAGTTTTATTAAAGACAGGAACAATAAAGAAATGCCTGCCATCGCCCACTTCTATTATTTAACATTTTAACAAACACTAAAAATTAATGAGACAAAAAGAATTAGAGACACACAGAGAGGAATAGACATACATGGGATAGCAGCATAAGGATTGGAAAGGAGGGGTGAAAAAACCTATTACTTGCAGATAAACCAACCAACAAAACTAATAACAGTTTAGCAAGGCTGCTACAGGCAAAGTCAACATCAAAATTTTATGCTGGAAAGTATCATTAAAACATACTATTCACAAAAGCAACAAAGGTAGAAAATACCCAGAAGTTTAAGATAAACAACATATGTTAACACTTTATGGGGGCTATCATAAAATGTTATTAAAGAATAGAAGAGGTTTACCTCAACTGTATAAATTCAATGAAATGAAATACCAATAGAAATCCCAAAAGTTTTAAGAAAAAAATTCAGAGATACAAAAGTACAATTTTGAAAAAGAACAAAGAAGGAGGACATACATATTCCATCAAGTATTTCAAGTTCAAATTCATAACCTTTTTCAGTGTGGTTTTACCATAGTAACAGGTAAATAGAACAGAATAAAGCCCAGAAACAGACTCGTATCTACATGGGAACTTCATATTCAATATTGGCAGTGTCAGAAATCTTGTGTAAACTCTTCCTCTGCGCTGCCCGTGGGGGTGTCAGCCATCGATTGCTGGGCATCATGGCCATCCTCAGACCTCTGGTGAAGCCCAAGATCATTAAAAAGAGGACCAAGAAGTTCATCCAGCACCAGTCAGACCGATATGTCAAAATTAAGCGCAACTGGTGGAAACCCAGAGGCATTGACAATACGGTACACAGAAGATTCAAGGGCCAGATCTTGATGCCCAACATTGGTTACAGAAGCAACAAGAAAACAAAGCACATGCTGCCCAGTGGCTTCTGGAAGTTCCTAGTCCACAACTTCAAGGAGCTTGAAGTGCTGCTGATGTGCAGCAAATCTTATTATGCAGAGATTGCTCACAATGTATCCTCCAAGAACCACAAAGCCATTGTGGAAAGAGCAGCCCAGCTGGCCGTCAGAGTCACCAATCCCAATGCCAGGCTGTGTAGCGAGTAAAATGAATAAAGCGAGTAAAGATAGCTTGTGTGTGTCATATTTGTGTTAATAAAACCATAAAACTACAAAAAAAAGAGAAAGAAACCTTGTGTAAGGAAAAATTATTCAGTATTGTTTAGGAAATTGGTTAAATATTTGGAAAAATTTCATGCAACTAGATTATGACCCTAGTATACAAAATATACATCTCAGTATATAGTATATAATATTTGTATACTTCATATATAAAAATAAGTTCCACATGATACTGATAGAATCCTTTAAAAAATATCCTGAAATTGATATTAGCAAACTAAATCCAACAATATATTTTTAAAAAATCATTCACCATGATCAAATGGGATTTATTCCTGGGATGCAAGGGTGATTCAATATTTGCAAATCAATTAATGTGATACATCGCATCAAGAGAAAGGATAAAAACTATACAATCATTTCAGTAGATGCAGAAAAAGCATTTAATGAAGTACAATATCCATTCATGATAAAAAAAAAAATCCTCAACAAAGTAGGTTTAGAGGGAACATACCTCAACATAATAAAGGCCTTACTTGAAAACCCCACAGCTAACATTCAATGGTAAAAAACAGAGAGCTTTTCCCCTTAACTCAGGAACAAGACAAGGATGTCCACTCTCACCACTTTTATGCAACATAGTACTAGAAGTCCTAGCCACAGCAATCAGACAACAAAAAGAAATAAAAGGCATCCAAATTAGGAAGGAAGATGTAAAACTTATTTGCAGATAATATGAGACTATATACAGAAAAGCCTAAAGATTCCACCAAAAAAGAAAAAAAAAAACCTATTAGAACTGATAAACAAATTCAGTAAGGTCATAGGATACAAAATCAATGTATAGAAATCCATTGCATTTCTATACACTAATAATAAAATAGCAAAAAGAGAGATTAGGAAAACAGTCTCCTTTACTATTGCACCAAAAATACCTAGAAGTAAACTTAACAAAGGAAGTGAAATATCTCTACTCTGAAAACTATAAAAGATTGATGAAAGTGGGACACCTGGGTGGCTCAAAGTTTGATCATCTGCCTTTGGCTCAGGGTATGATCCCAGAGTCCCGGGAGCGAGTCCCACTTTGGGCTTCCTGCATGGAGCCTGCTTCTCCCTCTGCCTATGTCTCTGCCTCTCTCTCTCTCATGAATAAATAAATAAAATCTCAAAAAAAAAGATTGATGAAAGAAATTGAAGAGGACACAAACAAATGGAAACATATTCCATACTCATGTACTAGGAGAACAAGTATTGATAAAAATATCCATGCTACCCAAAGCAATCTATACATTTATTGCAATGCCTATTAAACTGTCAACAGTACTTTTCATAGGACTAAAACAAACAATCCTAAAATTTGTATGGAACCACAAAAGACCCCAAATAGCCAAAGCAGCCCTGAAAAAAGAAAAACAAAACTGGAAGTATCACAATACCAGATTTCAAAATATACTACAAAGCTATATTATCAAAACAGCATGGTACAGGCATAAAAAATAGACACATAGATCAAAATAATAGAATTGAAATCCAGAAATAAACTCGTGAGTATATGATCAATTAATCTTCTACGAAGGAGGTAAGGCTATCCTACGGGAAAAAGATAGTCTCTTTAACAAAAGATGCTGGGAAAACTGAAGAGCTATGTGGGAAAAAATAAAACTGGGTCACTTTCTTACACCATACAAAAGAATAAACTCAAAATGGATTAATGACCTAAATGTAAGACCTGAAACCATAAACATCCTAGAAGAGAGCAGAGGCAGTAATCTTTCTGACATCAACCATAGCAATATCTTTCTAGATATGTCTCCTGAGGCAAGGGAAACAAAATTAAAAATAAGCTATTGGGACTACATCAAAATAAAAAGTCGACACAGCATAGGAAACAATCAACAAAACTAAAAGACAACCTACTGATGGGAGAAACACTTGCAAGTGACATATCTAATAAAGGATTGGTATCCAAAATATATAGAGAACCGATACAGCTCAACATACATAAAAAAACATATAATCCAAATAAAAATGGGCAGAAGACATGAACAGACATTTCTCCAAAGCAGACAGCCAAATGGCCAATAGAAACATGAAAAGATGCTCAACATACTCATCATCAGGGAGATGCAAACCAAAACCATAATGAGATATCACCTCACACCTGTCAGAACGACTGAAGTCAAAAACACAAGAAACAAGTGTTGGCAAGTGTGCGGAGAAAAAAGAACCTCATGTACTATTGGTGGGAAGGCAAACTGATGCCTTACTGTGGAAAACAGTAAGTAGGTTCCTCAAAAAAATTAAAGAATTAAAGAATTAAAGAATTCTTTAGAATTCTTTAGAATTCTAGGATATGATCTAGTAATCACACTATGATTTCTTATTTACCCAAAGAATAAGAAAACACTGATTTGAAAAAATACATGCACCCCAATGCTTATTGCAGCATTATTTACAACAGCCAAAGTATGGAAGCAGCCCAAATGTTCATAGATAAATGAAAGGATAAAGATATGGTATATATACACAATGGAATTTTACTCAGCCATAAAAAAGAATAAAATCTTGCAGTTTGTGAAAACATGGTTGGAACTAGAGGGTATAATGCTAAGTGAAATATGCAGTTATAGAAAGACAAATACAATATGATTATACCTATACATGGAATTTAAGAAACAAAACAAAGAAACAAAGAAACAAGCAGACTCTTAACTCTAGAGAACAAACTGATGGTTACCAGAGGACGGGGTGGGCAGGGGGATGGGTGAAATAGGTGATGGAGATGAAGAGTCCACTTATTGTGATGAGCACTGAGTAATGTATGGAACTGTTGAATCACTATATTTTACATTTAAAACGAATATAACACTTATACAGAAATTAAAAACATATATAAATCTAAAAAATAAAAAATCTAAAAAATAAATCTAAAAAATCTAAAAAATTAATAATTTCAAAATATTGAAAATACAATTAGCATATGACCCAGCAATCCTACTTGTAGGTATTCATCTGAAGGAAATAATAATACTTTCTTGGGAAAAAAATAAAATATCCTAAAATTGAAAATCTAGGTCAAGAGCTATCATATAAATGGTATAAAGGACATTTTCAGTGTAGAAGCTGAAAGTAGTACCTAGTTAATCTACTTAGTTTATATCTGTGAGATGGATGAAGATTATGAGCCAGTTTTCTGAAAGGAATAAAGAGATGTGAAATATTTTTCTGAGGTCAAATGAATGCAACGGAATTCATTGTAGAAGAATTGAGGGTGGAAGAACCAGAAACAAACCGGTATGTAGGACCAGCAATACTGTGGGCATAATACCCAAGGTATGAAATAATCCCAGGGTTGGGAAATATTTCTGATACAAATTGAGGTAAACTTTAATTCATCAGGGCAAGTTGATGCCTCATTTCTAGCTCAAAGTGTCTATTGCAATTCTACTACATGCTGCTACAGGCCCCCAATTTGTCAGCGTCAACTGTTTGGTGCATTTTGAGTCCGGGCTACGGGTATCCTTTGCATTTTTGTGGTGTGTGTATTGGGGTTAGTACAAGGCCTTGCTACTTAGACGTGGTTTCCAGACCATCAGCTTCAGGCTCAACTTGGACCTTGTTAGAAATGCCGAGTCTCAACCCAATCCTACTGAATTAGAATCATCTTAACAAGATCCCCATACACACTGAAAAGTTTGAAAAATGTTTAAAACATAAAGAAAATTCTGTAAAGTTTGAAGAGAGAGATAGTAGCCATGCAATAGGCAAGGCAATGACCAGTCTCTGAGCTCCACCTGTCCCACACTCCCCATCAATCCGCAGATAAAATTTCATCCCTTGGGAAAAAGGCCATAACATCCCTTTCCCCCTGGGATCACTTCATCATCAGGTTTAATTATCTAAAACGTGATTCAGATGTCAGAACAAACAAAATTCACTCTAGGTGACTAGCATGGATGTCTTAACATCTACATATCAGGGCATAGAGAGAGAAGTGTGTGCTTGGGTGAAGTTTGCAATGAGAATTGATGGTAGAAAGAAGAGCTTTAACATTTTCATGGTTATCTAGTTTTATAATTCTTGTTTGCACCTTAAAAACAGTCACTCAAATCTCAGAGAAGCAGTTCTCAATCCTGACTGCACATTAGAATCACCTGAAAAATCCTTTCAAAAAAAAAAAAAAGAAAAGAAAAGAAGAAAGGACACCAAAGCCTCAATATCAGAGATTCTGGGCTAAACGGTCTGGAGTGTAGTCCAGGCACAGGTAATTTATAAAAGCTTCCCAGGTGATTCTAATAAGCAGCGATGGTTGCAATCTACTGTCTTAGTGGTTTGGGATGATTCATTGTAAGGCCCAGAGGCCTGGACACCTATGGAGCCCTAAGTGGTTTCTTTACAGCTTGCTGGTCATTGCCAATGGTTAGGATGACACTAATGACCAGGGTTTTAGGAGGAAAATGCTTTATATATTAGAAGTGATGTTGACAGAAAATAAGAGAGCCTAAAATTAAATGATACAGAGACACATATCCAAGGTATGTGTGAGTTAGAGAAATCTAGAGGGAAGTGCTAGAATGAGGCTGACACCCATCATCTCTCCCCTTGTTCCTCCCCATGTAGACCAGTGCTTAACATGCCCACCAGTTCTCTGGGGATCTTGTTGCAATGCAGATTCTGACCCAGTTGATCTGGGGGAAGGCTTGAGACTTAGCTGGACAGACTTAGCTACACACTAAGTGGTTGTGACTCACCCTCAAGGCTCTTCCTTGGGACTCAACCAAGAAGATGTCCTCCATCCTCCTAAAGAACAGATTCCATTGCGGTCCTTCATATGCAGAACCACTCTGCCCAAAGCCATTCTTAACCTCCCACTAGACAACTTTATCAGAGGACCAGGGACCATTGAGTTAGAATGGACTTCAAGGGTACCAAGTGTGGCCCGTTCACTACACAAGTGTGACAACGAGGTCAAGGGGGCAAAGGAGCTCCCAAGTTCACAGATGATAGAGGCAGAGCTGAACCTGGATGTAAAGCCAGAACATGAAAGCATCAGTTAAGGATTCTATGTATTTTTTTAAAAAATCAAAATAATTGCTTTGTGTTACTTTCTAAATGAAACACCACTTGATTGTCCTCAGGGCGCTTGTAGACAGATAAAGGAAAGAGCCAGAAAGGAGTATATAACTCTAAAGCTAGGTCCAGGGGATCCCTGCTGGCTCAGTGGTTGAGCATCTGCCTTCAGCCCAGGGCATGATCCTGGAGACCCGGGATCGAGTCCCCATATCGGGCTCCCTGCATGGAGCCTGCTTCTCCCTCTGCCTGTGTCTCTGCCTCTCTCTCTCTCTCTCTTGAAAAAATAAAATCTTAAAAAAAAAAATCTTTAAAGCTAGGTCCAGGGATCCCTCGGTGGCGCAGCGGTTTGGCGCCTGCCTTTGGCCCAGGGCGCGATCCTGGAGACCTAGGATCGAATCCCACGTCGGGCTCCTGATGCATGGAGCCTGCTTCTCCCTCTGCCTATGTCTCTGCCTCTCTCTCTCTCTCTGTGTGACTATCATAAATAAATAAAAATAAAATTAAAAAAAAGCTAGGTCCAATGACCTCTGACCCCTAAAATGGGGTAGATTTTATGCTGGAGAGCTTGCCTGTCCATTAGACCACACAGAAGCTATTCCTTTCTCATGGATTTCCATAAAGAAGACCCCAGCCCCCTTCCCCCGATGCTGCCCCATGAACTCCTCAGTCATCTTGTGCCACTTTCATGTTTTGGAATCCCCTCTCAAGTGATTCGCTAAATCCTACACAAGAATGATGTACACTCTTGCTCAATATTAAGAAGCTCTCATGCAACGCTGAAGACATATATTGTTCTTTCAAAGGACTCTGGGGGATGTAAGGATCATATGTATTCCCAGGACATTCAGAAGGATATTCAGGCAAAGGAGTGTGATTCTTGTTCTGTTACTTGTTACTATTGTGGCCTCTCTGAAGAGCAGAAGGAGTGGTAATGAAATCGGCAGACCCCAGAAATCGGCCTTCTGGGTCCTGGGGTCCTCGATGTGGCTGGGTCAGTGGCCACGCGGGCTCCTAGCTACCTCCTTCCCTTGCCACACTGTCTAAGCCAGACTTGTTACCACCGTTTCTGACCTCAAAGCTCAGGACAGGGCTGAGATTCCCCAGCCATTACCATACTATCTTGCTCCCAGTGGCTACCTGGGTCTGGAATTAAGAACCAACCACTGGGAAATCACTCTGAATGCCACGAGTCTGAATATGAAATACCAGCACCACCAGAGGCTGCTCCGGGAAGGAGGTTTGCTGGGCTCCCGTCTGCCTCCTCCACTCCACCTTGGCTTGGGTTTTGTCTCCTATTTTTGTGTTCCTGGTAAATCCAATTATATATTTATCTCCATTACTGTAGGCCACCTCAGCACTTTCTTGGGAATTAGGTTGTCTGGAGTGGGCAGAGCAGCACATACATACCTTTGCTGTCAGAGGATCAGGGTTAAGCTCATTTTCATTTCTGTGATATCTCGAAAGATCACAGAGTATTTTCTTAGTGCCTGGGCAGAGAGTCAGGAAGGAGCTGGAAGGTGAAGCACCACACTGCAGCCAGGGGTGATGCTTGAGCAACGAGGCCGGGCCTCGCTTTACATGTTTCTCATTGTACTTTATTTTCTTAATTGCCTTAATGGGCATGCGGTGTACTGCAAAATGAAGTGACATTGTTTTCCTTGTTTGCTGTAATTCACAGAGAGCCGGTTTGATCATGAAACCCAGGGACTTTTCAATTCCATTGATCTTGGGGCGGAGAGAAGGGATTCTTTTCAAGCATTCATTTTGAAGGATGTGCTCAGCAATGAATTCAAAGCCTATAAAGGGGAAAAAAAACCCCATGTTTCTTCACCATCGTGTTTCACAATAGCTATTAGATGACCACACCATCATCAAAGCCGTGGAAAATGTGTTTGCGGAGGGGGGTGGGGGTGAGTGGGGTGTCGGGGCTTCATGAGTAGCACTTGGCCAAGGAGACCGAGTCGGACACCCCATCCAGAGGCTGAAGGGGATGCTTGAACCTGGGAGGGTCCAGGCTTCGTTCAGGCTCGCATGATCCGGGAAGATGTGCAGGGGGGCCCGGCTCTGGGTTGCCTGGCATCGACTGTGAGTTCCCAGCAGCGGCCTGGCGTCCCGGTCTCTAGTGGGACGTGAGCAGCCACACACACGCGGTGGCGGGCTCGGACAGTGGGGTCTGGGCGCCCCGGAGAGCCGAGAGGCCTTTGGCACGGACAAGGGGGTGGCTCCCCAGCAGCAGCGGGGAGCGGGGAGGGGGGGACAGCCGGAGCCTAGGCCTGGCCAGGGCGCCCCCCTGCAGGTCCAGCTGCAGACCCGCCCGCGGCCCCGCCCCGCCCCGCCCCCCCGGCCCCTCCCACCCCGCCGCCCGGGGGCGCCCGCTTGCACCGCGACCCACCCGACCCCGCGCTGCAGGGGCTCCCGCGCTGCAGAGGCTCCCGCGCCCGTGCCCCGGGGCGCCATGGGCGAGCTCCCGTTCTTCAGGGCGCACGCGGCCTTGCACCCGGACCACCTGTGGATCTGGGAGACGTCCGTGTACGTGGACGAGAACCAGCGCACCTGGCTGCCCGTAACCATCGAGGTACAGCCGCCCCGGGGCGGGCCGGGCGCGCGGCGTGGGCATCCGGGGTGGGACCACCTGCCCCGACTCCCAGGGGCGGGCGGGGGGGTGGGGGGCAGCGGAGCCTGCTTCACCCGGAACGCAGCGGTGCAGACGCCGAATTAGGAACAAAGGTAAAAAAAAAATATCATGGTAGCTCTGCAGGATGTGAGAGGCCTGGAATCCCAGGTCCCCACCACCGTGTCTCTTGGCATTTAAATCTCTGGTTAGGGCACAGGACACCAAGACCACAAAGTGGAGGTTTTTGCATTGTCCTCATAGATCCTGCGTGAAACATACCCCTAGCCCAATGTGGGGCAGGCTTTGTGTCCATGTGATTGAAAGGGCCTGTTTTCTTAATATGTAAAGTTTTTTTTTTTTTTAATTTTTATTTATTTATGATAGTAACAGAGGGAGAGAGAGAGAGAGGCAGAGACACAGGCAGAGGGAGAAGCAGGCTCCATGCACCGAGAGCCCGACATGGGATTCGATCCGGGGTCCCCAGGATCGCGCCCTGGGCCAAAGGCAGGCGCCAAACCGCGGCGCCACCCAGGGATCCCTGTAAAGTTTTTTTTTAAAGATTTTATTTATTTATTCACAAAAGACAGAGAGAGAGAGGCAGAGGGAGAAGCAGGCTCCATGCAGGGAGCCCTACATGGGACTCGATTCCGGGACTCCAGGATCACACCCTGGGCTGCAGGCCGTGCTAAACCGCTGAGCCACCGGGGCTGCCCTTAATATGTAAAGATTGACTTAAAACCAATAAGAAGGGATCCCTGGGTGGCTCAGCGGTTTAGCACCTGCCTTTGGCCCGGGGCGCGATCCTGGAGTCCCGGAATCGAATCCCACGTCGGGCTCCCGGTGCATGAAGCCTGCTTCTCCCTCTGCCTGTGTCTCTGCCTCTCTCTCTCTCTCTGTGTGACTATCATAAATAAATTTAAAAAAAAAATAAAAAAAAATAAGAAAAAAATGAACACGCAGACTAAAAGTGGTCTAGAGGCTCTAGAAAACTATAAACGAACACAGCAAGAATGGTGATTTCCACTCATATCTTGCAGGATGATCTGAATTATTTAACAATTCTAATTTATCTCATAGATGGGAAATTAAAAACAAAAAACAAATTAAAAACAAAAAACAAAAAATGATTTCCACTTTGGAAAAGTAGTTCTTGAGCAGACACGAATGCCTAGTTTATAGACCCAGCCTGCTTTCCAGGCTATGAGGTTTTGTGGGGAATGTGATAAAATCCTGCTACTCAGCAAGCTGATGCTTGCTGAGGGGTGCAGAACAATAAAATAATTGAAGCTGGTGGTAAGTTGTGTAAGGATGAGAGGCAGTAACGAGTGGCGTGGGGTCTACAGGCAAGACCCCGTCAGAGAATTAATTTGCATTTGTTTGTCATGCTTTTGTCCAATCATTTTATTTGAAACCTTTGTAAGTCTCACTTTTAGATATGCGGGCCTCATGTGTATTTCATAGAGCTGGATTTTGCAGAAATTTGTCCCTGTAGATAAAAAGTTGTGCAGAAACCTATCTAAGGAAGGGTGTGAGCCGCGTGTAGATCTCAGCGAGAATGTTCCAGGCAGAGGACCACAGATGCAAGAGATTACTGGGGATGTGGCATGTCCTGGAAAGAGCAAGAAGGCCTTTGTGGGAGGTGGAGGAACAGGGTGGGAGGTGGAGGACTGAAGAGATGAGGGAGGCACGGGCCCACATTAGTGGGTCTGTGGACCATGGTAAAGGCTGCAGTTTCTTCTGCCCACAATGAGAAGCCACTGGAGGGTGTCAAACAGGAGGTGACATGATTTTTAGACGCACACCCTGGCTGCTGTGCTGTGAGCTGATCGTGGGGCACATGACCAACGAGGTGGCAGGTTAGCTTACTGCAGTAGAGGGGCACTGGTGGAGATGGGGAAAAGTGGTCTCTCACCTGATTGTGGGTGCTGGGGAAATTTGTTTCAATGGGGCATTTGTGGGCACCTGGCTGGCTCAGTCGGTGGGGCAAGCGACTCCTGATCTCAGGGTTGTGGGTTCAAGCCCCGTGTTGGGTGTAGAGATTACTTAAAAAAAAATTTTTTTTAATGAATAAATAAAAGGGGCTGGGCTCTGTGACAAAATAAAGAAGAATCAAAGAAACTGCAGCTAAGGAAGCTCAGGGACGAATGTTCAGTTTGTCAGGAAGACGTGGGCCTGGTGTGGCCCCGTCTGGGTGTCTAGACTCATGTGAGTGCCGGTCATCTCCGCCTGGCCCGATGCCTGAGAGGGGCATGCATGGCGCAAGGGGTGAAGTTGCTGGGAAGAGTGATCGCCAGCATTTCAGATGTCAGCTGGGCCGTGAGGGTGGCAGGAAGGACCCTGGGTATTTGGGTGCTGGGGAGCCTGGGCCCTGAAGGCATGCCCTGGTCTTCCCTTCCCTTCAGACGGAGAGCAGCCTCCAGGTACTCATGCGTCAGGAAGATGTCCCCCTAGGGGAGGCCATGTGCCCCAGCCTGCTAGCCCCATGCCTGCTGCCTTCCATGTGGCAGCTCTACCCTGGAAGAAGATACCGAGGCTCAGACTCCAGTTTCTGGCGCATAGTGTACCACATTGAGGCAAGTGTGTCCTCCTCCTGGACACCGTCGAGTCATCTTGGGTGGGCCTGTCCTGTCCTCCTCACCTCCCCCGGCCCCCATGTCTGGCCTCTGAGGTCAATCCATTCCCTCCATCTCTCACCAAAAGCTAAACAAGTAGAAGGAGTTTACAACTGCAGGTTTTTCAAGGATTGGACTGGGGAGACATCAGAAGACATTGACTGGGCCACCTTCTGAGGTCTCAGCCACAGGGAGGCCTCTCGGATGGGCAGTCAGGGGGTGAAGGCTGGTGGGAGGAGGGGCTCCTCGAATCCCCCGCCCCCAGGCAGGTTCCTGCCTGCTGCTCCGAGCTCCTGGAAGGCCCGGGAGGCAGGAATAGAAGGATGGAAGGAGACTTCCTAGGGCCCGGGCCTCTCACCCGCTTCTCCCGTGCAGCTCAGTGGCATGGAGGACATGCTCCTGGAGCAGCTGCCAGACCTGGAGGATGAGTGACCAGGTGAGTACCTTCGGGGCCCAGCACCTGTTGGTCCAGAGTGCCCAGGTCGGGATGAAGGACCACCCTTCTCGCATGAAGGCAGTGCTGACTCCCACCCCGACGGAACTGTCCTCTGAGGGTCTCAGGGTCCCTGCTCTCCCCATTACCACACTGGGGGCTAGTCAGTTGTCCGCGGCCCCCTTCCCCGCAGGGGTGCACGTCTGTACAGCGCCTCTCACGTTATGGGTGCTCCCACTTGATCATCACCTCGACTGAGCTGGGAATTACTCGATTTCCTAGGTTACAAAAACGAGCCTCGAGGAAGCACCATAACTGGGGCAGGTCACAGAGCCGGGTTCCCAATCCCAGTGCGCTGACACCAGGCCGCTCGCTCTCTTGGTCATCTGCCCCGGCTCAGACGCAGGGGCTCAGCCCTGGGGGCCCAGGCCGACCCCCAAGCTCCCCGTCCAGACTCCCCCCAGCAGCTCCGCTCGCACCCACCCTCCACCCCGGCCCTCGCCCGTGCCACATCCTCCCCTTTGCCTTTGACTCTGTCTTCTCTTAGCCCAGGTCCCGCGCTCCTGTCTCCTCCTGCATCCCCCGAGGCCACGTCCTGCTGGCCCGCAGAGGGGATGTTCGTGCTTGCGGTCACCTTCGTTTACCGGCTGTGCGTGTCCTGTTCCAGTACTCCCCAGTCCGGGGGGGATTGGGGGGCCGAGGATGAGCCCTACACAGGGCCTGCTGGACCTGCCTGTGGCCCCCCAGTCTCCCCCGCCGGCAGGTTGGCACTGGAGAGGTTGGTACGGCATCCTCCGGGTGTCCCAGCAGCACCTGGCCTCTGGTTTTCCCCACGCCCTGATGGTTTTTGGCCTCTGTCTCCATTCTGCCCCTCCCAGTAACTAGTGTCGCCTGTCACATACCCGTGGCTGCTTCTCAGTCTGTTCCCTCAGCTCCCTGTGCCCCTGGCTGCAGGGGAGAGCAGGCCCGCTCACTTGAGCCTGGGCCAGGCTTTCCAACCCCTGCACCAGCTGTGTGACAGGCGGCATGTCTGCACAGGCCCCTGCCTGCAAAAGCCCCCCCTGCGCAGGTGGGCACAGGTGCAGGTCACAGGAAGGCCCGAGAGGAGCCCAGATCTGTGCCCAGGACCTGGAAGCCCGCTAGTCCACAGTCCCCAGCTCACAACCGAGCGGGGGGCTGAGCAGGCGAGACCAGACACCCTCGGTCACCCATCTGTGGAGGGACAGAGGGACAGAGGGTGCAGGGGCTGCTTTTAAATGCTGCCCACACACCCGGATGTCACGAAGTTGTATGTAGTGTGAACACTTTGTAATGTTGATTAATTAAATGTAAAACAGTTTGTCTACCTCAGTGCCCAACCAGCTTCTATTCGTGACCTAGATGCCAGAGGAGAGAATCAGGGACAGGCCGTCGGTCACCAGAGAAGACATTTTTTTTTTAAGATTTTATTTTATTTATTCATGAGAGACACAGAGCGAGAGCGAAAGGCAGAGACACAGGCAGAGGAGAAGCAGGCTCCATGCAGGGAGCCCGATGTGGGACTCAATCCCGGGTCTCCAGGATCACGCCCTGGGCTGCAGGCAGCGCTAAACCGCTGCACCACTGGGGCTGCCCCAGAGAAGACATTTTGGAAGGGAAAGAATACTCATGAATTCATTGTGTTTCTTTTACTTTGGTGATAAGGCTAGAATTTTTTTTTTTCCTATAATCCAAAATCTCAAAACCCCAGTGTTCTTGGAGGGAGTAAGTGACCTCAGAAAGTCTTTGCCAGCAGCTCCTTGCATTCAAGGTCACACCCTCTGGTCCCCCCCTCCCTGCTCTGGCACCCATGGGCTCTGTCCTGACATGTGTAGTTCCAGGGCCACCAGGAGTCCCTGTTCCCACTCGCAGCTGTCCCCAGCTCCCCAGGCCTCAGCTGGAGGGAGTCCCTTTCCTACAGCCCAGCCCACCCCATGCCCTGTCCCCGCCTGCTTCCATCACAAGATTAGCTGCCCCCGCCCCCGCCCCAGGAGCCGGTAAATAGGGCCTCAGGTATCACAGAGGGATGCTTCCAGTAGAAGGAATCCATCCTGTGTGGTGCATGGGTCCTCCCCACTTGTGTGTGGCCAGAGTCCGTAGCTTCTTCGTCACAGAGAGGTATGGGGGTAATGATGTGTATACTGTTAGGTACCTAATAAGAGCATCATAGGAGGAAAGCACCGCTTCTCCTATTTTATATTCCTTGATCCCAGTCTTACGAGGACAGGTGAACGTTGGACACCACATGTGACAGGGTTTGTGCCTCTTGTGATTGGAACCCCATTGGCTTGCATGGTGCTTGCCAGCGTAAGAGTCTGGTGTGTGGGAGCTGTCCGTAGGCAGACCCCTCTTGGTAGGGACAACATCAGGATGTCAGAACAGGAGAAACGTCGGAGATCAGCCAATTGCTTCATTTTAGGAACTGGCCCAGGAAGAGGAAAGTTTGGGCAGACTGTGTCCCTCTCACTCCCACCCCTCATTCATGTGTTGATGCCCTAACATCCAGGCCCCATGTGGGGCATTTGGGAAATGGTTAGGATTAGCTGAGGTCACGAGGGTGGGACCCCATGATAGGATTAGTGCCCTGAGAAGAAGAGGAAGACACAGAAAGAGCAGCTCTCCATGCACAAGCCCCAAGGCAAGGCCAAGTTGAGGACACAAGGAGCCAACAGCTGTCTATAGGCCAGGAAGAAAGTTCTCGAAGGTCCTCACCAACTGCCCAGTCTGCTGGCACCCTCTGGAACCTTGAGAAATAAATGTGTGTTGTTTAAGCCTTCCAGTCTCTGGTATTTTGTTCTAGAAGCCCAAGCAGACTGACTGGTCTTGTTCCAAATGCTTGTTTCGGAAACGTCTGATCCACACTGGGAGCTCTGCTGGGTGCCACAGATAGAGCAGTGACCAGAGCACAGGCCCTGCTATCACGTAGCTTTCGTTTGGGGGGAAAAAAAGACCAACAAGAAGCTTATGTGCACAGTGCTACAGAGGAAACCAAACAGGGTGATCTGACGGGGTTAGGTCCAATGGGGAAGAAGTGGGGGTGGCCTACGAAGATAGGACCTTGAGAATGAGAGAGAGCTAGCTTCTTAAACCAGGGAAGAGAGTCCCAGGGTAAGGAAATGATGCCTGTGGTGCAGGTTTAATTTGAAATTAGAAACAGCCAAAGGATTCCTGCTCGTTAAAAGAAAGGCTGTTTTATAAGAATAAGTGGCCCTAATGAAATAACTAAATACATCGAAGAATCTACTGTTTTCCATGGCAAGAGGGACTTTGAGCGTTGGCTGAGACAGTTGGGTGGAGAGTGGGGCCCCCGCTTGAGGCGAGGATGTGGCTTGGACAAAGGGGAATGTACCAGAGCCCTGCTCCAGCCTGTGTCGAGTTTGAGAGGCCTGTGATTCCTCCAGTTGTGAGTGTTGATGGGCTGTTGATTGAACATGAATCCAGAACACAGGTCAAGACTAAAAAGATAAGGGACACCTGGGTGGTTCATTGGTTGAGCATCTGCCTTTGGGTCCGGTCGTGATCCTGGGGTTCTGGGATCGAGTCCAGCCTCGGGCTCCCTGCATGGAGCCTGCTTCTCCCTCTGCCTCTGCCTCTGTGTGTGTGTGTCTCTCATGAATAGATAAACCTTTAAAAAACAGAGAGAGAGAGAGAGAGAGAGATGAAGACCATGGAACACACTGTTGGGGGCTGAGGAAAGAAGAGTGACAGTGGGATCTGGTCCCTAGAGACTAATGGTGTCGTCAGGGAGTTTAGTGCTGTGACAGGGGTGAACGAGCGAGAAGGGGAGGCAAGGAGGGATGACATGGCTCTGGACTTAATCGGCGGGGCTCAGAGAAGCCTGGCTTCCAGGGTGTTGGGGGGCAAAGTGGGTATCGAGCCTGGGTGTATGCACAGAATGAAGAGCTCCGCAGAAAGGGACAAACCAATGAGGCAGAATGGGGGGCAGGGGGTGCAAAGAACATTCCTGAAGCTAACAGAGATGAACTGGGGTGCAAACCTGCGGTGCCTGGCATCAGATGCAGCTGCTCCCGTGGTTTTCAATACCATGCCGATCCTGCTTCCTTCCCCCTCCCACACACAAAACGGGGGTCCACTTCTTTTGTTTTGCCAAAGTATTTTATTTTATTAATTTAAATTTCAACTTTTTTAAAAAGATTTTGTTTATTCATGAGAGACGCAGAGAGAGAGGCAGAGACATGGAGGAAGAAGCAGGCTCCCTGCAGGGGAGCCCGATGCAAGGCTCGATCCCAGGACCATGACCTGAGTCAATGACAGATACGCCATCACTGAACCACCCAGGCATCCCGTGCCAAGTATTTTAAATATTTGGTAATTTTGCCCACAAGCCTTTTATTACGTATCTTTACATATAAGACTTTTATTCCTGATAACCACCATAACATTATCACACTAACAAAATTCATTGTGATTCCTTTTTTTTTCCCTATTTAAAAAAAAAAATTTATTGGAGTTCAATTTGCCAACACGTAGCATAACACCCAGTGCTCATCCAGCCAAGTGCCCCCCTCCGTGCCTTAATACCCTCTGATAGCCAGTCTGTTTTCAGATGTCCTCACTGGTCTCAAATGTCTTTCCACGGTTGGTCTAAACCAAGGCACAGACGGTGTGTGGTTGATGTGTCTCAGGTCTCTTGTCATCTGTGCCTTGGTTTTTATTTAAGTCTACATTGTATGTTTCAGGAATTTATAGTTTTAATCATAAAGGTTTGGCACATTCTTGTCGAAACTATTCTCAGGCATTTTATTTATTTTTGTTATTGCAATGCTGTCTTTCCTTTTGTCATCTTTAACAGGACGTTGCCTGGAGGGTGGTACCTATGTGCGTATAAAATCCCTATTGTTTCCAATATGTCAATGTCCTAGTCTGTTATTACTAAATTATCTCATTGTTTATAGTAGTTTTAATTTACTCTTTGGGTATTCCAGATGTATAATGAAGTATCTGCAAATAGAGAGATTATTACCTCTTCTTCTCTAATTATGTGGTTGTAACTCCTTTCGCTTGTCTGATACCTCCAGCACTATGGTAAGTAGTGGAGGTATTAGGCATTCTTTTATTTTCTTAAATTTAACCGGAGAGCCTCTAGAGTTTCCCCATTAAGTATAATCCTGGCTTTGGAGCTTAAATATTTGTATTTTATCACATTAAAGAAGCATCTTTCAATTCCTTTTTTTAGAAGTTTAACGTGAATGGGTTTTTTGCATGCCTTTTTCTTTTCTTTTCTTTTTTTGATTTTTTATTGGTGTTCAATTTGCCAACATATAGAATAACAGAGTTAGGAGTCTCTCATGTTCTCTCTCCCTTTCTGATATTTCCCACTCATTTTTTCTCCTTTTCCCTTTATTCCCTTTCACTATTTTTTATATTCCCCAAATGAATGAGAGCATGTAATGTTTGTCCTTCTCCGATTGACTTACTTCACTCAGCATAATACCCTCCAGTTCCCTCCACGTTGAAGCAAATGGTGGATATTTGTTGTTTCTAATGGCTGAGGAATGTTCCATTGTATACATAGACCACATAAGGAGATGATCATATGATATTGCCTTGAACTCTAATAATACCATATTTTTTTTTTAAGATTTTATTTATTCATGAGAGACAGAGAGAGAGGCAGAGGGAGAAGCAGGCTCCATGCAGGGAGCCTGATGTGGGACTCGGGATCGTGCCCTGAGCTGAAGGCAGATGCTCAACCACTGAGCCACCCAGGCGTCCCATAATACCATATTAATATTAGGTTATTGACTGTTTCTTGCATTCCTGGAATGCCAGACCAGTTGGTCATGATATATAAGGTGTTGATGGTGAATCTCTTTGCTGATATTTTATTTAAAAGATTTTATTCATAAGAGACACACAGAGAGAGGTAGAGACATAGGCAGAGAGAGAAGCAGGCTCCCTGCAGGGACCCCAATGCTGAACTAGATCCCAGGACTCTGGGATTGTGACCTTAGCCAAATGCAGATGCTCAACCACTGAACCACCCAGGTGCCCCTTTACTTAACATTTTTGCACCATAGTGGAAGTGTTCTGGATCCCCCCCTTCAGTTTTTGTCAAGTTTTAGCATCAAAGTTATATTCACTTTATAACAATAATTTCAAGACTTCTTGTGTTGTATCCTGTAAGAGTGCAGGTTACATTAGAATTTTTTTTAAGCTTGATAGAATTCCTTTATGAATCCATTCAAGCCTGGTCCCTTTTTAGAAAGAGCATTTGTAGAATTTTCTATTTCTGTAAAAATCGATCTGTTTAAGTTTTCTCTCTCTACTGGGGTCAATTTAAGTTAAATCAATTTTCCTAGGAAAGCATCAGTTTCATCTAGGTTTTATATTTTCTTTTTATAGTTATTCACAATAGTCTCTTAAGTTTTAATATTCTCTGGGTGATTATTGCCCCCTGTCATTTCCTATTTTGTCTTTTTTGTGTTTCATCGCACTTCATAAAATTAAGTTTGTCTACTTTATTTCCCAAAGACCCAACTTTCTGATTCACTTATGCTATTTTTTTTTGTTTTGTTTTTTGTTTTTCTAGCTCACTGACATCTGTTTCTATCTTTCCTTCTTTATTTATGTACTCTCATTTTCCTTTTCTCTTTTTCTAGCTATTTTATTTATTTTTTTTAATTTTTTTTATTTACTTATGATAGTCACACACACACACACACAGAGAGAGAGAGGCAGAGACACAGGCGGAGGGAGAAGCAGGCTCCATCAGGGAGCCTGATGTGGGACTCGATCCCAGGTCTCCAGATCACGCCCTGGGCTGAAGGCGGTGCTAAACCGCTGAGCCACCCTGGCTGCCCTAGGAGTTTTATTTAAATATAATTGACATACCATACAATTCACATATTTAAAGTGTCCAATTCAGTTGTTTTTTGCATATTTACAGAGTTGTACCACCATTACCATGATCAATTTTAGAACATTTTCATTACCTCAAAAAACAAACAAAAACTATGTAATCACTAGCAGTTACTCCATAATACCACCAAATTTCTCAGCACCAGACGATCACTAGTCTCCTTTCTACCTCTATAGATTTGCTTATTCTAGATATTTCATCTAAATGGAATCCTTTAATATGGTCTTCTGTGACTGGATTCTTTAGTATAATATTTTCAAAGTTCATACGTGTTATAGCATGTATCAGTATTTCATTCCTTTTTATGATCAAATAATATTCCATCATATGAATATTCCACATTTTATAAATTCATGGACATTCGAGTTATTTCCACTTTTACTATTATAAATAATACTGCTGCAAACATTCACGTGTAAGTTTTTGTGTGGACATATTTTTTGCTGTTGATTTTTTGAAAGGATTTTATTTATTTGAGAGAGAGAACCCAAAGAGGGATGGAGAAGCAGATTCCTCACTGAGCAGGGAACCCAACTCAGGGTTCAATCCCAGGACCCTGAGCTACCTAGGTGGCCCATGGACATATGTTTTTATTTCTCTTGGTTATATACCTGGGAGTGGAATTATTGGGTCATATGGTAACTTGTTTTTGACTTTGTGAGGAATTACCAGATTGTTTTCCAAAGTGGCTGCACATTCCCACCAGCAGTATGTGAGCATTCTAATAACTCCACATCCTTGTCAACACTTATTATGTGGCTCTCGGATTCTAGCCATCTAGTCAGTGTAAAATGGTATCGAATTGTGGTGTTGATCTGAACGTCCCTGATAGCTAATGATATCTATACATTTTCATGTGATTTTTGGCCATTTGTATCTTCTTTGGAGAAATGCCTGTTAAGATGAATTGCCTATTTTTTTAAATAAATTTATTTTTTATTGGTGTTCAATTTGTCAACATACAGAATAACACCCAGTGCTCATCCCGTCAAGTGCCCACCTCAGTGCCCGCCACCCAGTCACCCCCACCCCCCGCCCACCTCCCCTTCCACCACCCCTAGTTCGTTTCCCAGAGTTAGGAAGGTATAATCAATGTATAACGTATTTCAGGTATATGACAAAATGATCAAATATTTGTACATATTGCCAGATGATCACCACAATAAGTCTAGTTACCACCCATTACCATAAACAGTTATGAAATTTTTTCTTATGAGAACTTTTAATATTACTTTGTTAGCAACTTTTAAATATGCAATACAGTATTACTAACTATAGCCACCATGCTGTACATTGCATCTCTGCGATTCATATATTGCTCATTTTTTAAAAATGGGATTATTTTCTCTTTTTATTACTGAATTATAAGAGTTCTTTATATATTTGGATTCAACTCCCTTATCAAAAGTAATTTATCGGGATCCCTGGGTGGCGCAGCGGTTTGGCGCCTGCCTTTGGCCCAGGGCGCGATTCTGGAGACCCGGGATCGAATCCCACGTCGGGCTCCCGGTGCATGGAGCCTGCTTCTCCCTCTGCCTGTGTCTCTGCCTCTCTCTCTCTCTCTCTCTGTGACTATCATGAATAAATAAAATCTTTAAAAAAAAAAGTAATTTATCAATATTCTCCTAATCTGTGTCATCTTCTCTTTTGTTTGATAGTGTCCTTTAAGCACAAAACTTCTTAATTTTGATGAATTCTAATTTACTTTTTCTTTTATCACTTGTGTCTTTAATAGTATATCTAAGAAAGCTTTGCCTGACCCAAGTCATGAAGGTTTGCTCTACATTTTCTTCTAAGAGTTTTATGGTTTAAATTCTTACATTAAAGTCTGTAGTCCATTTTGAGTTGACTTTTATGTATGGTATGAGGTAGAGATCCATGCATATAGTAAGTTGCCTCAGTGTCATTTGTTGAAAGGACTATCCCCCCCCACCGCATTGAATTGTCTTGGCACTTTTGTCAAAAATTGACTGTAAAAGTAAGGTTAATGTTTGGATTCTCAGTTCTCTTCTGTTGATATATACACATCCATCCTTATGTCAATACTACACTGTCTTGATTACTATGTCTTTGTGATAAGTTTTGAAATTGAGAAGTGTGAGTGTTCCAATCTTGTTCTTTTTCAAGATTATTTTCATTATTCTGGGTCCCTTGAATTTCCATATGAATTTCAAAGTCAGCTTATCAGTTTCTACAACGAAGTCAGGGAGATTTGAGAAGAGATTGTGTTGAATCTATAGGCCAATGTGTAGAAAATTCCTATCTCTAATCTGCTCAGGCTGCTGTAATCAAATACCATAGATTGGATGTTTTGTTTCCATGGTTATGTTTATACTAATATCTCAGGGTGGTGTCCTTTCTCCTTTTAAAAATGCTATTGGTTGTGCTCACTTCAGCAGCACATATACTAAAATTGGAACATTATAGGGAATATTAGAATGGCCCCTGCACAAGGATAACCTGAAAATTCCTGAAGCATTCTAGATTTTTAAAAAATACTGTTGGTTGTAACACTGTCCAAAGAACTTCCTGGAATGATGAAAATGTTCTTTATTTGTGTTCTCCAGTATGGAAGCTACTGGATGCATATGAAATGAAATGTGAATGGTGACTAATCTAATTGAGAAACTGAATTCAAAATTAAGTCAATTAACTTAAGTTTAAATAGCCATACATGGCTGGTGGCTACCATGTAGGATGGTGCAGACCTTTTTTTAATCACTTACTATGAACAATATTGAAATTAGTAACCTCTTCTTTCCCCTCTCTTCCTTCTCCCTGAAGTATTTAATGTGCTATCTATTCAGTGCTAAATGAAACCTTTAAGGCAACCAGCAAACTTACTTTCTCTATAATATTTCCCTTCTCTGCCCATTTTCAATAGCTCAATTACATCTTGGTTATCAGAGGATGTTACAAATACATAGTATTTTTCACACTGTGCCCACTGCTCTTCATTCTACCATTAAATATGTTCAGTGCTCATCAGTTGTTCTTAGGAAAAGCTTCTCTCAGATTTTCTTGATTGTCTGAAGCATATTGGTTAGTACATTACTCAGGAAGGGCCCACAGGAGCATTATTCCCTGATTACCTCAACTTCACCATGGTTTGTAGCCTTTATACTTGATGGTCACTTTGGCTAAATTAAAAAAAAAATTGGCTCACATTTTCTTTCTCGGGTATCTGTATTATGTTATTTCATCTTTTCCATTGTGTTTTAACCTTAGAGTGTTCTGTGAAGATGTATTACCTTGCAAGTTACTTGGTGGTTTTACCTTATGCCAAAAGGATTTCTATTCTGTGAAGTCTAATAACTTTAATAGACTGTGTCTTGCAGTTGACTATTCTGGTCCAGGCACAGCATGTTCCCTTTAAACAGACAGGTTCAAGTTAGTGTGTGTATATGTTTTCAGGAAAGTTTTTCTTTAATAGCTGTTTTTATTTGTTCCTCTCTACTGCCTTATTTTTACTTTCTTCTTGTTGGGGGGCGGAGCTATTATGCATATGTTGGATCATCTTTACCTCTCTTCTGTATCCATTGCTATTGCTTGAATCCTTTAGATCTTTTTCTTCTGATTTTCTTTTTATGTTTTCACTTTATATACTATTTCTCTTCTTCTATCATAGTTACTCTGCTTGTGTTTGAAGATCCCAGAAAACCATGCCACTATCACAACCTTGCCCTGATTTTCAAGTTGCTTTGTTAGTGTTGTTGTATTTTGCTCACACAACTTTTTTTTACAAAGGGTAAATACCTTTAGAGGAATGCTAATTCTAAAAGATTCTTCCCCAACTCTTTACACCAGAGAAGTTCATGTGAATTGGTCCAGTGAAATCACTGTCAGTGAGTGGATCCTCCTAGTATTGGCAGGTGAACCTACTATGGAAAATACCATTTACAAAATTTAGTGACGTATTTTCCAAGAAAATGCTCTTACAAATACTTTACTACAATTGCCATTCAGAGTTGAAACTTGAAGCTATTAAACTGAACATTTCAATATGGAAGAGCTTTTTGCACAAACTCAGCTTTTGGAAACTGGTCAAGATGACACAGTACTTACACAGCAGGTTCATTGGTTGAGGTGCTGATGACATAGGCCTCTGGGCTTGGAGGGCCAAAAAAGCTGGAATCTCAGGAACTCTGACCTGATGATTCCTCCCCCTGACAGTCACCTACCAACCAAGGACACCAAGAAGCCATGTTCACTTCACTGCCTGCTCAGTTGGATTGTATTGGGTTAAATATCTTAATGTCTCATTTCTACTGATCCTCCAACCCTTGGGAGTCATGGACAATCACAGTAAACCTTCATCTTGGAAGGCACGCACAAATTTAGCCTATCCTGTAGAAAAATAATAGACTCTGCTCATAATTTGATAATTATGTCTGGTTCATCATGAAATACCCTGCATTTGCTGTACTCTATACATCAGTGGGGGAACTCTATCCTTTAGACCTGATTTAATTTAGCCTGACTCCTGCCATCTCTATGTCACCTTTCACTGTCTCTCCAGAGACTTCAGTGGGGTCTCACACTTATCATCATCATCCCCCCCTTACTCCAGAGCTGCAGCATCTACTGATCTAGTTTGGTTTATGGATGCTCTCTCACATCTCTCATTCTTATTCCATACCTATCACTCCACCTCACACTGGGCACTGCTTGGATGTCTTCACCATTGGGATGCAGGTGACAGACTTTGGGGGCTTGTCTGGAGTGAAGTTTGAGGGTTTGGGGAGGTTTGTGGGTTAATCTTCAGACGATGCCCAAAAGTGGATATTAGACACTTGTTTTGAAACAAATCTCTCAGTCATGGTTACAGCATCATCCCTCCACTCCCCACTAAGCCCATTGCCTCATCTTTCTGGGCTCCCCCCTCCCTCCCAGACCCTTCCTTCCTTCATATAGCTAATCCTGCAAAAACTAACATTCTTACTTTGTGTGTGCAGAACAACTTGGTTCTGTTTGCCTGGGGCTAGCTTTTCAGCGATTCAATGCTGCATCCCTGTGTATTGCTACATAAAAGACGATTCCAAAAAGAAACTGTGTGTCTCTCCTAGAAGCCAGAGCTGCTGTGGCCAATTACCTGTTCTCTCTTTACTCTCCTTTCTTTTTCTGTCTCCTTTCTTCCTAGTAGACACACTGAGAGTGTTGAGAAGGAAGAAGGGCGAGAGAGAGCCCATTAAGGAACAATTACTGGAAATCAGGTGGGATGTGGGTCTGCTGTGGGAAGTCCTGGGGTCCTCTAGGAGCAAGTAGAGGCCAGGAAAGGGGCCTGAGCCAGGCTCAGGGATGAAGCAAGCCCACCTGGCCATAAAGGAAGCATTGTAAGAACCTACCCTAAGGGGAGATATTATTATACTGATGCTTCTTTTACACACATGAGAATTGAGTCTTAGACTCCACACTTGGCTCCAAGTTAACAGAGCTGGTCAGCAGCAGACGTGGAGTACAGCAGGCTCCTGGCTCTAGTCCATGCTCTCAGTCACAGTGCTGCTACCACTGTGAACTCAGAAGACAAACATACTTAGATAGAATGCCAGTCAGCCCTCTGACTCAAACCCACAGTAAAGTGCTTCACCTCACAGTGCCTCCGTTTCCTTACCCACAATGAGACCGGGGCACTGAAACCTATCTCATGATGTTGTTTTAAAGATTAAATCAGCCAGCAGGGGCTCCTGGGTGGCTTAGTGGTTGAGAGTCTGCCTTCGGCTCAGGGGGTGATCCCGGGATCAAGTCCCTCACCAGGTTCCCCACAGGGAGCCTGCTTCTCCCTCTGCCTATGTCTCTGCCTCTCTCACTGTGTCTCTCATGAATAAATAAATAATTTTTTTTAAAAATCAGCCAGCAGATGGGAAGCCTTGCACATAGTAGATTCAATAAAAATCAGTATTCCTTCTTTATGATATTTTCTGTATTTGGTGGGAAGGGTCATTGAGTGTGCTTTTAAGGAGGAAAAGATCAAAAACTTTCTAAGATTATTTTACTTTGTAAAGAGTCATAAAAGGCATTGAGGGACAAACCAAATGTCTGGCTGCTCTTTTATTTTGATTAATATAATTTAAACAGGAAGGAAAGAAT
Organism: Canis lupus baileyi; assembly: GCF_048164855.1. Lineage (NCBI taxonomy): Eukaryota > Metazoa > Chordata > Mammalia > Carnivora > Canidae > Canis > Canis lupus. The sequence continues at coordinate 65,975,730 of NC_132846.1, read as the reverse complement.
GTTGGTTTGTAGCTAGAAATGAAGAAATGTTGCAAGAACAATGCAATTTGCTCTGTAAAAAAAAATCACACAATTGGCGTATTGAAGGGCTCGCCTTTAAAAACATGACATATAATCACAAATAATTAGGTCGATTTTTGCTCCAAGTTACAACTGCCTTTTTTCAACATTTCTGCTTTCTTTGGAGACTGTAGAACAGGCTGACAAGCACCCCCAGCCCCCATTGGCTCCAGGCTACCTAGGAATGAATTTATCCAGGTGTTACTGCCACAGGAGGAAAAGGTAAAGTTGAAATAACACCACACTATTTGCTTTGTGGCTGCTTAAAACAAAGGTCTTTGCATATTTAAAGAAGAGAATGAAATCTGTATATTACGTATTTTTATTCTCATATTTTTGCACAGTCCTTTTTCTTCAAAACAGAAATGTATAAATACTGTATCCTGAACTTCGTTCATTATTCCTGGGTTTTCCTTTTTTTTTTAGATTTTTTTTATTCATGAGAGACACACAGAGGAGGCAGAGACACAGGCAGAGGGAGAAGCAGGCTCCATGCAGGGAACCCGATGTGGGACTCGATCCCAGGACCCTGGGATCACACCCTGAGCTGAAGGCAGGTGCACAACCACTGAGCCACACAGGTGCCCCCAGTTTTTTCTAATGTTCGTAGCTCCTTTGATTCCTAGAGGCTCCAGGGGATCCCCCCCACCCCGGTTGGCAGCATGGGTCAGAAGGTCTGGAACGCAGCGGAGCATCCAGGCTGTGTTTCTGTCCCAGCTACTGACTCACTTTGCTGTAGGAATGAGACACACCAGCCCTCTCTCTGCACCTCGGCCACCAGCTCGGTCAGGAAAGGGAGTTAGACTAACCAGTAGTGACAACGCACTAGTTACTGTGATAATGTGACTAGTGTGGATTATCTCCTTTTAGCCTCAAAGGAAGTGGGTACCTCCATTATCCCCCATTCCCAGCCTCGGAAACAGGCTACCTGTAGTACAAGGTGTGGCCCAGATGTTCCCAGAACCTGTCCTGCTTCTGGCATCCAGTATTCCTGTATTCAACTCAATCTTTGGCCCTGAGTTTGGTGGCCATTCCAGCACGGAAAGAAGCACCGTGATGGGGTAGATGGAGGGCAGCAATCAGGAGCATGGACAGGGCTGGCTGCGGACCAGGCCGACCTCAGGCAAGCCCATCTTGGGAGGTGACACTCACGCTGAGCCCAGAGCCAGCAGAAGGTGCCAGAGAAACCAGTTAAGGAGTCTAGTCGGAGGTGAGCAGACTTTTTCTAAAGGGCCCAATAGTAAATATTTTGGCTCTAAGGGCCATTACCAGTCGCTGTTGTAGCCACTCTGCCTCTGTTGTATGGAGGGCAACCATGTACAGCATGTAAATGATGAGTGTGGCTCTGTTCTAACAAAACCTTATTTATAAAAACAGGTGGCTGGCCAAGCTGGGCCCCAGGGACTAGAGTTTGCTGGCCGCTGTCCTACATGGTAAGGACTAAGGTATGAGGTACTGGCTATGTAGCTATTTAGGTAAGTGGACGGAGAACCATTTGTGATAGCTTGCTTTCTTGGTAGGGCATATTTGTTTTTCAATTCCTTGATACCAACTTTTACTGCACCAAGTGAGCTGTAAGTACATTTTCCTTATAATAAAATAAAACATTACATGGGACACCTGGATGGCTCAGTGGTTGAGTGTTTGCCTTTGGCTCGGGTCATGATCCCAGGGTCCAGGATCGAGTCCCACATCAGGCTCCCTGCATGGAGCCTGCTTCTCCCTCTGCCTATGTCTCTGCCTCTCTCTCTCTCTCTCTGTATCTCTCGTGAATGGATAGATAAGAACTTTAAAAAAAAATTCAAAAAGAAAAGAAAACATTACAAATAAAATCCCTTTAACCACACCCCAAGCCTGAAGCCCATTGCGGGGGGTACTGGCTCCTATTTTTTTTATATCTTTTTTTTTTTTCCTGGAGGTGATGGATATGTTTATTACCTTGATCATGGAGATGGTTACCTGGATGTGTGCGTATACCCAAACTCATGAAATCGTATACATTACTATGTGCAGGGTTTGTTTTGTTTTGTTTTTTTTTTTTGTACAAATTATACCTCAGTAAATCTGAAAAAAAAAAAAAACCCCAGTATCCATGAGACCACTCCATAGTGCAATGTAGAGACATCTCCCACTCCTTTCAACAGTTATAGAGTATGCCATTGTGTGAAGGTACCATAATTTAGTCAGCTAGTTCTTCTATTGATGCACACTTTGGTTGTTTCTATTCTGGCTATTACGAATACAGCCACAATGAATAAAATTGTGACATAATCTTTAGCAATATTTATCAATATATCTTTGAAATTGATCCCTAAATGCACTATTGCTGAATAAAGGGTGAAAATACATGTAATCTTGCTCATTATTGTCACGCTCCCTTTCATAAAGGTTGTGGCATAGCAACCAACAGCCAAAGCAATCTTCAATGAGGAGAACAAAGCAGGAGATACCACACTTCCTTATTTCAAAATAGATTACAAAACTACAGTAATCAAAACAATATGGCACTGGCCTAAACACAGACACCTAGACCAAGGGGACAGATATGGGAGCCTGGATATAAATCCATGCATATATCAGCTAATATATCAGCTAAGAATATCTTGTCAAATATATCTCTTTTTTTTCTGTATGTTGGCAAATTGAACACCAATAAAAATAAATTTATTATTTTTTTATTTCTGAGAGCATGTCATCATAGGCTTTGTTTTCTGTGTTTGTAAAAATCCGATGAGCTGTGTTGTGCCATTTGATGAGTTTTGGCGGGGTGGTGAGGTATATAAAAACTGCAGCCTGCTGAACCCAGGAGGGTTGCTCCCCTTCCCCCCTACCTCCACAGCCCTTCACCTCCTGCCACGAAGGAGATGTGGCACTCGATAGGCTTCCTTAGCTTTCCACATGCTGCCCGTGGAAAGCCGCTCTGAGCTACGCAGTGGGTAATGTGAAAGGCCCCTTTCAGATGTGCCCAATCATTTGGCCCTAAGGGCAGGACAGATTTGTTGCAGATCCCAAACTTCCTCTGGGCCCCACTCCAAACAGTGTTTCAGCTGAGAGGAGATGTTTTGGCATGCCACAAGCCACAGGACCCCAACTACTTCCCTCCAGTGGCAGCCCTGAACCTTCATGGGGGAGTTGTCTCCCCTTCTCTGACACACACGTATCTCACGGGGGCAGCCGTGGGACCTGCCACTTCCTGTTCAACAGGTCAAATAGCATGAAGTCTAGATATGGTGGCCCAGCATCATGCCCCGTGAAACGCCAAGGCTCAAGGTCCAGGAGAGGGGTCTGGGGCAAAACAATGAATGTGTGCTGCTTGCCTTTCTGATAAAGGCAAACTTTTCATCCTCTCTACACATGGAGAGTAAGAATGCATTGAGCAGACCAGTGAGCATATACCAAGAATGAGAAACCGATTGGTGCCAGTGAAAATAATGGTATGATAGTTGTGATTGGGCTACCATCTGATTACATGTTGAAGTCCACCATCATCTGCCACCACCATGGACTGAATGTGTCCCCCCGAAATTCATTTGTTGAAACCCCAGTCCCCAGTGTGGTGGCATTTGGAGGTGGGGCCTTCTGGAGGTACTTAGGACATGAGGGTGGAGCCCTCGTGTTGGGATTAGTGCTCTTATAAGAAGAAACTCAATAGAGCTGGCTTCCTCTCTCCCGTCTCTGCCTTGTGGGGATACAGCAAGAAGAGAGTCATCTGCAAACCAGGAGGGGGGTTTGTACCAACATTGGATCTGCTGTGCCTTGGTCTTGGACTTCCCAGCCTCCACAACCATGAGAAATAAATGTTTAAGCTACCTGGTCTGTTGGATCTTGTTAAGACAGCCATTCACCCCACCCCCACCCCCCACCCCAAGAGTCAAACTGGTGGATTGACCAGGAACCACTTATGGATGGAAACCACCATTCCTTGAAATCTTATTTTCTGGCATGAATCTCAACAAAACCTCCCAAGACACAGCATTGCTTCTGTTATATTATCTAAACTGAGCGTAAGGGTGAGAGGAGGAATAGGAGGGACTGCTTCAGGGGGTTCCACTCAGCCCTTCTTCCCATGGTGGCTCCTACTCCACAGGTCATGGCACCAGCACAAGGGTTCTTCCAGCTGTTAACGATTTCCCAATTCTACATTCAGGGATCAGAAACAGCCACAGGGAGGATCCATTTTACTCTTAGAGCTAGACAGACTTGGCCAGGGTTCCATTTGACCCTTGGCTTCCCTAAGTGTCTGCTCCAACTAAAGAGCCATGATGGTGTCTTACATCCCCTGCCATCCATGTCAGCTAGGATCCCATGCCCAGTGGTCTTCCAGAAGGCTGGGTATTTATTTCCCTTCTCTGGTGCAGAGTTCCTCTTGGAAATGGGTAAAGGTCCCTTAGGAGAGATTCTGGAGAATATATACTTGCAATGGCTTTGACTCGGGGGACTTGGCCTTTAGTCAATGGGCTCTGGATCCATGAACAGTCTGGAAACTGGGTGAGGGATCATGATTTCCCTTTGTGAGCACTGAGGTCAGACTTCAGCTCAATGGTGATTCTTCTTCTTTCTTCCATCTCCTCCAGCATCTTCCTCCTCTTTCCTTCTCCTCTTCATCCCTGTCGTTGTCATCATCATCTTCTTCTTCCTCTCCTCCTCTTCCTCCTCCTTCTTTTTAAGTCTAGCAACACTCTAAAAAAAAAAAGTCTAGCAACACTCTAGTCAGCTGTTCATTGATCTCATTTCTAGAAGCATCCTGGTCTATTAGCCATAGCCATATATCTCCTTCCATCAAGTCCCTGGATTTCCTACTGTGGAAACTACATCCATCTAGTTTGGTCCTGTCAATAGGCCTCTGCTATTTCAGAATCCCATCCTGCCCACAGATAATTCCATTGCAGCATCCCTCAGTGAGTTATGGCCTACAGGGAGGGACAAGCCCACCCAGAGCTTTCAAAGGCATGGGCAGCCTCCATCAGTGTGTTATTTGTGCCTTAGTGAAGGGAGGCTTCTAGGCCTCATAGAGCCTCTGGCTGCTTCCTCTACACTATGGCAAGGAAGTGCCAGCATCTGTTTCATTGATCATAGGCCATTGGCACATTCAAGTTCAAGGAGCCTTTAAGAGAACATTAGGAGCAACTCCTGGTGTCCCTAGCAAAATACTGAGTTCAGAATCACAGGTTAGGGTCTCCATACCAATATTATCCTTTATTCTGTTTTATATGCCATTGCCCTTCCTTGGGGCCATCACTGTGGGATGTGTTCCCCCATGTAAAGTACCTCTTCCCAGTTCAGGCATGGTGTTTCCTCACCACAGTCGTGAGCACTGACATTTGCAAGGACAGCAGGGGCTGATTAGGTAGCGTATTTAGGGCTACAGCCCAGTGTTTGCATTTTAGTCTAGGAGCAAAAGAAAGCCATTGAAGAGTCTTAAGCAGGAGCATGTCTTGACTGATTTCATTAAATGTTCAACCTGACTACTGTGTGGGAAAGGGAGCAGATTAGGCAAGAGTGGAATCTCAGAGTCCAGTTAGTTGACAATTCTGGATTCCAGGTGAGATGATAGTGGTGTAGTCTAGGGAATGGCATGGAACTGACAAGACAAGGAATTTAGGAGGATTCCAGGTGCATGTCTGATCAGGCTACTTCACGGTCACTTTGGGTTGGCATGGCATGGTGTGGAGGGAAGGAGAGCAGTCAGAGGGACACCTGGGTGTCTGGCTTGGGTAACTTAACAGATGGTACTTTCAAGTGCCAAGATGTGGAAGCCCAGGCAGGGGCTGGTGGTATTGGGAGAGAAATGTGTTATGTTTGAGAGGCCTCCTAGATATTAGAGATACTGATTTTTTTTTCTAGATCCAGCTCCTACCAGATGGTCCTGGTCCCTGAGTTCTGCCAACATTGGCTCCTTCTTCCATCACTCCAGGCTGGGGGAGGTACTACCTTCCAGCAGTTGTTATTCTCTGTGTTACTTGTCTTTAGTCCTCCCAGCACCTCTGGACTGATTCCCTGTGCCATTGTTCCTCTGTTGGAACTAACTGGTGTGGGCTCTGCCTTCCTACCTGCACACCCCAATAAGGCAATCATATAAGGAGCCTGAAACTCAGAGGCAAGGTCTGGAGTAGAGACAGGAATTTGGGAATCATTACCCAACTAGATGAGTTGACTTAGAGAGAGATAAGTCAGGGGAGGGAGGAAGCATGCCCAACACAGAGTCCTGGGCTGCTCCAACATTTAGAGATCAGATAAGAAGCAGCCAAGGCCCCTGAGAAGTGGTGGTAAAGTAAAAGGAAACTCAGGAGTGTGTGATGTCATGGAAGTCAAGTGGCAAGGACAAGGGGATGAGCAATTAGACCAGATGCATTGAGACATTGAATAAGGAGTGGAAAGAGAATGAGCATTGGCTTTGTCCCCATAGAGGCCAAGGGTGACCTTGACAAGAGCAATTTCAGAGTTGTGGGGATGAAAGCCCCTAGGAGTGAGTGGAAGAGAACAGTAGGGGCAGGGAATATGCATAGATGGTCTTACAGGGAGTAGATGCTGAAGGTAAGCCAAAGAAGTGGGCATGGTGGGAGGGGCAGATGTGTGTCAGTGGAGCATTCTTAAGACTGGAGCTACTGGAGGTTATGTGTTAATGGGGATGAGGTGGTACTGGGGAGTCAGAAGAAGAGAAGGAATGGCCTTTGATGGGGGGGCACCTTGCAATTCCATTGTGATAGAAGGGACAAAAGGGAAGATGTTGCTGATATGGGCAAGACTGGAGATCTGGTGGGGGAAGGTGGAAGAGTTTGAGAACTTCTGTTTTCTCAGTCATTTATGGGATGAGATTATTACCAAGATGGAAGAGGAAATAGAGTCATTGTAGAGTTGAGAGAGGCAAAGTCTGATGCAGTCATCAGAGAAAATGTTATGAGCTGAATTGTGTCCTCATCAAATTCACATGCTGAAGTCCTCACCTCCAGCACCTCAGAATATGACTACACTGGGAGATGGGATGCCTTTAAAGAGGTAAAGAAGTTAACAATGAGGCCATCAGGATATCCCTAATCCAATGTGCCTGGTGTCTATACAAGGAGAGGACACAAACGTACCAAGGGGAGAACACATGAGGACACAGGGGAAGACGGCCATCTACAAGCCCGGGAGAGAGACCTCAGAAGAAACCAACCCTGCCGACACCTTGATCTCAGACCTCCAGCCTCCAGAACCATGAGGCAAATAAATTTCAGTCATATAAGCCACCCAGTTTTGGGAGCCCCAGTAAACTAATTCAGAGAGCATGGAAATCACGGACTCTGGGGGGATCCTACTGGGGTTGAAAGAATAAGGACCTCGCTGAGGCTTAGGACAGTGTCTAGCACTGATGGTTACTGCAATGTCTGTATATATAGTGTTCTGTATATTAAATATGTATCAATGGGACAACTACTTAAAGGAAGAAGACCTGTGAAGGAGACCATGGGATTTTAATGGGCAGGAAGGTGGAACTCCCAGTTAAAGTCTTCTGTTTTTCCAGGAAGTGTGAGGCCAGGCCATGAGCTGAGAGTAGGAGAGGAAGGAGTCCTAAGTTTAAGAAAAAAATTGCAATGAAACAATCCATCTCAGACCCAGTGAAGTCAGATGTACCAGAGAAATTTCACAGAATGGCCGAGTAGACCTCTGAGCTTTTGAAGTTTGTGGCCAGGAACAGAAAATGAACACTTAGCCTGTTTGCATGAGTATTATTTTGTCCAGCATATTTTTGTATTGGGTTTAGAAGAGAAGGAGGCAAATCAGGTTCAACCAACTTTGGCATTTTACCTGGAAAATAATTCAGAAGGGGGCAAGGAGTCGTGAGTTTGCAGACGAGTGTTTGGTGGGACATGGAATCTAAGCTGGTGAGGCATTAGTAGAGAGGAAACAGTAACAAGGGATCTTTATATATTCAGAAAATAGGTCCTTTGCCAAATTTCCCCTCCACGCTGGTCTTTATCCTGCTAAGTTGTTTCAGGGTTTAGGTTTTTTGTTTCTGCTATGCAGAAATTTTTCATTTTTTATGTCATTGCATTTATTGTTTTTTTCTTTTGTGAATTCAGGGGTATGTGTTTTTCTTAGAAAGGACTTCTCTACCCTACAATCACATATTTTCTCATGTGTTCTTCTGGCATCTTGTAATCTGCTTACAAGACACCTGGGTGGCTCAGTAGCTGAGCGTCTGCCTTTGGCTCAGGTCTTAATGATGGGTCTTAGGATTGAGTCCCACATCCAATACCCCTTGGGGAGCCTGCTTCTCCCTCTGTCTGTGTCTCTGCCCCTCTCTCCATCTCTTATGAATAAATAAATAGATAATCTTTTTTAAAAAAAATCTGCTTACCTCATTAATCCAACTGAAACTTATTTTCATATGAGAAAAGAGGTAGCAACCTAACCAAAAATTTCTTTTCTAAACGGCTAGCCAGTTGGCTATTGTTGGCTTTGCCGGTACTTTGAAATGCCAGCCTGATTATATACTAAACCCCCTGATGTGTCTTCCTCTCTTCCCAAAGCCTGGTCCATTCCATGGCTCTAACACTGAGACCCCCACTGGTTATTCACACAGCTATCCTGAGAGCCCCCGACCACCCTCCTCTCTCAGATGTCCCCCAGCATCTCTGACATGTTCCATTTTCCATGTAGACTTTAGAACCAAGTTGACCAGGTACAAAATTCTTCCTTAAATATTTCTAACCGTGATTACATCTCATTTATTATAAGTTAGTTGGGGGAGATATTACATCTTTACAATACTGGGTCTTCCCATTTAGCTTACCAACATTTATGTGGCCCTATGTGCTCAAGAGCTTTACTTTAATCCTCACAGCAGCTCTACGAGGTGGCTGCTCTTATTATTTCCATCTTACAGATAAGGAAAAGGAGGCACATGGGTCAATTGCTCAACTCACTGAACGGTTCTAACAATGAGCATGCCTTTTCGTGTGTTTAAGACTGTTCTACTGTCCTCCAGTAGAATTTTAAAATCTGCTTTATATGGGTATTTTTAACGTCACGTTAAAATATTTCATTATTTTGGTCTGATTCATGCCTGCACATAGAAAACTTTTTTTTTTCTTTTCAAAGATCTTATTTATTTATTTATTTATTTGACAGAGAGAGAGAGAGAGAGAGAGAACGCATAAGTAGGCAGAGTAGCAAGCAGAGGGAGAGGGAGAAGCAGGCTTTTAGCAGAGAGCCTGATGCAGGCCTTGATCCCAAGACCCCAAGATCATGACCTGAGCTGAAGGCAGATACTCAACTGACTGAGCCACCCAGAAGACTGGTTTTGTGTGTTAAATGTATAACCCTTTGCCTTCCTGACTTCTCTTAACTGGTTCAAATATATTGGGGCGGTACCTGTTTGCTTTATGATAATGTGGAAAGTCTATATGGTCCATTGAGAGATTGAGGTAAGAACTCAGCCCTCCACCAAGAAGGATGATGAAGTTATGCCCTTGGGCTTCTTCCCACTGCCCATTCTTGCCTTCCACCACCACATTTGGCTGCTTTTGAGTCTTATTTCTTTCTAGCAATTACTTTTACCCTTTATGTAGTATGATCCTAGCTCTGTTACTTGGCCTTTCAACAATATTTTCTGAAGCCCTTTCCATGACCCCTATGTTCTTATTCTATGCTGCCCTCTTGTTCCCCTTCCTAGTGTTCGCCAACAAACACTGTTATTATTTTTATATTGTCATGCTTTAGAAGTTTAATATTCTGTGCCATAAGAATTCCTAAAACAGTGACTGATGTCCTAAGTAAATTCAATACTCTCCAACTCTCCACCAGACTTTTTTTTTAAAATACAACATATAAACAGAAATGTACAAAAATCCTAAGTTGATAGATTGGCAAATTTGACAAAGCAAATATGCCCAGGTGACCACAACCTCGATCAGCAGCAGAACTGCCCAGCGCCCAGGAGCTCATTCATCCCCACAACCCCACCAACGCTGTCTGTTCTTTACCATGACTTCTCTGTTCATGGTTTACTAGCAATCATTTTCAAGACGGGCTCATGAGAGCCATATACCCTTCAATGTCACATGTTTGGAAATGTGTCTTGCCTTTATATTTGCTCACAGACCTTCTGGATATCAAATTACTGTGTCTCACTTTCTTTTCCTGGGGCTCCCCTGCCTTCCTGCACTGCACTAACCTCTGTGGAGAAGTCAGAGATCAGGCTGGTCTTGTGTCCCTCTGAAAGGCCTGGCTTGGGGATGGGAGGTGCCGGAGGCCTGGATGCTCACCGTGGGCTTCCTTTATCTTGCCTCCCTGGTTTTATTTTTTTTTTATTTTTATTTTTTTAAAGATTTTATTTATTTATTAATGAGAGACAGAGGGAGAGAGGCAGAGGCATAGGCAGAGGGAGAAGCAGGCTCCATGCAGGAAGCCTGACGTGCGACTTGATCCTGGGTCTTCAGCCCTGGGCTGAAGGGGGGTGCTAAACCACTGAGCCACCCGCGCTGCCCACCTCCCTAGTTTTAAACCAGGCTAGGTCTCAGCATTACCTATTCTACAGCAGCTTTTCCTGCAACACAGCAGTACCCTCCCAGCTGTAGAATAAGACGCCTTATTTATTTCAGGCAATTTTTCTTCAGTTAACTGTTTCAAATCTTATCTCCCTTTCTTTTTTAAAGCTTATTTATTTACTTTTAAGTAATCTCTGCACCCAACGTGGGGCTCGAACTCACAACCCCGAGATCAAGAGTCACACGCTCCTCCGACTGAGCCAGCCAGGCACCTCACACTTCACTGTTTTAGTCCTCTTTAAGGATACGATTTCCATGAATGTTGGACCTCCTTGGAGCATCTTCTTCTTTAAAAAAAAAAAAAAACCAATAATAATTTAATAATTTCCAATGTTACAAAGTGTCATGGAGTTGCCTTTCCCAAAATGAGATAATGCTATTGAATATAACATAGGTACCAGCATTTTCTTATTATTTGCATGGGGGTTAAACAAATCTTAAGTAAAACTTTGTTGCTTCAATATCCCCTAATAACTTTTCTATCACTAGTATCAAATATCTCATAAGAAAGTTAGCATCATTTCTTAAAAGCAGAGAATTGAAACTTGGAGCATCTTCTGCTCTTGTCATTTTTTCCTTTTAATCCTTTGTAAACCTCTATTTTTCCCCCCAAAGAGCTGCCTCCATTTTATCAAGCCCATCCTCCATAACCTTGACTGGTTCAGCAAGGTCTTCTTTTTACAAGTGCTTCTAAAGTGATTTTTGCATCTGTAGTGGCTTTTCTCTCTTCTTTTCCCCAAGGCTCCACCAGCCAATGTTTCTCTCTCTCTGTTGTCTGACTCTGTGGGCTCTGATGGCAACACTCTGTGTTCTGTATTTGATTTCAGAGAGAAGTATTCACTCAGGTTTTCAGCTGTCTGTGATGGTGTTTTCTAGTGCGTGGACTTTGCCTTTTATTTTCTGTAGTCTGTGTGGTTATTAATCACCAGAGGGGATCGTGGCCGGGATGATGCACAGCTCTGGCCTACCAGCCTGTCCTGGCTGCATGGATGGTGCCCCCGGGCTTGTGCAGACCGCAGCCACAAGTGATGCCTTGTTTTCTCAGCCACTTGCCATCATTAAAGATTATATATATTTTTTTCTTTTTCTTTTTTTAGCTCTCGCTCATTCTCCACATACATCAGATTTTTTTCTCTTTCTTTCTTTTTTTTTTTTCTCTCTCTCTCTTTCAACTAGCCATCTTCTGTCTTGGGGTTTTTCCAACTAGATCTTTTTTTTTTTTTTTAATTTATTTTTTATTGGTGTTCAATTTACTAACATACAGAATAACACCCAGTGCCCGTCACCCATTCACTCCCACCCCCCGCCCTCCTCCCCTTCTACCACCCCTAGTTCGTTTCCCAGAGTTAGCAGTCTTTACGTTCTGTCTCCCTTTCTGATATTCCCCACACATTTCTTCTCCCTTCCCTTATATTCCCTTTCACTATTATTTATATTCCCCAAATGAATGAGAACATATAATGTTTGTCCTTCTCCGACTGACTTACTTCACTCAGCATAATACCCTCCAGTTCCATCCACGTTGAAGCAAATGGTGGGTATTTGTCATTTCTAATAGCTGAGTAATATTCCATTGTATACATAAACCACATCTTCTTTATCCATTCATCTTTCGTTGGACACCGAGGCTCCTTCCACAGTTTGGCTATCGTGGCCATTGCCAACTAGATCTTTTTGACTTTGTTTCCTTTGCTGATTCGTTTGTTGTCATGCTCAAAATCTGCCATTTTCCTTTCTGCTCTGTCCCCGTTCTCCTGAGCAGGGGTCAGTAAGCTATGGCCAGTGAGCCAGGTCTGGCCTACTGACTCTTTTTAAGCAGAGTTTTATTGGGACACAGCCATGCCCATCGTTACATGTTGGGCATGGTTGCTTTCTGCTCCAACAGCACAGCTGCTTATAAATATCAGAAAGGGAGACAGAACATGAGAGACTCCTAACTCTGGGAAACGAACTAGGGGTGGTGGAAGGGGAGGAGGGCGGGGGGTGGGGGTGAATGGGTGATGGGCACTGAGGGGGGGCACTTGACGGGATGAGCACTGGGTGTTATTCTGTATGTTGGTAAATTGAACACCAATAAAAAATAAATTTATTATTAAAAAATAATAATAATAAAATAAATAAATAAAGACTATACGGTGGGCAGCCCGGGTGGCTCGGCGGTTTAGCACTGCCTTCAGCCCAGGGCATGATCCTGGAGACCCAGGATCGAGTTCCGCATTGGACTCCCTGCATGGGAGCCTCTCCTGACTTGCTTCTCCCTCTGCCTGTGTCTCTACCTCTGTGTGTGTGTGTGTGTGTGTGTGTGTGTGTGTGTGTGTGTGTGTGTGTCTCATGAATAAATAAGTAAAATCTTAAAAAAAAACACAAAACCATATGGCCTGCAGAGCCAAGGTTTACTCTATGCCCTCTACAGAAGTGCAAAGGCTGAAATAGTTCTCTCTACTCCACTGGCTGCAGTGACCACTTCTCTGCTGACTTTCCCCATCTATGAATTCAGCCCAGATGTTTCTTTAGACCCTCTGCTTATGGGAGGCCTCTGCTCAGATGTTCCACATGCATCCAAAAAGCCACTCAAAATCAGACTCATCAGGGCACCTGAGTGGCTCAGTGGTTGAGCCTTTGGCTCAGGGTGTGATCTCGGGGTCCTGGAATGTGAAGTCCACATGGGACTCCCTGCAGGGAGCCTGCTTCTCCCAATGCCTATGTCTTTGCCTCTCTGTGTATCATGAATAAACAGATAAAAATCTTTTTTAAAAAATCAAACTCGTCACTCTATTTACCCTAGATCTTGGCCTCCCTGCATGCTCCCAACTCAGGACCAGTTGGCCAAACCAAGGCTCTGAGAAGCACCATTGCCTCCACCTCTCCATCCTGCTGATGTTTGCTCGTCACTAAGCTCTATTGTCTCTCCTCAGCCACTCTCACACCTGTTCATTTCTCCCACCCCACAGCCTCTGTCTGGCTGCGCAGAGGAGGGGAGTGGGAATGGAGACCCCGGGGGGGGACACAGGCTCTGGACTTGCCTTTGCCCCTTCTGACTACAGACCAGCGCACGTGCTGGGGCCCCAGATCCTCACCTGGGGTGACAGAGACAGAAGTCCCAGACCTGCCTTCATCCCAGGCTTGCTTTCAGGGTCAAAGTTTTACATCAGATGGTGTATTTCATTTATGGTCTGAGTATAAAGTGCTGCGAAGATGGCCGTGTGTCATGTGAAGATGAGGATTCTTCTACCCTGATTCTTCCTCCATGGAGCCTCCCTGGATCCCCCGGGTGCAATGACAACCCCCCTCTCTTGCTGCACTTTGGCCTCAGTTGCATCCAGCCCTGATCACAGCCCCTGGCTCTGTGATCAGATTGAGCCCCAAGAAGGTAGGGAGCGATTCCTACTCACCTCCCTTCCCCTGACACTCGGCTTCGGGCCTGGCACAATGTTGAGGTTCTGTAAATGTTTGTAGAACCTGGCCAAATGCCCTCAGGAAGCTCCCATACTTGAGGAAAAACAAATACACAAATGAGTGATATGGTTCAGACAGAGCTGTCGTGGAGAAGAGAGCTGGATCCCGTGGAGGAAGATGTCTAGTGGGTGATACCAACTGGAAAGAGCAGGGCTGGGCTCACCTGGGATGCAGACTTCCAGGGATGCGTGACCCACGTCTGTTGCCATTGACCAGGGCCCCGGCCACATGGGGAGTGCAGAGTTTCAAACACTGGCCCTAATTCTGGCCCAGAGGAGGGACACTTACCGTGCTTGTGGCCACTGATTTCACCATGTAGAGTGGCCCCAAGGTTCCCAGGTGAAATAATTAAACCACCTGTGTGCCACCCATAATTCTTTACAAAAAACTTAATTTTCCCTATCTTCTTGGACAACCTTTCCTGTGTTCCTCATTAGAAATCATGAACACAGTCCCTGGTCACTGGTCTTAAGTCTTCAGCACCTGTTAGGTGGAGCTTAGGCAGGGTTTCTCACCGTACCCTGAAGCCAACCATCATGAATTTTTAGGTCCAGCCTTTGAGGAGGCCACACCGCACATGCACGCCCCGTCCACCTGGAGCAAACATTTAGAAACCAGAAGACAAAGGCGGCCACAGGATGACCTCCAGCTCACATGCGTAAGCACGTTGTGGCAACCCTGGGTATGCACTGGGAATTATTTTAAACATTTTGATGTCCTTTTCTCTTTGCCCTCTCCTGCTCAAGCCTCTGTCCTGGACCAGCTTAGATGTCACATCCCAGCAGAAAGGACAGGCTCGGTCTTTATTCTGAGGAAGAGGAAGCAGGGCGGGATCAGAGGCTTTTGACATTTGCAGCTGGACTGGGCAGGACAGCACCCTTCCCAGCCAGGCTGCCATCCTGTGAAAAGATTTCCAGATTTCTCTTCTGGTCCTTTTTTTTTTTTTTTTTTTAAGATTTATTTATTCATGAGAGACATAGAGAAAGAGGCAGAGACATAGGCAGAGGGAGAAGCGGGCTCCATGCAGGGAAACTGATATGGGACTCGAGCCCAGGGGATTGTGACCTGTGCCAAAGACAGATGCTCAACCACAGAGCCACCAGGTCCCCCTCTCTTCTTGTCCTTAAGCGTATCAACAACTGAGCCCAAAGGCCTCAGGGAGGTGAAAGGAGAGTCTGCTGCTCTTCCTGCTTCAGAAAGGAGAAGTGTGGACAGAGTGAAGGAGGGAGGGAGGAGAAAAATCAAGCAGGCCCACTTCCCCCCTTCCTGAGTTCAGATTGGTGATTTGGGGGGCCTAGCCAAAGCAAAAGGCACAGTACGGTGAGGTGAGGTGAGGGCTCTTGGAGCATCTATGAGCCACCACCATATCCCGTGTGGCACCAGCCAGGTGCCAGGGCAAGCTGAGCCCACACCAGATACCAAGGACAGACCACCCAGACAGAAACTGCAGGGGGAGTCACAGGGGACCCTTGGCATAGCAGGCAATGGGAGTTCAGGTGAAGCCGTCACAGGCACAGAACACATGTGGCAGTGCAGTGGGGGCCGTGCAGGCATGCAGACCATGGGCGGTGCCCAGAAGGCGGCAGATCCCAATGGCGCATCCCCAGGGACCAGCCTGCGCACAGGGAGCCTCCCAATGCCATAGGACAAGCAGGCCCTGGGACACAAGCGGCAGAGCCACCCCAACCTGACACTGGAGACTTCCTGCAGGGGGCAACGACTGGAGGCCCTGTTTCTCAGGAGGAGAGGCTGCCCCCAAGCCCAGCTACCTACGAGACTAGTGGCTTCCTTCCCCCATCCTGGGGGTGCGTCCAGGGGCTGGACAGCTGGCACTCCTGGCATCTGTAAAGAGCTGGCACCCCAAACCAGCCTGCCTGGCACCCAAGAGGTGTATTTCTTGATCATTACACTCATTCTCATGGCTGCCAGGTAGGAGAGGCGAAGGTATGGAGGCTGAGTCCCCTGCCCTGGATCACACACGCACCGGGTGTCCAGGAGAGCCCCACACCCCCTGGCCTGCCTCCTTTCCCTGCTGTCCCTGGCTCTGTAAACTTTCCACTCAACTAAAAGGACAGCTTCCTAACTCTTGCCCTGTGTATCATCATGCGGTCATTCCTGGTTTGTGACTGGGATGCAGGATGCGGGCTATACCCGCTCCGGGCCCCTATCTCAGGCCAGTGGGAGGGGAGAGCATGCTGAGGGCAGGGGGGCTTTCTATAGAGCCTATTTCTCAGGTCACAGAAGCCTTTAATTGGAAGGGGCTCAGCCCAATCTCTGCTCATGGGGTCTCCTTTCATTCAACCGTTCCTCGATGGACCACAGTTGTCACCCTGGCTCTCCTGACCTCTCCTGACTTGCACACAGGCAAGCGATTTTCTTGGGCAGTGGTTCTCATCTGGGGCAATATTCCACATGCCAGCACCATCCCCCACCGGGGGACAGTTGGCATTTCCTGGAAAAACTTTTTCTGTTGTCAAAACTTAGAAGGGGCAGAGAGGGTGCCACTGGCACCTAGCGGGTAGAGACCAGGGATGCTGCTTGCCAAGCACCCTGCCATGCTCAGGGTGGCTCCTCGTGGTTAGGAATTACCTGGTCCCAAATGTCCACAGCACGGAGCTCAGCAACCCTGCTGTAGGGAGGCACTCCATGTAAGGGCCCCACATGCCATCTTATGATTGTCCCCAAACCTCCAAAGTGGCTGTAACAATTGACACACCCACCACACGATCCCATCAAGCCTTTACTTCCACCAAGAATACAGACTTATTTTTTGTTTTTTTTTTTGTTGTTGTTTTTATTGGAGTTCAAATTGCCAACATATAGCATAACACCCAGTGCTCATCCCATCAAGTGCCCCCCTCAGTGCCCGTCACCCAGTCACCCCCACCCCCTGCCCACCTCCCCTTCCACCACCCCTAGTTCGTTTCCCAGAGTTAGGAGTCTCTCATGTTCTGTCTCCCTCTCTGATATTTCCCACTCATTTTCTCTCCCTTCCCCTTTTTTCCCTTTCACTATTTTTTTATATTCCCCAAATGAATGAGACCACATAATGTTTGTCCTTCTCCAATGGACTTACTTCACTCAGCATAATGCCCTCCAGTTCCATCCACGTCGAAGCAAATGGTGGGTATTTGCCGTTTCTAATGGCTGAGTAATATTCCATTGTATACATAAACCACATCTTCTTTATCCATTCATCTTTCGATGGACACCGAGGCTCCTTCCACAGTTTGGCTATTATGGACATTGCTGCTATCAACATCGGGGTGCAGGTGTCTCGGCGTTTCACTGCATCTGTGTCTTTGGAGTAAATCCTCAACAGTGCAATTGCTGGGTCATAGGGCAGGTCTATTTTTAACTCTTTGAGGAACTTCCACACAGTTTTCCAGAGTGGCTGCACCAATTCACATTCCCACCAACAGTGCAGGAGGGTTCCCCTTTCTCCGCATCCTCTCCAACATCTATGGTTTCCTGCCTTGTTAATGTTCCCCATTCTCACCAGTGTGAGGTGGTATCTCGTGGTTTTGATTTGTATTTCCCTGATGGCAAGTGATGCGGAGCATTTTCTCATGTGCATGTTGGCCATGTCTATGTCTTCCTCTGTGAGATTTCTGTTCATGTATTTTGCCCATTTCATGATTGGATTGTTTGCTTCTTTGGTGTTGAGTTTAATAAGTTCTTTATAGATCTTGGATACTAGCCCTTTATCTGATACGTCATTTGCAAAAATCTCCCATTCTGTAGGTTGCAGATTTCTGAGTCCTGAAACCTGAACCTCTTCCCTCCAACATCCTCTTCTCTAAGTTGCTAGTTCCTGGCAATTTCCCTCTTTTCTTGGAGATTTCTAGAAGTTCTCTCTCCATTCTACATTGTAGGGCTTAGGTATACAGTCCCAGCCTCCTCCACCTTGCCTTTTGGTATGGTATGTTGTCCTACAGAAAACGTTTAACTTGAACAACTGTTTATACTGTCTTTGGCTTTTTTTTTTTTTTTTTTAGATTTTAAAAATTTATTCATGAGAGACACACAGAGAGAGGCAGAGACACAGGCAGAGGGAGAAGCAGGCTCCTTGCAGGGAGCCCAATACAGGACTCAATCCCAGGACCCCAGGATTATGACCTGAGCCAAAGGCAGACACTCAACCACTGAGCCATCCATCCATCCATCCATCCCTATCTTTGGTTTTCTGTGTCTTAAGGCTTCTCGTACCCCAAGATCACAAACAAATTTTCCTGCACTTTCTTCAGATTAGGACTTTAATCCACTGGTGATTTCTTCTCATGACTGGTGTAGGGGAGGGACTGCCCTCTTCTTCCCACCACTAAACTGTCACCCTGCCCTGAGTCCACACTGCCCTCTTCTTCCCTTGTGGTCCTGGTTAGCAGCTTGGACTCCGCCTGGTGCTCCAGACCCTTCCCTCTGCCATCCTATGAAGACACGCGGCGGGGAGGGGTCATCTGGACACAAGACAGGGCTCTCCCCCAGCTCCTGCCAGGCTTATGTGCCTTCACCAGGCTTCACACAGAGCCCCCAGAGGAGGCTCCCCTGCCTCCCTTCCCCTGGCATCCTGCTCCTGAAGTGGGCCAATCACAACTTCCTCCCAGGGTGGAAAACTCTCGATGGGTCATTAAAATTTACCTTCAACCTTAAGTGCCAGCTTAAGTGCCACTGCTTTTCTGCACTAAGAGCCAGTTTAAAATAAACTGATTCAGCACAAGAGTTGACCACAAGCAGTAAAGTTTAATTAACCAGTTCCTGGAGGAACCTTCACAGACCAGCATCACATTGAGAAGCTGAAGGATGGAAGCAGCAGGAGAACCACAGGCCAAGTCCACCTGTGCCACCACCGCACCCCCCTGATGCAGGCAGGCTGCCTGGGACTCCAAAGCAGACAGCCTGCCCAGCATTCCATCTCCTCCTGGCCAGCAGGTCAGCAGAACTGATGCCCGTCAGAGTCCCAAATCCAGACCTGGTTCCCTCTGAGGCCATCTCTTAAAGTGACCCACTCCCTGCCTGATATGGTGCAGGCCAATGACAAGTTTTGATCACGGGCTGTAATGGAGGCCAGGGGTCTGGCTGGAGCAGGGTCTGGGGGCCTTGGAAGGGATCTGGGGATGGGTACTCAGAAGATCGGGATCAGGGACACCAAAGGGAAAAAGAAACCCTGGCTTGCGGCCAGCAGGGGAACTGGGCCCAGCACTCAGATGGGGCCCATCCAGGCAGGTCACTCTGAGTGCAGAGCCGAGTACAGCAGGACTCCTGAGGACAACAGGAAAGCAGAGTTGGCAAGGGCCCCACTGCCTCCTCCCCCCGTCCCGCCCCCCGCCACAGAGGCTATGCTGGGTGTGCAAACAGAGGAGTAGGTGTGCGAAGATCCTCAGGAGGACCCACAGGGCCAGCGAGACCCAGGAGAAGGCAAAAGGAGACAGAGCACCATGGAGGAACATGGCACCTACTCCAAGCAGGACAAAGGGGTGGGAGGGCAGACCCTAGCTCAAGTCCCCCCAATGCACTGGGCCCTGCCCTGGTCAGTGTCAGGGAGAAGGCATCTGCAGATGGATGCACGGTCCTCAAAGACCACTGCCAGTGATTTGACTTGAGGAACCCTAGTGCCAGGGTCAGACCTCCTCGGATGTGAGCAGGACTGCTACTATGTCTGGGCTCCACATCTTGGGGCAATCCTTCCAACCCACAGAGCCTCAGCTTTCTCATCTGTCAAGTGGGATGTTGAAACATACACCTTACAGAATCCTTGCAAAGAGTAAATGATGACTAGGACTTGGTGAGCTCTCATGCACAGTGAAAATCACATCCAAGGAGGCTGATGGGGTAGCTGTGTGAGAATAGCTCAGGGAACAGCAGGAGGGAAAGGAAGTCGGTATCATCTCCCTGTAAAGAGGGGAGGCCCCTCTACTTTTGTCTGACCTCCACACTGCTGGACACAGACCCTGCCATACCAGCCTGTGAGCGGCTCTCCATCGTCAGTCATTCCCCGGTGGCAGCTGTGTCAGGATCAGCTGCTCTGTGGAGTCAACCTGCAGGAGAGGGGCAGCAGTCAGAGCTCCTAGGAAATGCATATCCATCCACCCAAAGGAGATGGGAACCCAGGTCTGTGGAGTTCAGTAGCCCAGCCACTCCATCCCTTGTTCTGCTTTGCACACATGCCATCAGCACCTGCTCCTCATCACCCTGTCCTGGGACCACCACACACTTGCCTGGCCGTGGTCCTCTATTTCCCAGAGTCTGGAATCCATTGCTCTGTACCTTCCTCCAGGGTGGAGCTGCCATGTGAAGGGCAGCTGGGAGAGGGTCAGCTCGCTGGGGAGCATGGGCACCTGGGGGTGCACTGGCATCTGCCATATGTGGACTGTGATGCTGGGTTCATGCTGCAGGGACCAGAGAGGAAGCGGCACATCAGGGACAGGCTTCCCATGAAAGTTGGGCTGCATGCAAACACATAACATCCTAGATGCCTGGCCCGCTGGGGAGCTGCCCCTTCAGATGTGAATGTTTTCAGAGTCCCAGACCCACCATCTCTTGGGGGTCTAGTCTAGACCTGGGATGACTGATTCTCTCCCAGCTCCCCCAAGTATGGTCCTCTCACTGATCTGCATCCCACCTTACCCCCACTGTACCCCTGAAAAGGTAGCCACTCTTCCCACCCATCAGCAACCTTCGACCTGCACAGATTATGCCTTGGGCCTCTCTGTCCTAGCCATTTCTAGAGATTTTTAATCTTCTTTGTAAAAAATAAAGTACCTATACACCTTAGGTCCTGGGAGTGATGGGTTTCCTCCCAAAATATATTGTAATTTTTTAAGATTTTATTTATCCATTTGTGAGACACACACACACAGAGAGAGAGAGAGAGAGAGAGAGAGAGAGAGAGGTAGGCAGAGACATAGGCAGAGGGAGAAGCAGGCTCCATGCAGGGAGCCCAACGCAGGACTTGGTCCCGGGTCTCTAGGATCACGCCCTGGACCACCCAGGGATCCCCAGTATATTGTAGTTTTGATTCTGGCCTTCACATACTTATTACAAACATAATAAATACAATAAAATGAAATGTGGCCAATACAGAAAGGTATAAAAGTGAGTGGGGAAACCACCATCAACCATAATCAAAGCTCCCTTTGTTATGCAACAAAATGGAAAGCTCCTTACAGCATTTTTTTATCTGAGTATTTGTCTTTTCTTTGTGATGAGCATCTTTAAGAGGTAAGGATCCTAGTCTTTCATCAATCATACATATGGCAAATAATTTTTCTCAATTTGTTGTCTTAACTTTGTTATGGGCTCATTTTACAGAGGAAAGTCTTTTAATTACACAGCAAAATCTCTTTCCCTTTAGATTCTGGCTTTAGATCAGGTATCAGCCAAGTGTGGGCTGAATCTGGCCGGCTAGCTCTTTTGGTAAATAAAGCTTTATTGTAGGCAAATGCTCATTCCTTTACATATTGTCTTTGGCTGGTTTTGCATGACAAGACAGAGTCAACCAGTCACTATAGGGTCCTTTGGGCCTGCAAAGCTGAAAACATTTACTATTAGACCCTTTACAGAAAATTTGCTGGGCGTTATATATTAGGTCAGGCTCAGAAAGCTGCTTCCCATCCTAAGATTATATATGAAAATACAGATCTGCTACTAAGTAGTAATTATTTTAAATAGAGGGAAATGCTCATTCTCCAGGTTCCCACACTGCATCCGTAGCTACATTATTTGAATTCAGTTTCTCCACTGAATGCATTTTACGCTTTTAAAAAACCTACCAAAATAGTTTGCCCAGAATTTTTTGCAAGCTTTATTTGGTGCAGGTGTGGGAAATACTTTGTGTTCTCCACCAAAAATTTTCTGGATTATCTCTTTGAAGATTGCTAGAATATTTTGTATCATTTAAAATGTCAGCAAATTGTTTATAATGGCATTTTCAATACCTTGACAAGCTTTTACTATATTACACGGAGGTATTTATTGTACCCCTCTAAGATGGATCTAAACCCCCCACCTGTGGCCACTGTTTCCTACCAGAGTGATTATCTTTATCACCTGAGGAGCTTTCAAATCCTAAAGGGTCTTAGACTCCACCCTAGTTTCCGAAGGAATCCGGAATCTGTTTCCCAAGTGGGATTCCAGGAGTTGTTATCTGTCAAACGCTTCCAAGTCTTTTCACCTGGGGAGCTGCATCTGTGACTCACCTGCCACAGAGTTGTATTATTCCTGTTTCGCAGATAAGGAACTGGATGCCAACGTTTCTTTTACCCTATTGTCTCACCTGCTGCCTCTAGGTTGCAAAGCCTCCTGTGCGGTCCTGGAAAACTCTTACTTATGCTGCAGGGCCCAGCTGAATAGCTGCCCCATCCGTGAAGCCTTCCCAGCATGTACTGAGGGCAGGATTGGGCTCTGACCTACCTTCCCCTCAGCCTCCCAGTGAGGGCCGCATCTTCTCCTGCAGATAAGCTCATGACACTGGCCCCTCCAGGTAAGACCTCCTGGGACTGCATCAGGCATGGACATCACTGTGCTTGGACCCTGCATGGGCTGAGTTTTTCAGAACAAGTAGAACAGCCTCCTCTCACCTCTGTCCGGGGCCCTATCACTGAATGTGACAGGTGCATCCAGGCTGAGGTCCATGCGCAGTCCTCCCACCCCCCACCCCCATGCCCGACAACTCACCGCATGGTGGCGGGGGGCCCTGCCCTGAGCTCTCCAGGAGGGACTGAGCCGCACCACCACGATCACCCAGGTCCGCCCCCTCTCGTCCTCATAGACGCCAGGCCTCAGAGCCCACAGACGGTGTGGGGGCAACCCAAGGCATGGAAAAGGCCCGGAGGCCATGGCAAGACTTCATCCCACGCGGGGCTCGAAACACAAGTGAGGCCTCCTGGTGTCCGGCAGCCTTAAATGGGGCCATTCCCTCTGGGCGGGGCCGGTGGGTGGGCTGGGCTGCAGGTGGGGGGCGGGCAACAAGGGGCTAGCCCACCCAGGGGTGGGGGAGGCAGCCCAACACAGGGGGCAGGCACAGGCAGACCCCAGGGCAGGGGCAGGAGGAGCTGGGCCAGTTCAGGACCAGGACGGTGAGCCACAGAGGGTGGAAAGGCCCCTCCCTGCATCCCAGGCCAGTCCCTACTCCAGGCTCTGCACCCAGACCACGGGTGTCTCCCTAAGACCAACACTCTACTTCCCTCCTATGTGCTCTCTGCAGCCCCCTCCCTGAGCACCCCCTCCCCAGTATTCCCCCCAGGCTATGTCCCTGACACCCCTACCCCGGCCTTGGGGCTTGTGCCCTGACCTCAGGCAAACCTCCCTGCTCCAGGTCCTGAGCTAGCACAGACTGCTCATCTTCCACCCCTGGGACCATTCCTTCCACAGGACTCCATGTCAGGACGCTTCTTCAAGCTCAGAGGCATCCTTCAAGCTCTCTCCCCTGGGGGTATCTGGCCCAGGTGTAGAGGGCAAATCAAGCCCTCCCATCAGAGAATGAGCCAGGGCCCCCAGGGATATTTGCCATCAGAATCATGTGGTGACAGACGTGAGGCCAGAGGAGGGAGGGCACGTGGCCATCTCGCCTGCCTGTCCTTGGCCACCGGGTCCAGAGTGTCCACCTGGCCTGACCATCTTATTAGCTCTGCTCTGCTATGAGGCCACAGGAGCAAGAGGCAGGCCATTTGGTAAGCACCCCGGGCTTTGTCTGAATGCACCACGAAATAGTCATTTTCCTTTTGAAAAGCAGAGGTATGAGCCTTCTAGTTCACTGATTGCTGAGATGATGTCATTCCTCTGGGAAGACTGAAAAATGATTTTTGGCTGGTTCCCATTCTGGTATAAACGGCAGGGAGGGCGAGCACCTTTGATGAAATCATTGGGCACCTTTTGTAGAGGCCAGCACCTTTTTCACAGCACTTCTACTTCCTTCCCCAGTGTTTTTCCATCTGGCCTGGGATCAGGGTGGTCCTAAGAGACAGGGCATTATAGTCTTGATAAAATGATCACGTATGTGGAATACATCTGTTACCATATTCCATTGGTTGGAGCAGGTGCCACCCACATCCAAACAGAGGGGACCATCAGACAAGGGTGTGGATACCAGAAGCCAGGAATCATGGAGAACCCCCAGAACCTGTCTGCTGCAAGTATCTGCCCCCACCCCAGAGCTACTATGAGGATCAGATGAGTGTGTGTAAAGAGCAGTGCCTGGCATACAATGGATCCTCAAAGACTGATGCCCCATGGTTATGTCCCCACACCCGTCCCCTCCCCCGAGGACAACCCATCAGTCCTGCCCTTGTCACGCTGCTGTAACCAGTATTCATCTCTGCCACTCCACTGATACTGATATTCTCAGCCTCATTCCCTGATGAGCAGGTGTGTGGGTAATGATGGGGTGGAGACAGAGTTGGTCAATATGTGCAGAGCACCGGTGCCAAGTGAGACATTTGACATATGTCATCTCATATATGTCCTCCCAACCGCTCTGTGAGCCAGAGAGTGTCATCTGCATTTCATAAACCAAGAAACTGAGAGGCTCAAGTGGTTTAGTAGCCCGAGCACCGTGGGCAGCAGAGGAAGAGTGGGAACCCACCTGCTCCTGGCTCTCACGCTCGTGTGCTATATTGTCTGCCGGGACCCGGTCTGGCTCACTGCAGGAGAGGCAGAGCCGGGAGCTGAGACTTCCCCCTACTGCTGCTGAAATGGCAGTAGGGTCTGCGGTAAAGACTAAGAACACCTCCCCATCAGTAGGGGGACGAGATGTAAGTAGAGGCTTCCATGAGCAACAAGAACACAATTAGCAGATAGATAGCCCAAGATGAACAGACTGCTTTACTCACCGCCCTTCTCCCACCATGTCCCCTCATCCCTGGGACCTGCACTGAAGAAAGATTGGGGCTTGCAGGCAAGAGGGCAGCTGTTTGGACCCTTGTCCCACATCTCCTGTGCATATCCTGTCTGAGATATAGCAATGTCTCCTGGCCAAGTTGTCTCTCTTTGGTACCCGCAACTTGAAGTATTCGCTCTCTGGGGTGGGTGTCCCCAAAGCCTAAAGACTCTGAGACACTGACCTCTCCAGTATTGCCCCCTGGCAGAGCCTGGTAATGACTGCGTAGTCTTGCCTGTCCTCCTCCAGCAAAGGAAGCCTTTCACAAGCCCGAAGCCCTGGTCTCCTGGCACTAGGACCACCCAACCTATGGGAAGGGGGATGATTCCAGACACTGGAGGCAGGTGGCCTGGAAATAATATGGCACAGAAGGGTTTGTCCCACTGGGGGAACAACATGAATGGACTTGGAAGAGGTGAAATTCAAGGTGTGTCTGGAGACCAGGAAATAATGATTGCCAGGACTGAGGATTCAGGTGGATAGATAAGGGATAAGAAAGAAATGGGGCAGTGTAAATGGGAAGAGGATGTCCATGCTCTACTGTAGGGATCTAAAGTGCCACCCAACCAGTTGGTTTTGACCAAGTTGGTCAGGAGCAGTGATGGTGCTGGACAAAGGCAATGACATCCGTATGCACTCGATAAATGTCTGAACTAACAGTAACACGAAAGAGCGACTCAGTAATCAGCAACCACTGGAAGGGGCCTAGATGGGGATGGTTCAGTTAGCCACACAGACAAGAACATCTAAATTCCAGCTCCACTCATGTTGATTGGTGAACAGCATAAATTTGCAGGACGATAAAAGAAACTCAGTCCAATGATGGGATAGAAGAAGGCTTAGGACAGCTTTGCCAATTCCAAGGCATTAAAGATGTACTCTCTGTTTTCTTCCAAGGTTGTATTCTTTTATTTTCCATAGATAGATATGATTGATTTTTGTGTATGATGTAAGGAAGGGATCTAGATTAATATTTTTTTCCATGTTGATATCTGACTAACAATATAATCTAATAAGAGACCATTCTTTCTCTCCTGGATGATATTGTCACTTCTGACATAAAATTGGGACAAAAAAAATTGGGACCAAATATGCATGGGTCTGTTTCTGTGCTCCTTTTGCGCTTCCATTATCCTACTTTTCCATCCTGGTGTCAATAGTACATTGTTAATTACTATAGCTTTAAAATAGGTATTGATATCTTACAGCATAAGTCCCTTAACCTTGATCTTCTTCCACAGTGCCTTGGCTATTGTGATGGTTAATTTCATGTGTCAACTTAAAGGTGTTTGGAGATGACATTAATATTTAAATTGGTGAACTTTGAGTAAAGCAGATTGCTCTCCATAATATGGGTGGGCCTCATCCAATCAGTTGAAGGCCTGAATAGACTACTAACCAGCTGCAGAGCTTATCAGGAACTGAATCTTGTTACCCCCAGCACACTGGGGATACGTGAGGTCCTGAGCTGCCACACTGGCTCTTGACCACGTTGTTCTCCAGATAGAGCTCCTCCACACCCACCCCCCACCCCTGGCATTAACAGCCTCCTTATGCATCATATGACATGATTGCCAAGTATTGTGCAGGACCATTCTTTTACCCTTTGAAGTAAACATGTTTTTCTCTGTTTTCCAAGGTTAATCATTCCTACAGCTAAACAAGTAGATTCATGATGGTTGTTACCAACCATCATGTTAGCTCTCTTAAAAGCTGGATGAGACAAAAGCTGGGTGTCCGAGTGTTCTCGGTCCCCCTGTCTCCCAGATTGAAATTCAGTGATACTCCCAGTCTTTCTTCATATCGTTCCCTCTAACTATCCTGGCTCCATGGCAAGTGGCACCCGAACAGGGACTTGGAGTCGATAATAGTGAGTACTGCAGCTGCGATACTCTAGCTCGGGTCGGGACAAGACAGTTGATTGTGTTGCATGTTTCAGGCAGGGTAATGGGGACAGAATTTGTCTAGTCTTAGTATGTTTCCCTTTTAAAATGTTTGCTTAAACAAGCTGGAGCACATATATCCACGGAACATTTGCAGGAACTGGTCCAGTATATAACATGCTGTTGCCTTTCCAGGAGAAGGTAGACCAGATGTAGACACATGAGACCAGCTAGGGCGAACTCTACAGCAACAATACAGACAGGGTTTGAATGTGCTAATTCCAGTCTTTTCTGCCTGGGCTTTGGTCAGAACAGCTTTGGAACCATCAGAGAGAAAAGGAAAGCAAAGCACGAATATGTGTTTCCTCCACCCTCTGCTCCTGCAGAGGTAGTACCACCATTCCCTTTACGGGAGCCCCCATGCAGAATTTAGAGACCAAAATGGTACTATGCTCCCTTGGAATTACACCAAAATGCACAAAAAAAGACTCCTTATATGATAACCATAAGTAATGATTCCATTAGATGGGGAGCAAGGGGCTTGAGCCCTTCTGCAGCCAAATTAGGTTCTGGTCCCGTACAAGATACTATGTGGAAATTGGGATTGGCATCCCAGCCTATCCACAAATGGAATGGAAAACATACAAAAAATGGTACCGGAACTCTTACGAACACCTCTCACATACAGACTATTCATCTTAAGGCTTATGTACTTAACCCTTATGTTATTCTTTCAAGATCTAATGATTACATATAATAATAGATCTGAGGCTCTGTATTATACCTCCTGTGTTGGTTGCATTTTACAGCAATGTATCAATCTGACCAATTGTCAACTTTCCAGTTCCTTTATGATATTAAAGCCACCGGTAGTGATATGGTCCTCTCCCCCCGCATCCTCCCATCGACATGACACAACCCTGGCAAGAATCCCCCACCTTGCCCCAATTAGCATTGGTGTTAGATACTGTCAGCAAAAGGACTAAAAGATTCTTTGGGTGGCTCACTGCAGGTATTATATTCCTTGCAGGCATCATCGCATCGGCCTCCTTGGCCCCTGTGGCTTTACGTCACACAATCCAGACTACCCATTATCTAAAACAATTTCAGGCCAATTATACGGAAACATGGAAAACCCAGATTCATAGAGACCAAGAAATACTTGGAGAGGTATAACAGCTTAAAGATACCATTATTTGGATGGGAGAATAATATGATTTGCGATGATCTCATAGGCTGAAATGTCATTTTAACATCACCCAATTTTGTGCAACCCAGGTCCCTTATAATGAGTCCCAGCATGAATGGAATGAAATAAAGTGTCATCTATTGAGACTAGATCTTTTTCATAATGCTTCACTGGATATTCTAAAATTGCCAGCTCAGGTGTCTGCTGTGGCTCACACCCCAGTTCTGAGATGCAAGGATTTGAGGTCCTGGAACAAGTGGCCAAAGGCATAGCCTCACGTAATCCTTTTAAATACTTTAAAATACACATTTTCTCTCTCCTAGCTGCTATAATTTTAAGTGTGGTTTTATGTCTCCTGTTCTGTACAGTCTGTCAAATAGGAATGAGACATCTAAGCCAAGAAAAAACTGGTCCCAAAGCTGGTCATGCTTACTCTACTTCAAAAACATAAGGGAGGACATGTGGGGAACCAACTGCGGAGCTTATCTGAGAACTGAATCTCGTTACCTCCAGCACACTGGGGATGCGTGAGGTCCTGAGCCGGCACACAGACTCTTGACCACATTGTTCTCCAGATAGAGCTCCTCCTCACCACCACCACCCCCCAACACACTCCCTGCGTTAATAGCCTCATTGTGTGTCATATGGCATGACTGCATGGTACTGTGCAGGACAATTCTTTTACCCTTTGAAGTAAACATGTTTTTTCTCTATTTCCCAAGGTTAATCATCCTACAGCTAAAACAAGTAGATTCATGATGATTGTTACCTGCTAGCTCTCTTAATAAAAGATGGATGAGACAAAGGCTGGGTGTCCGAGTGTTCTCAGTCCCCCGGTCCCCCAGATTGAAATTCAGTGAGACTCTGAGTCTTTCTTCATATGGTCACCTCCAACAATCCTGGCTCTGGGGCAACAAAGACTGTCCTTTTGGAGAGAGGCAATTCTCCAACAGACTGGCTTTGGACCTCATCTGTTTCTTCAGCTCTCCCGAGTCTCCAGCCTGCCTGCCTTCAGACTGGATCTCCACTGTTGGTTCTCCTAGGTCTCAAGCCTCCTGGTCCACGCTGTAGATTTTGGACTTGTCAGACATCCATAATCACGTAAAGTAATTCATTATAATAAATCTCTTTTTATTCTACCTATATGTATATATACACACATCCTATTGATTGTTTTTCTAGAGAACACTGGCTAATTCAACTCTTCTCTACCCTCTGCATTGCAATATGGATTTTAGAATCAGTGTGTCAATCCCAGAAAGCCCTGCTAGGATTCTGATTTGGACTGTGTTGCATCTGTAGGTATATTTGAAGAGAATCTGAACATTGTACATCCCTCCATAATTTGTGTTGTCTTTAATTTTTCCTATGTTTTCATTAGATTTCTTCTTAGGTATTGTTTAATATTTTAAGTAGTGTTATTTCAAGTCCTGTACTATATTTGTTGATGGTATACAAAAATGCAACTGAGTTTTATACATTGACCTATGTCAAAAGATCTGGATAAATTCACTGTAAAAAGCTAATAGCTTTTCTGATACTTTGGAAAATTCTCAGCCACTGTATCTCCAGTTACTCCTACCTTGTTCTCTTCTCTCCCTCCAGAACTCCAATCACATCCTGTTCGACCTTTTAAGCTGTGCCATACCTCCTATGCTCTGTTTTGCTTTTTAAATTTGTTATTACTATTTTTTCCTCTCTCAACTTCAATTTTGATGTTTCATAGTGGCTTATCCTACCATTTATTAATCCTGGCATCTACCATGTCTCATCTGCTCTAATACCAATCAGATTTCTTAACTGCAGATATTGTATTTATGGGGGCCAGTATGCCAATTTGATGCTTTTTTTCTTTACAGATCCAAACTTTCTCTGTTAACCTGTACCCTTTTTACCACTTTATTCGTTATCCTTTCTATATCCTTGGACATACTAATCAGTTATTTTCAGGTTCCTTTCTGACAGCTCTGACTTGCCAGTGGGTCTTCTTCTATTGTCTGCTTTTTCTCTTGGAGTAATTTTTGAAGGAATACCAAATATTGTGTATAAAAGCCCTGAAAGTTCCTAGATAATGTGATTTTTTTCCTCCAGAGGGAGTGGACCCTTTCTTCTGCTGGGCTGGTAGAGAGAGGAGGGAGGTCTTAAAGAGCTTAATTCCAGAAAGAGAGAATGGAGTCAAGGTTTGGTTCCAGTAAGAATCAGAAAGAAAGTGTCCAAAGGAAACATCAGATGCAAGAGAGCTGAAGGTAGAGTTTGAAAGAAGCTGAACTTCCTCTTGAGCTTTGAAACACAAAACAGCTAGGAATTAGGCCTTTCCAAGAAGAGGTTCCCCAGTGGCTTGTCCCTCCAGTCCCTTCTCCTGCCACCCCCAACCCTGTGTACTAGCTCCTCATCCTGAAGGCATCTACTTCTCAAGTTTCCCACTGGATAGACTTCACCACTGCCCACGGGTAAGCTCTCCTTTCCCATAGCCCTCCTCCCCTGCGGAGTGTGTACCTACACTGGCCCTTGCTCTAGAGCAGGGTGCAGGCTTTGGCCAGGTGGGTGCTGTCAGGTGGGATCTGCCAGGAGAGGGGACGAGATGGGGCAGTTAGTCTGATGGGTGTTCCAGCCTGTGGACCCAGGGTGGGCCTGGCCTCTCTGATTCAAGTTATCAGCAAGAACTGTGAGCTGCCAGCTATTTCATTAATAAATCTACAAAGTTGGCATTTCTCCCAAGGACAGACATTTTTCCCATAGGACAAGATAGCATAAAGCTAAATCGAAGAAGCAACATTTTATTAGCAGAGGATCTGTCTTGCCCTTGCAAATTTTGGTCTCTATTGTTGTCAGAAGGGCTTTGATTTCTTCCCTGCTCCAAGACAAGGAGTGTGGGATGGAGAGCAGCTTTTTATCTTTCTTAGCAGAGTTTTGTTGGAGGAGGGCCAAGTGTTAAATCTGTTTAGCCCAGCACTTCTTTGTCCCTCCCCATAAAAATGGAGAGAAAGGGAGGCATGGGTACTGATCCCTCTAGCCACGATAGTCTCTTGCATCTGCCAGGGAGTTGGCAAATCAGGAGCACACAGCATGCAGCCTGGGGCAGGGACTCCATCCTGCCTCCTCTTTGGTCAGCGTGAATGGCTTGCACCTTCTTGGTCAGACTTCAGTGATGGCATCTGGCTTCCTTGGCCTTAACTTAGCATAGGGGTTTTCGTTGTCTGGATAGTATGTAAAGCTTTACATCTTTGTCTCTACTCAACCCTGGCTCCCTAGCAGAAAGGTAGCTCAGGGTACTTGAAAGCATGTGGGGTCTGCTGTCAAATATCCCTGAATCCAAAGCTCTATCCCAGCCCTTTTTAGTTGTGTGACCTTGAACTAATGATTTAACGTTTGTGAACCTCCTACTCCTCACCTGTAATGCATAGGTGGTAACTACTTTATTTGGTTGTTGTGGGGGAGAATAATAACAATCTTTTTAAAAAATATTTTATTTATTTATTCGAGAGAGAATCAGAGCATGAGTATGAACATGAGCTTGAGCAGAGGGAGAGGGAGAAGCAGGCTCCCAGCTGAGCAGGAATCCTGATATAGGCCTCAATCTCAGGACCCTGGGATCATGACCTGAGCCAAAGGCAGATACTTAATCCACTGAGCCACCCAGGCACCCCAAATAATATTCTTAAAACCTCTGGCACCTGATATGACTTCGGTCTATGATAATTTACTGACCGAGGGTAAGATACCATTTCTTATTCATCTCTGTGTTGTAGCGTGGAAGCTGGTGCCTGAAACACTGGAAAGCCATCACAAGCATTTGTTGGACTGAGAAGTCCTTTGGTCAGATTGTTACCTGGTTAAAAACAGCCCAGCCACGTCCAACAGGAACCCAGGGGTGTGCTGGAAATAAAACTCAGAGACTCTCCCTGCAAATGCCTCGTCTGTCACAAGTGCACTCAGAAATAAAAAAAGGATTCTAAGCACAGCAGAAGCCCTGGATATTGCAAACCTGCAGTGAAATGGGAAAGGTTGGAGAGGTCAGGGTAGATGAGCAGCATGTGGCACACATAGCCCCCAGGTCCTGTAATTGCCACGTCTTACGGAGGGCTCACTTTGTGATTGGCCTAGTTAGGTGAGCACAACTGCAAGGTAGGTCGGGCCATCTGATTGGTGGTGGGGCCACCCTGGTGCACCCGGAGCTCTTCCTGACTATGGTGCAGG
This sequence comes from Canis lupus baileyi, assembly GCF_048164855.1. Classification (NCBI taxonomy): domain Eukaryota; kingdom Metazoa; phylum Chordata; class Mammalia; order Carnivora; family Canidae; genus Canis; species Canis lupus. Next base: position 65,943,540 of record NC_132846.1, on the reverse strand, counting down.
GCTGCCTCACGTGTACGTGGCACTCCATCTGCATCGCCCCTCTGCAGCCTCTCCCTCTGGCTCTTTGGGCTGTGCTTTTAAATGGTTCTTCATTTAATCCATCAGAACGACCCAGAAGGAAGCAATTGGCTGTAAGTGGGTCATCCCCTGAAGCCTGGTGGCAGCATTCTAATGGTGAAGAAATTGGGTCTTTGCAAAGAGCAAGCATCTCACCAAAGGCTGGGATGGGGGGGAGGGAGCTCCCCATGGGAACTGGGTTGTGTGGGCTCTTCTCATCTTGGAGATGAGGACCTGAGGCTGGGAAAGCAACCATCACTTGGCCAAGATCACAGAGCTGGTTAGTGGAAGAGATGGAATCTGAACCCCAGTGTGCCCAGTTCAGATGTCCAAAGGACATGGTGGACACTCTGCAAACTTGATTCATCAGCTGATGGAAACCAAGCTGCTACTGACAAGCTGGGCACCCGCACCCCAAGAACTCAGCCAACCTCTCTGATGACATCGCCAAATTCTATTCGCTCCTATAATCCTTCAGGGCACCTGGGGCCCAGCAACAAGTTACAGCATCATAACGAAGGGCATCATCTTGGGCCAGATAGTCTCCAACTTGCCTAGGAGATGTTCTGGGAATGAAGTGGAAAGCACATCACCTGAATGTAATGGATAGAACACCTGATATGCAAGGTTGTGGCCATGGTTACAGTTGCTTGGAGATTTCAGGGCCTGGGGGTGCTGGCCAAGACGTAGCTTTCAGGATGGGAGAGGGATTAAGCTGTCTCTCCCTCCTGATGGTTCATATAAATATCGTTGAGGACCCTCCTACCTTCTAAAATGAGCTTCCCCACCACCATGTTTCTGTGTTGGAAAAGAGCAGAGTAGGTGGTTTATAAACACTCTCTGGAGCCAGGTTGTCTGGGTTCAAATCCCAGCCCTGCAATTTACTAACTATGGGACATTCAGCAAATACTCTGACCAATAGGAATAATGAGAATGCTACCTACTTCCTATAGTTGTGGATTAAATGAGTTCACGTATGCAGAGTACTCAGGACTCAGTGCCTGCCACACTGTAAGTGCTTGAGGGGTTGATAACTATCTCTGGGTGCTGTCGTAGCTCTCCAGCTTCTCCTGTGCAGTCAGACTTCTCAGAAAATCCTGAGGGTACTGTACCTCAAGCTTAACACCTCGTACAGAGCACTTGATCATCTTGTTGCTGCCAACCCCCTCACCTGCAATCCCCACTTCCCATCCGCTACAGAAAATGCTCTCTTGAGGGTTCCCAGGGGCCATGCTCATAATGGTCAGGGCTGATGGCTTCTTTTGGCAGACACCATCCTGTATCTCTGCCCCGTGTCACACCGCCACCCCTCTTGCCTTGTAACACTCTTTGGTTTTCCCATGTTGACACTGGTGATTCTCACCTTTTGACCTAAGGAGGTTTAAAGTGTTGGTTGGAAATGTGACCTGCCATCATTCAGCTCCTAGAAGGTTCCTCCTAAACCTCTAACAACAGCCTGTATTTTCCCTTACTGTTCACCTTTCTCATCGAAGAAATCTGAGTGTATTGATCGATGATGGGGGATCTGGCTAATGGAGGCTTTACCGAACACAGAACAACAACAACAACAAAAATGTCATCACTCAATAGCTGCTCACTTTTTTGCCCAAACTGGGTTCCTGGAAGACCAGAAAAAGGTGATTGCCATAGGGTTCCCATCATTACCCCATGACAGGGTGACCCCTCCAGGAGATGAGCAAGCACAGGACCAAAGCAGAAGCAAGGAGCAACTCCTAAATGTTCACAGATGTGCAGTGTACATCCAATCCCACTGTGCCATGACTCACTGAGTCCAGATCCGTCCTCACTCTTCCTTTCTCAGTATTGAGAGCCATTCATCCTCTGCAAGCTCAGTCCAAGCTTGGAGCAACTCTGAGCCCAGTTGTACCCTGATATAGAGAAGGGAGTGTGTGAAGGAGGCCCAGCCCAGAGCCTTCAAGAATTCAGCATTTCCAGACTGTCTGCTGGCCACACTGGGTCAGAAACAAGGGTCTGAACCCCTGCCTCACACCTAATCCCTGGAGATCTGCCTTAATATTGATAGTACAGGGAGCACCTTCCAACCTCTATCCTAACCCCCAAAATGCATGCACGCACAGTGCATGCACTCACACACATGCTCATCCTTTGCAGAAACTGGAGGTCTTCCTCTGATCCAGGCCTTTGCCTGGAGCCCCACCCGACAACAATCCTCCTGATGCTGAATGGATAACACAGACTATGGGCTACATCTGTCTGGTGTTTGCAGCAGGCCTGACACATACCAGGTGCCTGATAAACATCAGAACTATACTCTTGCTGCTGACGGCCTCCTGCCTGCTGTAAGAGAAGTCATAAAGACATGACTGTAGGACTAAGACACCAAGCTTGAGTTTGCATTCAGAAACTTTAGAGCTTTGGGATGGTGAACACGCCGCTCAACCTCTTTCCTCCAGTTTGTCAGGACTAGAGATGACATATGGAAATGTGAGAGGTAACAATGCCTGGCCAGGGTCGTTCTAAATGGATGGTGCTATGAAGACATAATATTGTAACCTCCCCAACCCACAAGTGCTTCGAGAAGGGAAATAAGTCAGAAATAGAAATTTTCCTTAGGAGAAGAAGTGGCTGGGGTTAAGAAAAAGCAGGAAGCAATCACTTAGACCTCTGTCCAGTGCAAAAGGGTTGTCTCTTCTCTGAAACATTTGTGGGACCTTTTGGGTTACAAAGCTTGCTAGCTGGACTACGTGGCACTAAAATCAAAGGTCTCCATTCAGACCTTCACTACATTCGGATCTTTCTTCCAGATGTTTCCACTCCCTAAACTTCCTGACACTACTAGGTCCAGGAATGCAAGGGATTTCTTGGCTGCAAATACATTTGTCTTGATCTCTTTTTAAAATAGCAGTTGGTACCCTGTGTTCTGTGTGGACTTTAAGCTTCATGAAACACACTTTACATTATGGTACCTGGCCCTGTAAGCACGGCAAGCCTACGAGAGGACCGAGAGTCTGTACATTAAATTAAGATGTGAGCCTTCAGGATTTGTTTTTGTTTTGTATTGTTTTTAAATCCCTTTCCTCTTGACCCCCGTGCTCTGGGTCCAGTGTTCTCTGGCAGCAGGAGTAACTCCCTCTGCCTTCAGGTCTTGGAGGGGGGAGCATCCTCTGCTGACTCTGCCTGTCATGCTGAGGGACCCCAGCCTCTGTGGATAATTTCAGAGCCTGAAACACCCAACACACAATAGGAGCTGTTGTAATTATTGCTATTAAATCCCCATGTATACATGCACCTGCTTAGGTGCCAAATTTACGTCTTCGCCAGCTCTCCCTCCCTTGGCCTTCCGTTGCCTTGCTTTCATGAATTCCTTCAATCAAGATTTGTTTTCAAAGTTTTTATTTATTTATTTATTTATTTATTTGAGAGAGAAAGAGAGACAGAGAGAGAGAGAGAGCGAGCATGAGTGGGGGAGGGGCAGAGGGAGAGGGTGAAGCAGACTCAGCTGAGGAGGGAACCTGAGGCGAGACCGATCCAGGACCCTGGGATCATGACCTGAGCTGAAGGCAGATGCTTAACAGGCTGAGCCACCCAGCTGCCCTCCTTCGAGTAAGATTTATCCAGCTCCTGCTTTGTGCTGGGCATGTACCTGGGTACTGCAGGTCTAGTAGCAAATGAGATGCTGCTCTTACGAGCGGCCATTCTAGTGAAAAACAACTGATGTATTTCTGGACAATGGGGACATAAAGCATGGTAATGGGCTAGAGAGGTACTATGTCAGACCACATGGTCAAGGCAAACCTGGGGAGAGGGGTGGGTGGCCCATGTGGAGGAGCAATCAGCTGCATGATCTGGGGAAAGCACACTCCCAGGAGACAGACAGGAGGCATGAAGGTACCAGGAGCAGGACTAGCTGGGACTGTTTAAGGACCAGCAGGGCAGGTATGAAGAGCAGAGAGTGAGCTCAGCTGAGATCAGGAGGTCGGTGGGCGCCAGGTGTGTAGGGCCCCAGAGGCCAGGATTCATTCCAGGCCACAAGAGATAGGAGAGCTGGCTCTGTCCACCTGCCACGTGGAGAAGGAGCTGTAAGCCAAAGAGCCCTGAGAGACAGTGTGGGGGCTGTTGAAGAAGCCCCAGTGAGGGACACATTGGCCTGGATGGGAAGGGATGAGGGGTTGGCCTGGGGATGTATTCTGGAGGTCAAGGTTGGAGGACCAGCTGGAGGACTGAGGTGGGGTGTGAGCGGAAGGGGGAGGCACAGCTGCCCAAACATCCCGCTCTGCCAGCCTTTCTGGCCTCCTCCCAAGCCTTGGGGCCTGCCTGCCTCCCTGCTCCAGCCCCTTCCTGGCTCCACTCTTCCAAACCCATACAGTCCGGACAGTCTGGAGCCCCTGCCCCTCGCCCCCCCACCCTCACCGCCGCACCCTCTCTTCGGACCCTCCCCAAGAAGGATGGAGGGAGTTGCTCCTGGCCCAGCACCAATGTGCTGGGGTGTAAATCCCTTGTCCCTGTGGATAACACAGGAAACAATTACTCATGCAGATGAAAACCTTTCATTCCTCTCCTTGACAGCTAACAGCTCAAGGAGCCTTTACTATGTCAGTCCACAGCTGAGATAGAAGCTAATATTTTCTATCTGTAGTCTCTGGAATAATATAAGGCAGCGCCTGGTTTCATAATGAGCTCCAGTTTTTGGCAGGGCCCTGGAGTTCCAATCAGGGAGGAGGGGGGAGGCTAAGGACAGCCAGAGAGTTTCCAGGAAAGAGCACCTGAGCACAGCTGGGGAAGAGTCATTTCAAAGTCGAGGGAGTCAGACACGGCACCGGCCTAGTTACTGAGATGATACGCGGGGGTTCCAGGGAGGGGACGGGGCCCAGGGCTGGGAGCCAGGGTCCGGGGTTCCAAGGAAGGGCCTCCTTGCTCCATCTAGTCATTGGCTCATTCAGTGAGCATCCATTGCACATGCACAGTATGCCAGTCCTGTGCAGAGTCTAGTTAGGTGTGGGCAGGGGTGGCCGAAGGGGGTGGGACTGTAAGTAAACAGAAAATGGACAACACAAGGTGATCAGTGGTACAATGGAAGAAGCCCACCCCAATGTGGGTACTGCCTCAAGAGCCCAGAGGAAATGACACCTAAGCCGAGGCTTCAGGACAAGGTGGAGAAAGGTAGAGGCTGGAATTCCAGGTAGAGGGAACAGCATATGCAAAGGCAGACAGCAGGAGTCAGGGAGCCTCTCGGAGCACAGGGTAGCCAAAATAGGGATTGTAAAGTGTGGTAGGCGGCTTCTAAAACGATGATCTGTTCCCCAACACTCACACACTTGCCGAGTCCCCTCCCCTTAGGTGTGGGAGTGGGATTCTGCATTCACTCTGCAAACTCTGCAAAGTGCCAGGCTCTTGACTTTCTGCGCCTCTGCCTTCTTCCCTGTAAGACTGAGAACAGATACCTTTCTTATTCAACATTCAACTGAGCATCGGTTACAAGCCGGGGGCCTTCCTGTTGCAGGATCCCAAAAGATGTGCTGAGTGTGGCTGATAATCCTACCAACACTATACACACGTTATTACAGGTTATGTAGTCGTGCTCCGGTGTGTAATAATATAATAGAGCTTCCACTTACCAGGTGCATCCTCTATACCAGGTCTAGAACTGAATGTTGTATATCCAGTACCTCATCATGTCTCCCCAGCCCAAGGGAAGGTAGTATTGCCCCGCTTAGCACTTGAGGAGGGGGAGTCTCAGGAGGGGAAGCGCCTGAAGTAGATTCAGCCTCACACAGCAAAGGTGCCTCCCAGCACCTCTCAGGGTCTCTGTACCCAGAAGGTTCTGGGCAGCAAATGCTCGGGTTTGCCTTGGTTGCTGCTCCCTTTGCACATGGGGCAGGGCACCCTGTGGGTGCCTACAGCTGGTCAGGGATAACTGATGGAGGGTGGACAGCCCGACAGGGCATTATAGAGCAAGTCAGAAGGCCTGCACCCTAACTTGCGACGGGACCTCAGCCAAGTCAGTCCCTGTCAGGGCGTGGGCATTAGACAGAGGACAGATAATAAAAACCTTTGGCAAATTCTGAGTGCTGCTCAAATTTAAGGAGTAGGTATTTGAGGGAGAGGCAGAGTTGGCACTAGTGCAAGGCAGATTTGGAACTCAGAGCCCAGTCCTGTCATGCTCTAGCTGTGTGACCTTGGGTGAGTCACTGAGCCTCTCTGAACCTCAGTCGGACTCAGTTTTCTGGTCCGCACAACAGGGATGGTAGTAGTGCCTCCCTCACAGGGTTGCCCTGAGGGCAAAGGAGACGGTGCCATAGCACGGTGCCAGGCACCTGCTGGGGTGTGATGAGTTGTGCTGTGATGGAGAGTAAGCCGGTGCTGGCTCTGTACCCCTCCCTTCTGCTGGCCCCAGGCTCGGGAAGCAATGCTCCCTGAAGAAACCATAGAACTGAATGAAGCCTACCAGCCCCAGATGACAGCCCATGGGCGGCAGGGACATGAACCCCCTTGCAGTTAGGGCAAAACCTGAAGGGAAAAGAGTATGCTTTGCTCACACAAAGACAGGAGGCCCGGTGGTGAGCAGGGTGTGCTTTGGGCAGTATCTATTCTCTTTCCCTCCAAATTAGAGCCAAGCCACATGGAGGGAGCTCTGAATTTGGGGAGGTCTCGGACTGTACCCCCAGGGGAGTGGTCACAGTGGGGAAGAGGGCCTCCAGGGGTCAGAAGACCCTGGTGACCTCTGGTACTTCACCTGTCCAGACCTCACCCTCCCCATGCATCCATCCAGGACCCTGTGGCCCCAGCCTCCTCCTGCGTGTCACTCTGAGTCCCATCCTCTCAGTGGCTCTGAAGTCAGCGGGACCCGACTTCAAATCCTGGCTCCGTCACTTAGAAGCCACATGAACTGGGGTGAAGTCCTTGATTTCTGTAGGCCTCAGTCTCTTCTTCTGTGCAATGGGGTGATACTGCTTCGCTGGCATCGTTTTTGGAAGGACAGAGCTGGACACTGTCGCCTTAGTAGGCAAACATGCCACGTACACCTTAGCTATCGTTTTTTACCTTTTATATTTTCAATCTAGAACTAACTTTAATAGGTCACATCAGTGGGAGGAGTTCTCCTCTGAGTCCACTCTAAAGTGTGGGTTAATTAGCATAGAAGGCTGAATAATGGCTCCCAAGGTGCCCGTACCCTAATCCCTGGGACCCCCTAAATGCATTATTTCATGTGTTAAAAGAAGACTCTGCAGGTGTAATTAAGTGAAGGATCTTGAGAAGAGAGATTATCCTGGATTATGTGGATGGGGCCAGTGTAACCACAAGGAACTTTCTAGAAGGAAGCCAGAGGGTCAGAGTCAGAGAAGATGTGACAGGAGATGTAAGAGTTTGGAGTGAAGTGAGGAAGGAGCCACGAGCCAAGGAATGTGGGTGCCTCAGGAATCTGGAGAAGGCAAGCAAAAATATTCTCATCTGAAGCCTCCAGAAGGAACCAGCCCTGCCAACACCCTGGAAGACTCATTTCAGACTTCTGACTTCCAGAACTATAAGAGAATACATTTGTTGTTTTAAACCAGTAAGTCTGTGGCAGCTTGTGATAGCAGTGACTGGAAACTGATGCAAACAGTATTAAACCAGAGGGGAGAGGTATCGCCGGCTAAGATGTGGCCCAGGGAGCTGCATGGAGTCCAGCACAAGGTCCACAAGGTCTGATGAGTGCCCGCTGCCCCTCTGCTCATGGCTCACGTTGGTTAGATGGGCAATAGGGAGCCCTAACTAACGATCGACTGAACAGGGATGATCAGAAATGACGTGAAGAGACAGGAGCAATTCTGTTTGACAGATTAGGAACCAAAGAGCTCCAGTGTTGAGTGGGATGGAGAGTTAATGGCAGGATGCGTCCATAGCCAGGGTTCTGCACTGCTGGTCCAATGACTGTCTCCATCACTCTCCATCCTCCGTCAATCAACCCGACACCCGAGACCTGAGGGACGAGGCAGTGCTAGCCTAGAGAGAAGAGAAGAAAGAGAGGCAGACACCATAGTGTAAGGACCCACTGATGCTCCCAATCCTGGGAGGCAGGTGCTGTCATTACTCCTATGTGACAAATAAGGGAACGGAAGCACAGAGAGGCTAAGTTAACCTGTCCAGAGTCACTCAGCCACTATGGGTAGACTGCACAGACCTCAATTAATGACTGCTTTGCACCCACTATCTTTCTCTAACTCTGTAGACCCCGTCCAATCCCATTCAGGGCTTTAGCCAAAGTGATGTGATGTAAGCAGAGGCTTGAAAGCAAGTACACGGCTCCATTGGCCCTCTTCCTTGACTAGGCTTGCTCCCTCTTGGATTCCCACCGTCACCATGGAGATGCTCCAGCTAACCCATTAGAGGTGTGTGGGAGGCATTTGAAAGGAGAACCAAATCAGCAAATCACCATACCCAGCCTGCTCTAGACTAGCTGGCCCCCAGGTGACCAACCAGCTGATCCTGGACACACGAGCAAAACACAGCCAACATCAGCCAAGCCTGGCCCAGGTTGGCAGAACCACACAACTGACCTGAAGACTTGCAAGTACCAATACGTGGTTGTTATTTTAGGCCACTGCATTTTGAAGTGGCTTGTTACACGGCAATAGCTAACTGAGACAACCAATCAGGAGCGGAGTGGTGTATTTGGGAAACAGAGTAGGCCCACTTAGGAGGGACTTTTGGTGCATATTGAAAAGAAGTACCAGCAGAACCAATAGCTTAGGAGCTGTTGGGTGGGTGTGAGGCCTGGTGCTGTAGAGGTCATTTTGTTACCACGAGCAAAGCCAGCCTGAGGACACGGCAGATGCTAGAAGGAGGAGCAACCAGAGGATTGGTGGAGACCTCATTTTCCCATCTGACCCCCCTTCTGTGCTTGCCCATGGCACAGATATTTGCCACCCAGAGCTGGGACAACCATCTTACAGAAACAGGGAAAGGAAAAATGGACCACAGAACATCAGCTCGGTGCCCTGACTCAACACACCCATGCCAGGGGCTTCCATGTGTTATTTCAGAAACATCAGCCAGGTTTTCCCTTACCTGCAGCTGGAAGTGCTCCTGGCTGATGCATTGCGTCCGTGTGGTCCCTGCAACAGGCCAGAGACAGCGAGGTTCACATTCCGTCTCCATGCCAGAGGTCTGTGCCCACTTGGTGCACTCTGAATTTGCTAAAATGCTTATTTGTGCTCAGCTCAGATGTGGGACATAAATGAATGCTCATTTTATTTTTTCTCAACTGGTTTTTTTTGTAAAAATTTCTTGGCCTGGGCTGTGTCTTTTAAACCACCCTGTGTCGGGGATCCATGGGTGGCTCAGCAGTTTAGCGCCTGCCTTCAGCCCAGGGCGTGATCCTGGAGTCCCGGATCTAGTCCCACATCGGGCTCCCTGCGTGAAGTCTGCTTCTTCCTCTGCCTTGTGTCTCTGCCTCTTTCTCTCTCTGTGTCTCTCATGAGTAAATAAATAAAGTCTTTAAAAAAAAATAAACTACCCTGAGTCACCTCCCCAGAATAGCACAACCTAATAAGGACAGGCACAGCTCCAAATCACTCTCCACTGAAGACTCATAAAAAGTCCAAAAAGAATGTGGGGCGGGGGGATAAGCCACAAGACCCAAAAGCTGCTGCCACTCCCCACCATCCTCAGCTCCACATATGCACTCAGAACTTCCCATTTCCGATTTCAGATGTGCAGCCAGAAAGTGAACAGATGTAGAGTATGAAGACGGGCAGCTCGGGGTGCAGAAGGAACATGGAAGCAGGAACCAGGGCTGCTCGACGTCAGGTGGTCACGTGCCCTTGCACAAGGCAGTCCTCCCCCTGGGCCTCAGTTTTGTCCTCTGTGCAGGGGCTTCTCACTGAGCCCCTCCCCACTCTGCTCTCCTGAGTCCACTGAGGGTCTTTCTCAAGTTCAACCTCCATCTGCAGCTACAGATGTGTCAGGGGAGTGCAGTGGGATGGAGGATGCTCAAGAGACAAGCAGGCGACCTGAGTTTTAATCCCAACTCGAGTGCCTAAGTGCTAAGTTAATTTTGAACAAATCCTTAATCAACCTGATCTTCATTGTGCCATTTGTAAAAGGGGAATAATGAAACTACTTTAATCATTAGAGATCCTGCACAGGAGGTAGATGCCCATAGCAGATGCTCCACGGATGGTGAACGTTCCTCTGTATTATTAGTGTTATTGGTGCAATCTCTCATTATATGGCTATAATGGAAGGCAGATGGGCATTTGCCTGGAGGATGGGCAAGTGGAGTCCACAAGCTCATGAGAGTAAAGCGACTAGAATGGAAACAGGAAATTAGGTGCCCCATATGCTGTAACTTGCTCTTGGCTGGAAGTTGCACAGACCTCGGTTGGGAGCATCATTAAAAACTTGGAAAGGACCGGGGATGACGGGTGCAGGTGTCCGGGCTGACCTCCGTGCAGTGGTCCTTACGTCCTGTCACATAGCAAGGAGAGCCGGGGCGCTGGGGGCCTAAGATGTGAGTTATATGGACTTATTCTGTGCGTTGTCATCATAGAGTGAGTCTCCCAGTCTACTTGCCAAGAGGGGCAAAGACTCTCCAGCTGCAGGGTCTGTTGCAATAGCCCCAAGGACTATGGACTTAAACCTGAAGTCCGAGTGTTTGTTGTAGAAATTGCATTTGTCAGAAAGCTTGTGGTAGGAAACCGTATTTGTTCACTTTAGGTGGAAAACCACCTTTGTCATGGGTGGCTGTTCCCACTCAACATTCTTGGTGATGATTAACTCACCCCAACCTCCCAACCCCGGCTCTCATCAACATACCCCATAAAAAGGGAGCCTATTGATATCTGTAAAATTAGGAACATAGCTAAAGGCAATTTTCTCCAGTTAGGTACTCATTCTACAAATAAGAATAAAGGGACTTTCAACAAATGTAGGATAGTGATTTGTTTCAACCACACTAAAGCCCCAGAGGAGCAGCAAACAGATAGCTTTCAAGTTCAGGTGCCATGGCCATTGGGGCTTTTCATTTCTGAGCCATGAAGCTGCTCTGTCCCCAGCCTGAAACCAGGGACCATGGTCTTTGTGTGGGTTTGTGTCGTGTCAACCTAGCCAAGCTGGAAACACCCTCCAGAAGCTCCTTTCCTGCAGCATCCCTGGTCAGCATGGTCCCAAGAGCGAGGAGGCATGAGATTTGCAAGCAGGAGCAGCAGCCCTACTCTCAGACATCACAGTGTCTACTTACGAGGAGCGAACCCTGGCCAGGGACTGGAGGTGAAGGAAGACTAGTTTACAGGCCTCATCCTCAAGCAGCCTGCAGTCTGGGGGACGTTTCAGCATGGGCACAGCTGCTCCCACAATCAAACACAGCAGACAGCGTGGAGAGGGGCCAAGAGCCTCAGGGGTCATGCTCACTAACAGCTGGACAGCCCAGCTGTGCCCCCCAAATCCCCAGGATCTAGTCCCTCAGACCTTATGTGGCAAAATGGAGCTTGCAGGTGTAATGAAGTTGGGGATCCTGCGATGGGGACACGATCCTGGATTATCAGAGTGGGGGAGGGGGGCATGTGCCATGCAGGTGTCCTGCCATATGACATGGAAGCAGGGAGAGATGCTCCTCTTGATGATGGAGAAGGGGCACGGGCTGCAGCCACAGCTCTAGAATCTGGAAAAGGCAGGCCTGTGGATCTTACCCTAGATGCGCCTTGGTGTAGGCCTGCTGAAACCCATTTCACACTTCTGCCCTCAGACCAGTAAGAAAATGAACAAGGGAAAGGAGGGGAACTGAGTGGGGAAAATGAGAGAGGGAGACAAACCAGGAGAGACTCCTAACTCTGGGAAATGAATGAGGAGTAGTGGAAGGGGAGGTGGGTGGGGGGATGGGGTGACTGGGTGACTGAGGAGGGCACTTGATGGGATGAGCACTGGGTGCTATACTGTATGTTGGCAAATAGAACTTCAATAAAAACAAATGTAAAAAAATGTCTTAAAAATAAATTAAAAATTAATAAAAGAAAACAAACAAAAAACCCGAAAATGGACAAGGGTTGTTTGCACACACCAGTCTGACAGCAACTGAAGGAAACTAGCACCGCCAGTCCAGTCGGGGTTCCAGCTCCTCCCCAGTGGTGGGGAGCACGCCCCATCCAGGAGCTGCCTTAATCCTTAATCCCCGCACATTTGTTTTCAGGAAATTCAAGGGAAGCATTTGGCAGAAGGTGAGCTCTTAGACGTGGAACAATGAAGTGACTCGTCATAGGCCAGAGCAGAGGATTCTAATGTGTGCATTAAACAGGGTGCCACAAAGCATTTTAAAGATGCAGGGGGAGGTCCAGGATGTGACATCAAATCAGTAGAACAAAGAATTTTCCAAAATCTGTAGAACAGGAGCTCTATCATGTTTTTTTAAAAAAAAAACTGGAGAAGCGGAGCCTGAAGGGAAGAAATGAGAACACTGCAGGTGTAAATGATGGCTGTCTCTAGGTGGGGCCCCCCCAACTCTTGTTTTTCTTAATGCTTCCTGGGGTCTCACTAGGGAAAATTCAGAGCCTCGTAACAGTTGCTGCCAAACGAGCAAGATTGTGGGAGCATTTTGAAAGGTCAGCAGGTAAGAAGCTCCCGAGTCAATCCAAAGCCCCCAGTGCACAGGGGGACTTCGGGTCCCCCCAGGGGACAGGGGAGGGAGGCAGATTGCAGACAGTGACCCACCAGGCAGCTTTCGAGCCTGCTAGCCTGCACCTGCCATGATGGCCTCCTTTTGCAGAGGGAAGGACGAAACACAAGGCTCCCTTCCCACCCCCCCGGGTCTCTGAGTTACTTGAAGACACACACATAGGCAAGCAGCAGGCTTGTGTGAGCAAGGATTTTTTTCTTGTTCCTTATGCTTCTCTCTAATACCACGCCCTTCCTGGGGCCTCCTGGGATGTGGCCAACCTTCTTCCCTGTCTCCATATCTTAGCTGGGACCCTTCATGCCAGGGCCCCGGTGACACTTGCCTCCAAAAGGACCGCTCCTTTTCCATGTAGTCTCGGTGTGAAGCAGCCCGGGACCCGAGAAAGAAGATAGGGCAGTGTCTGGGGAGACTGGGTACTGCTGTGTCTACCCTGTCCCACCTCATGGGCTGACCAGCTGACATCGGTGCCAGGACAGTTGGACCAGAGGCATGGGCCCAGTCTGATGGGTGAGGGGTGGATATACCACCTGCGGCAGGCTCAGGGTGGTAGAGAAAGGCCTTCCAATCTAGCAGAGCTGCGGCTGGAGGCCCGGAGCGGGGGAACTGTCTTTGGCACTAAAAATTAATAACACGGAAAGCTGAGAAAGAATGAGTCTGCGAGCCTGCCCACCAGGTGCCGGGGCAGCAGTAGATCTGTTCTATTTTTATCTAGAAATGCCACATTCTATTACGCTACTCGAAGGGAGATGCTCGTTTTAATGTGGCAAGGAGGTCTCTGTCAGGGGCGGCTCTGAAGGAAAGTCCAAGCTGCAGGATGCGTGTGTGTGTGTGTGTGCGTGCGCGCATGCACACATGCATGCAGATATGTGTGCATACTTGTGTGGGCACATGCATGCGTGTACACGTGCACACGTGTGAGCACCCACGTGGCCTATTCAGAGAAGCCAGGAAATGCTACTGCGGTGATTTCTAGCACCTGCTGCCAGCCGGGATGGGAGGCCCTGCCCTGCCGGTGGAGTCTCCCGGGCTGGATAAATAACCCAGCACCCCTCCCAGAGGTGCCTGCCTGCATGTTTGTTCCAAATTCCCAAGGAACCCAGCTGAGCACCTGTCATCCCGGCCCAGCTTGCCAGTCCTGTGCTGTGCCTGCTTGGCCCTGCACCCTGCCAAGGCATGTCCTAGACTCAGGCTTCCTTCTGCTCTGTACCCATGCCTGGTCCAGACCCTCCCAACCCAGCCCTGGGCTCCCCCTTTCCACTCACCATCAGAGTAAATACAATGCACTCCCTCTCTCACCAGCTGCACACATGAACACCCTCTTCCCTCCTACTCCCCTCACATCCCCATGTCTCAACAGCCAGCATAGCCTTTCAGCTCTGCCCCTGATGCCCCACAACTGGGGCAGACCCTGGCCAGATACAGTAGGGTGACAGCCATATCCATCCCCTCTCTGCTCCCCAGGCTCCACGAAAATGACAGTATGGGGAAAAGTCAAAGCTGCCAAACCACAGGGAACAGGATATGGGTGCTCAGGCCAACTCAGATGAGGTCCAAGACACGGGGGAACAGCCTTAGAAGAGAGGAGGGCAGTGTGTGGTAAGGTAGGGGCAGTGGGAGGGGGCGCCAGGAACAGAGATGCCCAGAGAAGGTCAGGGCTTGGAAGGGCCAGGCCCAGGAAGGCCTTGGTGGTGAAAGCATGGGTGTAAAGTTACTGGTTAGACCCCTCACACACAGACACCCCTTCCCACACCTGCTACATTCCTCTATCCACATGTGTCAGGAGACTGGGTGATGCTGTGGAGAAGCCTTACCTGTCCAGGTTTGAGGACACCAGGTACTGAGGAAGGAAGGAAGGAAGGAAGGGGGTGTGGCTGGGTGTCGGGATGGGTGTTAAGTGAAACTTTCACCGTGAAGTGTGGCAGCCTTTGCTCCCTCCCCCACCCCACAAGCCTCAGGAGAGTGCAGAGGCAGAAAGATTCATCTCTGGAGCATCTGATAGTGCCAGGGAGGAGATTGGTACCCACTGACATCTGGGGGATCCCCCAGCAAGAAGTTCTGCTTATCATCCCGTTCCCTTCCACTGAAACTCCCAGGTGACACCCCCAGCTGTATGCAGACTGTTTGATCCTAAAAGTAACAGTCAATCCGGAGGAGAGATTGAGCAAAACCTTGTAGAGGAAAGAGAAAAGCCAAATTAATTGAAGAAAGTGGAAGGAGGGAAGGAAGGAAGGAAGGAAGGAAGGAAGGAAGGAAGGAAGGAAGGAAGAAGGAAGGGGAGATGGAGGAAGGGAGGGGGAGAGGAAAAATTAAGGAGAAAGGAGAAAATTAAAATAAGAAAAATCAACTTTCAATACTTAGAATAAGTATCTCCAGAATGACAAGAAAATGGGGAGCCCCCCCACACAGCAAGAACCAGGAGGCCGCCAATCCAGAGACAAGGATGACTCTCAGAACAAAGAAAAAAAAATAGGGCAAACAGAATGAATACTTCCTCAACTGGCAGATGAGGAAAACAGAATGGAAGTCAAAAAGATAGAAAATCAGAGGAAAGAGGTAATGAGAGGATCCAACCAGTCCAACATCTGACTTGACCGTGCTCCAGAGAGAGGGGAAGACAGACGCGAACACTTGTCTGACCAAGTGGTCTGGGCACCGTGTGGAGGCTGACACAGAAGAGGAACCATCCCAGGGGTGGGGAGAGGAGCCCAGCAGCTGCCGTTGCCCTGAGAGCTTTGCTGAACCTGAAACTCAGAAGGGGTGAGAGCCCGGGAAGGGCAGGGTGAGGAGGGAGACCCAGCCAGGCCCTGCCCGACTCACTGGGGGAAGGATGATGGAACTACAAATTGCTTTTTTAAAAACCCCTAACAAAGCAGTTTTCACTCTTCTATTTTCTCTGCTGCTCAGCAGTACAGCCATTCACTGACTTTCATCTGGACTGTCTCAAGAGCTTCCAGAATCTTCTACCACACGTGTGTCCATGCTCTGGTCCATTTTAAACAAGGCTGCTTCCCAAATGGCTTCTAGAGTCTAGGACAGGTCGGGGATGCCTGGGTGGCTCAGTGGGTTGAGTGTCCAACTCTTGATTTCAGCTCAGGTCATGATCTCAGGGTCGTGGGACTGAGCCCCATGTCAGGCTCCGTGCTCAGAACCAAGCCTGCTTGTCCCTCTCCCATCTCCCTCCGCCCCTCTTCTCTGCTTGTGTTCTCACTCGCTCTCTCTCAAATAAATAAATAAAATCTAAAAAAAAAAAAAAAAAAAGTCTCAGACAGGTCACTTGAATTCTTTGCTGAGACCTGCATCTTGAATGAAGTGCAGGTTCCCGATCCCAGGGCCCCTTTCCCTGGTTCTGGGCTTTTCTCTTGGGCCTTTTAAGAAACTGAGCCCCATGCCCTGGGGGCAAGAGGAGGTGGGAAAAATCCATTCCTCAACCGTTTTTGCAGTTTGGCTGCTGTGTCCACTGCACTCCCCACATCACCGCTCTATACAGACTCAACAAAAACAACAAGACTTGAGTTGGGGAAGCCTAACTATCGGGACAGGATGCTCAACACGGTCATGGAGGAGGTGACCATGAAGCTGGTAAGAATCAGCAGGGAAAAGCCATTGGTTAAGATAGAGGTTGATGGGTGACGGCAGGGGCTCGTAGGGTGAGAGCACACCCACTGGCTCTCGTATAACTACACCTAATGGGAAGGATCTTTGGTCTCTCTTCCCCAGTGGACTGTTAGGGGCCTGGGGACAGAGACAATGCCTTTCATGTAGGCACCCCCAGAAACCAGCCCAGAGTGAGACATCTGGCAGCTGGGGAATATCTACCAAATGAATGAATGAAATGATTGAATGATGTCTCCGGGCATCATCTGCGGCGCACCTGCTCTAATAGTACCTATTTAATCCTTCTCTTTTGATGTCCAACTCGGGGCCCCCAGTGGGAATGCCCGTTAGCATCGTCTCTTTCACCTACCTGAGCTTTCAGCTCTCAAGCCCCTTGTGGGCTGATCTGCCATCACGAGGACCTGTGGTTCGGAAGAGTTGCCCATAGCTGGGTCCCCACAGCATCGATGCCACAGGCCACCGCTTGGTATTGCTGTACGACTTTGTAAAACCAAGTACTCTAGGAGGATTCAACCCTGGATGGTAGGTTGCATAGACCCAACTGAAATAGATTTTTCTGCTCTCTGCAGTTGAGAATTTCCTTACTGTGGCTCCTCCAAAAAGGTCAGTGTGATCCTTTTCACCAGGCTTGACTGCCATGGACATGCTACATGTCGGAACTTCCCTCCTGCACTTGGCTAGGCCAGCCTAAGGCCAAGGAGACCACTAACCTACGGCAACACGAAGGCCAGTCTTACCATCCTCATCTCCATCTGGATTGTTTCTAGATGTTGGCAGAAATCTCTGGGTCTCCTTTGGTCTGTTGCGAGGCTGTCATATTCAGAACAGTGTCCCAGACAGACATTTAAAAAGCAGCCGTGCTTCTGCTGGCGAAGTGGGGGTGAACACCAGGATACATCCTTTGGAAAGCAACTTGAGCTCTACATTACGAGTCTTAAAATGCTTATATTTTTTTATCCTGTAATTCTGCTTCTGGGAATCCATCCTAGGGAAATGACCTAAGTGCTGAGATTTATGTAAAAAGATGTTGTAACAACATTATTTATAATCGTGAAAAATTAGAAAAGGCCTAAATAATAAAAAAAAAAAAACTTTATGGGATGTTTAAGGAAATTATGGTAAGGCCACTCCATGAAATATTATGCTCCCTTTACAGAAAGGTTTTTAGTAATATGCAAAAAAGCAGATGATATATTAGGCTTAAAAACAGAATTTAAAGCCATGTGATTGTAACTACGTATAAACATGAATAAGAAAAATACAATGAAAGAAATATGGCAAAAGTCAACAGGGATTTTCACTGGGTAGTAGAACTACTAATTTTTCTTTTTTATAATTTTTAAGTTTCTCATTTTTATTTAATGACATTTAATATTGAAAATTATTTTTTTAAAGAACAAGAATGGGGCAGCCTGGGTGGCTTAGCGGTTTAGCGCTGCCTTTGGCCCAGGGCCTGATCCTGGAGACCTGGGATCGAGTCCCACGTCAGGCTCCCTGCATGGAGCCTGCTTCTGCCTGTGTCTGTCTGTCTGTCTGTCTCTCTCTCTCTCTCTCTCTGTCTCTCGTAAATAAGTAAATAAAATATTTTTAAAAATAAAAATAAATAAAATAAAGAAATAGAATGTCCAGATTTGAAATGGCAAATGGTGGACAGCCCCAGTGCATTCTTTTCCAGCTTCCTCCTACGATAGGAGGCACAGCAAACACTGGAAACTCAAAATACCATCCATCCCAAACTGAAGCTGACAGATGATCTAATGCCAGAAGCTGGGTATCTCCAGGAATTTGGAGACATCCGGGGCTGAGTCCAGAATGCTCTGACCAGGCTTTGCTTTGTGACCCAGAAACATAAAATGGCATTGCCCCCACCTCAGAGTCTTCCCCAGCCAGATAAACTGCCAACTCATTTCTCTCCTGCCTGAGCACTGACTTCCCAGGAGATCAGAAATGTTCTCTACCCTCCCCTCCACTCCCCAATACGATTGATTCTACAACCGTTCCGACTCAGCAACTCCAGAAGACAGCTGGGAGGAAGGGGCAGGATGTGGTGTGCACGGTGGTCCGCATCCCCGATGGGTCATCCCTAGGCAAAGTCCTGACGCAGGCCGGAAACACAAGCAGTGCTGGTGGACACGTGCTCCCTCTGCACGGAGCACCAAAGAGACAGGGGCCAGGGGAGGGAGGGAGATGTCCCTGGTCATCCGAAGCGTAGGCCAGAATCACTCAGTGCAAAGGCTTCTAAACATGGGCTGACGCCCATCCAGACCATTCCAGATGCAATCCACCAGTGGTCTGGACAGAACGTGCCCCACCTGAGAAGGAATTCAGAGAATGTGTTCATTTTCATTGCAATGGTCCTAATGGAAGTGCTGCAGGGAAGGTGGAGGGGAACCATCACCCAGAAAGCTCAGAGAAGGAAGGACCTCTAATCCTCCTCTGAAGGAGCCAGGAGGGAACCTCACAAAATTGGCATTCTGGATGAAATAGCAGGCTGAGAACCAACTGAGCTAAGAAGAAAAATGACAACGTTAGAGAGACATGCAGGGAAGTTACAGCTGTGGGAACAGAAGGAACGCTGACCCTGAAGGCAGTGAAGATTGGAGCTCACGTAGGAGAGACTGTGTCCCGGACACGCTGTCGTTGGTGCATTAGAGCTGTCGTCATTTTCAGGGCCACATGGGCTGAGAAGCCACACCACCTCCCTGACACCACATGAGGAATTATTGGAGGACTTGCTCCGGCCGACCCAGAGAAGAATCACACCTGAGAATTCATGAAAGAATAGCAAGGTTTATGGTTTCTCTTCACTCAACATGGACCCCCGTTGTGGACTCCAGTTAGATCAGGCGTTACCAGGTGGATCCTGAAGTTCAGGAATCGAGCTTAGATTCCTTGAGAAGTGTCATTCATTCATGTGGGGTGTTTTTTTTTTTTTCATTTATTCATTTATAAGTCCAGGGACTCTTTACTGAGTGCTTCTCTGTGCAGATGGTACTGGGGGAACATTAAATAGTTGGGGGAGTGACATGATCATGTTTATGATCCAGGAAGATGCCTTTGTTATTAGCCCTCCACTCCCGCAAAAGAGGAAAGGAACCAAATCGTCTTAGTCAACTCTTCCGAGTAAATTACATCCTTATTATCCTCATTGCACAGAAGAGAAACCAAGATGCAGGGAGACTGAGTTAGAACCCAAAGTTTCCCAGTATGAAGAAGCTGAAGCAAAGACCCAAGCCCAGCGGGTGGGATTCTACCATCTTCACGTTGCAACCACGGAGCAGCCAACTTGTCTACCCCTTCTCCTGGAGAATTCCCAGGGCTCTCCACAGTGTCCCGGTGTCTTGGGTTTCTGACTTTGTGTTCACAGAACATGTCTCAGAGATCTATTTCAGTCGTTTGGAATTGGGTCCTCGGAGTGACAGCACTAAATATGGCTCTGCCGGCCTGGCAAGTGACTGCAGCCTCCTCGAGGCAGCCCTGTGGGAGGAATCGCCAGGGAGGGTGGCTCCTGTGCCTGCATTTCAGCACTGCACGGTGTGACATCAGCCCAGGGCAGAGGAAGGGGCTGTGCTGTATGTTTCCTGCCTCCTTCTACATTCACGGATCAAGAAGAGGGTCCTTCCATTGGAGAAAGGGAGAAAGAGGTGAAGAGAAGGCAGGAGGGTCCTACCAGGAGAACGAAGAGGTGCCCCCACTAACACCCTCTACCCCTATGTTCTCTGAACATATTGGTCCCCTTTGTGAAGTCTGGAGATTACGAGGTGTGATCAGCCCTCAAAGGTGGAAAGCAGCATTTTATTCAAGAGGCCACTCCCCCAAAACCAACCATCCATCTCTTACGGGTCTTCCTTGAACCAGGTCTGCCAGCCTGGGTTTTCCTCAAAATGTTCCCAAATGGGTCAAAATACCACATTATTTATATCAACTCCCAGGCTAAAATTCCACCCCTATTTTTTTTTAACTTTTTATTCTGAAACTTTTGTAGATGGGCGTGCAGTTGGAAAACATAATATGAGAGATCTCATATACCTTCCGCTCAGCTTCCCCCAGGGGTCACATCTTAAGGAACACGAGTGTAATATCACAGCTAGGAAAGGCTACCGTACAATCTATCACTCGTACACAATTCATCTGTTTGTGTGTTTGTTTTATTCTACACACATTTGCACGTGTGTACATTGGTGTGACCACCACAATGAAGGCACAGAACAGCTCGTCTGTGGGATCCCCTGTACTACCTGTTCAGAGCCAGAGCCATCTCCCCACCCCCCAACCCCAACAAGCACTGTTTAGTTTCCATTTCTATAGTGTTACTTCAGGAAGGCTATAAAAATAGAATCATAGAGTGTGTAATCTTCTGAGATTGGCTTTTTTCACTCAGCATAATTCTCTGGAGAGTCCTCCAAGTTGTTGTGCATATTAAGAACTCACTTTTTAATGATAAATTGTATTCTGCGCCACAGATGCTCTAGTCTGTTTGAGCACTCACCTGGTGAAGGCACTTCAATTGCTTCCGGTTTCTGACTGGTGTGAATCAAGCTGCTATGAACGCTTATGTACAGGTTTTGTGTGAACATAAGTTTTCACTTCTGGGTTGTACAGTGATTGCATGTTTTATTTTTTTTAAAAATGGTCAAGCCGTTTTCTGTAGAGGCTATATCATTTCACATCTCCTCCCCCAATGTCGGAGTGATCAGTGTCTCCATATTCTCACCAGATTTTGGTGGTGTCGTTATTTTTTTTTATCATAGCCATTCTGGTGGGTGTGTATCAGTATCTTCTTATGGTTTTAGTGTGCATTTCTTTCAAGACTAATGGTGTTGAACATCTCATGTGCTTATTCTCCATCCCTATGTCTCCTTGATGAAATGTCTATTCAGGTCTCTTGCCTGTTTTCTGAGTTTTGAGAAAGTTTTGCATTGTCTGAGTTTTGAGCAGTCTTTGTGTATTCCAGATACTAGTCCCTTCTTGGACAGTGGCATGTAATAGCTTCTCCCTGTATTAATCTGCCTTTCCATCCTCTT
Organism: Canis lupus baileyi; assembly: GCF_048164855.1. NCBI lineage: Eukaryota > Metazoa > Chordata > Mammalia > Carnivora > Canidae > Canis > Canis lupus. The sequence continues at coordinate 65,922,213 of NC_132846.1, read as the reverse complement.
CATGGGATCTTTCATGGAAAAGAAACTTTCAGTTTTAAGGGGGGGGTCTGACTTTTTCTTAATTTTTCTCCTTAGTGATCATGTCTTTGGTGTCAAGTCTAGGAAATTTTTACCTACCTGTAGGTTCTATATATTTTTTCCTGTTTTCTCTCCTCTATTTTCCTTACTGCTCTTTTTCTCTTGCCAATTCTCTGCCATATTTCTCCTGCAAATTATATCCAGCTTGTTTTTTTTTTTTTTTTAGTATAGCCCATCAGAAATTCTGAAAAGAGGATCCCTGGGTGGCTCAGCAGTTTAGCACCTGCCTTTGGCCCAGAGCATGATCCTGGAGTCCCGGGATGGAGTCCCGTGTCGGGCTCCCAGCATGGAGCCTGCTTCTCCCTCTTCCTGTGTCTCTGCCTCTCTCTCTCTCTCTCTCTCTGTCTATAATAAATAAATAAATAAATAATCTTTTAAAAAAATAAATTAAAAAAAAAGAAATTCTGAAAAGAGATAAATGGCAACCTAAGGTGCCCTAAATTTCACTGACTGATCGTTAAGGTGATCACTGTCCCTTATTCATCATTAAAGCAATGTGAATGAGGGAAGCTCAAACTCCCAGCTTTTGTCCCAATGTCAAGGGCATTAAGAGCCAGCACAAGGCTCTGGTCATCTCCCTCCATTGGAATAAGGGATCAAGTTTGCCTCCCGCACTGAGCTGGGCTCATCAAAACAAAGACCAACATGTGTAGTTAGCCATGAATATTTCCATTTCTTAGGATGGAAAGCCCTAGACTGTGAGGGCAATATATAAGCCCCTATAGCAATTTGCTCAGTGGCGTTCTCTACAGATTTGAATGACTGGTCAGTGTGTGGGAGAAATCCTCAGGTTCAAACCCAAGCTGGGTGACTTTGAAGACCTTACTCAATCAACCCTCTGATATGGTTCCTCCTCACCTAAAAAATGAAGTCATGAAAGGGAAAAATAAAATAAGATGAAATCAGAGAAGGAGACAAACCATAAGAGACTCTTAACTCTAGGGGAAAAAAAAACTCTGGGAAACAAACTGAGGGTTGCTGGAGGGGTGGGGGGTGGGAGGATGAGGTAACTGGGTATTGGGCATTAAGGAGGGCACATGATGTGATGAGCCCTGGGTATTATATGCAGTGGATGAATAAGTGAACTCTACCTCTGAAACTATGTGGCCTTTTATGTCTACTTGCTTCACAGAGCGTAACTGCACAGCTCATCCATAACACGGTTAGCACTTCATTCCCTTCGACGGCCGAATGATCTTCCTTGTATGGATGTACCACACCGTGTCTCTCCATTCATCGGATGATGTCCATGAATGCCAGGGGAGTGATGTTCTTACTGGGGAGCAGGGGCTGTGCCTGAGACGGACCTATGGGGGCTTCTGGAGGGACTAGGGTGGTTATAAAGGGATTCATCTTAAAATAATTCACTAAGCAGTACTTTTATTTTATGCAGTTTCTCTAAGTTACATTTTTATACTGATACAGAGTTTTCAATCTCTTGGCCCATCTACTGAGCCCAGCCATTCCAGGAAGCAGACAAGAGCCTGGTTCTCATCCATCAGGTGCCAACAGCCTCTATGATGCAAGGCGGACCCTGATCCACTGACCATCAGCTCATTACCAGCCCCAGTGCCATCCCCTACTGCCTTCCTTCTTGCCCAGGTAACCCTGGCAGGAGGCGCCACCCCAGCCCAAGCCCAGAACAATTTATGAGCCATAGTTCCAGGGCTCGGTTTTGCCAGTAGAATCAGAAATCTGGCTCAAAGGCTGCTGCCGTATTTCATCGCCCCACTTCTCTTTGAATACATTTCAGGGCTGTTAATCTTAAAAGTAAATGACAGACCATTTCCAGGCTCAGGGCACTGGGGCACAGAAGAAAGCCATTCTGGGCAGTTCAGACAGCCAGCGCCCCATATTTCCACATACCTGCACTGCAACACATGTCACCTGCATGGTGGGGTGGCGTCCCACCTGGGAACCCCCCCCAACAGTGAACACAGGACAATTAAAAGAGGCTGAGCATGGACAATACCATAGCAGGTGTCTGAGCCAGCCCCGGCTGCTAGCACAGAACGCTGTAGACTGGGGCGCTTACAAACAACAGGATGTTATTTGTCACAGCTCTGGAGGCTGGAAGTCCGAGCTCAGAGCACCTTCACAGTTGGGCTGTGGTGAGGGCCCTCTTCGGGGGTGCAGATGGTCATTTTCTGACTGTGACCTCACATGGTAGGAAGAGAGAGAAAAGGCAAGCTCCTGTGTCTTTCTCTAAGGGCTCTAATGCCATCATGAGGCTCCATCCTGGTGCCCTCATCACCTCCCAGAGCCCTCCCCCTGCCCCCGCCATATCATCACTTAGGGGTTTAGGATTTCAACATGTGAATTTTGAGGGGACACAAACATGCTTCCCAGTGCCCATCAGGCTCCCACATTTCAAACACCACATTGCGGTGTTGAATCCAAACACTGCCTTAGAATAGTTGTGTCAGCCTATTTGACATTTTGTGCCAGTTGGCCTCCATGAATTTAAAGGAAAGTCTTGCTGGAGAATAGAAGATCCTTGGGGGACCAGGGCCCCAGAATGGATCTCTGCCAGGGCATGTGGTCTGAGCCTGAGTCAGCCTTAACCAAGAGCCTGAGAGCGTGGTGCTAACCTGGCAGCTTCCCCACACTCTCAGAGTGGAGCTCGAAAGGGGTGCATGTCCCAGGCATGGAGGGTTAGAGGGAGACCTTTGGGGGGCGTTGGGGGCACACCCAGAGAGAGGGCTCTGCGCATTGTTGTGAGTTGCGGGGTCCATTCGCCAGCTAATTGGTGCCAGGAATCTCAGCTGCCCAGAACGGCGCCTCTTACACTCACAAAAAGAATTTAGTTTTTCATAAATAATATTTCTTTTAAATCAGCATTTTCTTTTCTTCTCTAAGAAGCCTCCCAACTGCACCAAAAAAAAAAAAAAAAAAAAAGAAAGGTTTTCCCAGAGATTGTGGTTTCTGAAAGCACTACAAAATCCCAAGGAATGGATAAAGCTACAGAGCAAGGTCTCAAAACCGTGACCATCATAGCCTCCCGGGTGGCTTGAGGCTGCTGCTGGCCACCTCGGCTGTCAGACGGGGATACTGAGTCCCACGCAGCACGGCTGCTTCAGGGAGTCACCATAACCACGTGCAGTGATCGGCAGCCCCTCGCCGGCTTCCGCCCTCCCAGTGAACCTCTCACCCGCGGGGGGAGAGTCCAACTATGTGACCTTGGACCAGTCATGTACCCTGTTGTGACCTTGCGTGCCATGCCAGGGTGCTGGGAAAATAGGGAGCCACGGAAAGATTTTAAGCAGGAAGGAGACAATCGGGTCTGCACTCTTTAGTTTCCTCTGGGGGCTTTTTGGGGAGCAAACCCTGTAAATGGAAAGAACTCTTGTTTGGGAGTCAGAGAGACCTTGGGTTCTCGTGATGCTGTCCCCTCCTGCCCCTCCAGCTCGGTGACCTTGAGCTAGTCCTTCAAACAGGGGATCTTAACATGCAGAGCTGATTCAGCCGGTCTGGCCCAGGCTGAGATTTCGCATTTCGCACAACTTTTCCATGTCCTCCCCCATGATCCTTCTGCAACAAGACCCACGTCCCTGGGTATCCGCAGGCCTCCAATGAATGACGCCCACCCTTCCTTCTGGGCCACGGACCACACTTGGGAGTAGTGAGGCTCTGATGTCTGCGAGCCTCAGTGTCCCCACCTGTACAATGGTGTCGATCAAGCTCCTCTCGGGCAGGGGATGCTGTGTGGGGCAGAGCTGAGGCCCCATGGCCGCTGCAGCAGGATCTGCGCCCCGCTCTCCTCACCCCCTCCTCTCGCATTACCACCCTGTCTCAGGATGATTCAGGTCTATTCTAGGCTCAGCACCACCAACCGCTCCATTTCCGCTCCTCCCTCTTTTGTAATTGGCGTGCTCTGGAAGCTTGCTTGGCACCGGACTCACCTTTCAAATGCCCTAGAATCCTTCTTTTGGCTTCTCTCTCTTTTCTATTTAAATTCCAAACTCAACAATGCTCGCCCCAGGCTCCTACCATCCTGGTGCCATTAGGAGATTAAAATTTTGCAGCACCTGCCTCTGAGGCTCCCAGGGTCCCACTTTTCACGTCAAGCGAAGCACAGGCCACGCCACCTGCCACACGTTGGCCACATCCTCCTTCCAAGCAAGGGAGCCACCCGCGGGGATGGGCTTTCTTATAAGGTTTTATGTCTGCAGTGCACCTGGGTCACCTCCCAGGCCCTGTAGGGGGGGCCTCACAGAACCCCAGCAGGATGGGGAGGGTGGGAGGTGCCGTGCGAGGCCCACTGGCTTGAGAGCTGGGGGCCTGAGAAGAAGTACTGGCTCTGCCTCTCAGTGATCCTGGGCACGTCGTGACTGGCTTGGGACTCAGTTTCCCCTTCTCTAAGAGAGATATGTGACCAAACAACCCCGTATCCTCTGTGGTTCCTGTTTATAAGTGAGGAACTCAGGGTTCCTGGCAATCAATCAGCCAGGGCTCCCTCCATCTGTGACATATAAGGTATCACACACCCATGACAAATCACACGTGTCTGTGATCAACAGAGTGACCGTCTCCGCCTTGAAAAAGAACAGACTCTTTCAACCCAACTCCTCTGTCCAGTGGTGGCACCATTTTCTGGTGTCCTTTTATTGCAAAACTAGAGCGGCTTTTAAATATATCTGTTGGGGCGCCTGGGTGGCACAGTCGGTTGAGCGTCCTACTCTTGGTTTCAGCTCGGGTCATGAACTCAGGATCATGAAATCGAGCCCTCCATGGGGATCCACAGGCAGAGCAGAGTCTGCTGGGGTTCAGAGCCACTCCCAGCAGGACGGACGGAAGGAGACCCGGGGTCAGCCCCCAGCTGTCCCAGCCGCAGCCACCAGGGTACTTGCCGTCAGGATCATAGAGTAATCCGCCTCCTGAGAACAGAACTATTTCAAGGCCCAGCCCTTTTACTGGAATTTCACGTTGATTCCACAAGATAGGAATATAACCCCCATGTTGCAGAGGTGGAAACGGGGGCTCACGGGGTAGTGGACATCTCCTGGAGTCACACGGAGTCAGGATCTAAACAGTTCCAAATCTCCTTACCTGCTGTGCAAATCGACAAGTCCACAAGTTTCTGAAAAGAAGCACAAAGAGGGAAGAGATAACACCCTCTGCACACACACACACAGGTGTGTGCAAGCGTGCACTAGCGTGTACAACCAGGAACCTAGTTTGCTAAGCTGAGATGTTGGGAGACATGCCTCCTCTGGGCCACCCCCTGCCAGGCCTTCTGTAGCTGACACGCAGCACGGCCGGCTCCTGTCCCCTGCTTAGCACGGCTGCCACTGCACCCGCTCCCCACACGGGTCCCAGGCCTGGCCTTTCCGGTGCTGGAGGGGCTGCAGGACACCCCAGCGCCTCCCCGCTGAACATCAGCGGCCGCTGGTCAAAGCTGCTGGAAGTCAGAGCCTCCCCCGGCCCCAGATGGGAGCAGACGGGGAATACACAACCCTGGGACAGGCAGGAGCCTCGGCCTCGGGCAGACGGCAGAGCAGCCACCTGGAGAGAACAAGGTCCCCAGGGATGGCGAGAAGGGACATCCCTGTGCCAGAGTGACCCTCTCCCCCCGGCAGCTGAGCATGGCCTGTTTCAGAGCAACTTGGGCGCCCACTGGTCAGCACGATGACAGGAACAGGCTCTTAACGAGGACCCTCCTTCAACACCTTTCCTTTGAAATGTCAACATTCATTCATTCAACACCTTCTTATTTTTTTATTTTTTTATTTTTTTTCCTAAGCACTTACTATGAATTAAGCTCTGTTCCAGGTGCTGGAGATACAAGAGTGGACAAAGCAGGGACTTCTGGGGGACTCAGCGGTTGAGCATCTGCCTTTGGCTCAGGACAGGGCTCCGGTCTGGGGATCGGAAGAAGGGAGCCCTCTTCCTATGTCTCTGCCTTTCTCTCTCTCTGTGTCTCATGAATGAAGAAAGAAATAAAATCTTAAAAAAAAAAAAAAAAAGAAATAAAATCTTAAAAAAAAAAAAAAACCCACAAGAGTGAACAGAACAGACAAAGGCCTGGCCTCATCCATGAGGCTAATGTTCCTGTAGGGTAGACAGACAGACAAGCCACACACACAGATAAAGTACCCTGTGTGAGCCCAGAAGTGACAGACATTGTGGATTCAAGGGAAGGACAGGAAGGGAGTGGTTGCAATTCTACATCAGTGGCCAGGGAGTGGAGGCCTCATTTGGAAGGTTTTGTTGGAGCAAAGACCTAAAGGAGCAGAAGGAGATGGCCAGGCAGGTATCGGAGTGGAAAGCATCCTGAGTGAGAACCTGACATGCAAAGGCCCTGAGGCAAGTACCGCTTGGCTTGTTCAAGGAACAGCAGGAGGACAGCATGAGCATGAGGAAGGAGAGGAGAGGATGCGGGGTGGGAATGGGGTCAGGCCTTGTCGGCCACAGGGCACTCTGCCTGTCTTCTGACCTTCACAGGAAGTGACTGGAAGCTTTAGAGCAGAGCAGGGATGTGGCCTGACTTGAATCGTGGAAGATCATTGGCTGCTGTAGGAACAGACGGCAAGGGCAAGATGCATGCAGAGCATCCCCAGGGCCGTTTGCAGTACCCCAGCAGAGGGGAGGGTGGAGTGGCTCGAGGTAGGAGCTGTGGCAGGAGTGACAAGGGGTCAGATTCTCACACCGGTGCGTTGATAGCATATTCGTGTCGTCTCCCACAACCACGGCCCAGTGGGGGGCCAAGGGGGGCCTATGGCGTCCAGCAGGCCTGCTGTGAGTCCTGCTCTTCCTTTCTAGCTGCTTCTCTCTGGAGAAATTGACTGAATCCCACAAAGCTCCCTCGTTTCCTCATTGGAGAAACAAGGTGTTTTGAACCCCTGGGCACAGCTTCGGGTATGCAGTAAGTGCCCACTAATGACTAGACCTATGAATGCTCTTCCTTTTTATCGTGGTGCGACCAAGATTTGTGGGGTTGGACGCCACGACAGTTGTTTCCAATAGTGTGCCCCGAAATGCCCCCCTCGTAAAAATGTTGCCCGCTCCGAATGAAACCCCAGCTTCTGTTTTGAAGCTCGGGGTACTCCGACCCTGTGGCCACACCAGCCTCCCAGTTGTAACCTCGGGGGCAGCATAGCTCATGTTTAGACTTGCAAACTCTGAAATAAAAATTATAGGGAGAAAGACCTTTGGGATCAAGAACTATCTTTGGCATAAACTCCACTGAGCTAATTTAAGTCCTTAGCCAATTTTCCACGTAGTAGGAACTATGTTCGGTTTTTCCTATTCCCGTCAGTAGTTTTCCAGAATAATTTCACAGGACTTTGTGCATGGAGCTGTCACACGGCACAGCCACAGAGCCCAGCAGGGCTCAGTCGTGCAACAAAGCTTGGACTCCTTGCTCACCGGGGTCACCCTCTCGTGGCTTCTGCGAGGCAGGTTTTCTTCGGCAGCCACTATTTCTTTCTTATTTATTTATTTATTTATTTATTTATTTATTTTTATACATGTATTTTTTATAATAAATTTATTTTTTTATTGGTGTTCAAACTATTTCTTTCAAATTCAGTGCAGATCTTGCCACACGGTGAGGTCAAAGCAGCAGAATCATAACATAACATCAAAAAAAAGGGTCGAAATAGCAGGGATTTCGAAGTCGAACCCTTGACCCTGGGTCTGTTCCCAGCACTTCAAACTCCCCAGAGCTGTGGGACTCCAAGATCTTTCCTGTGACCGTGGCCTTGTGGGGTGCGTTTAGCGCTTTAGCGCCCATCCCGGCCCTCCGCCCACCTTCTCCTGGTTCCCATCCTGAGCACCCGGGGAACCATCACCAACGTCACAGTGAGCTCCTCATCTTTGCCATCCCCCGAGGATGGGGGAGAGCTTGTCCCAGCAATGGCCCACCCTGTCCTGGCCTTCCCTTCTCTCTCCCCGCCTCTGCTCATGGGCAAGGGGCTCCACCTAACCACACAATGCAGATGCCCAGGTCCCTGCCCTCCAATCCTCCTACTAACTGAGAGGGGATTTCTGCGGACAAGCTTTGCCCCAGGGGGACCCCACCAACACCCCCAGCTCCAGGCGGCAGCGGTGAGTCACGCACAGCGGCCCACCACCCTCACCCAGACTTTACGGCAGACCCTCAGCATCCTCCCTCCTCCTCACCCCAGTGTGGGCACCACGAGGCTGCCAGGGGGCATCTTTAGGAACCTAAGTCCTATTCTACTTCTGTGCCCACCCAGGGGCTGAAGGCCACCCCCTTGCTCATCTGGGGCTCTTTGAGGCTCTACACCTGACAAAGCTCCTCGCCTAGGACTCCCTTCTCCCCTTTGATCTTCCAAAGTTGGCACACGGGCTCTTCTGCTATCCGCGAGGTCGTCCCGGGCTCCTCCCACCCTCACTCCCTGTGGCGGGTGCTGGGGGGCCTCCCAGATCCTCCTCCAGACCCTCAAACTCCAGCTGCCCCGGTGATGGATGCCGATGGCTCATGGCTGAGTCCCTCCCCAGGAGCCACCATAGGGACGTGACTTCCACAAAGTCATGCCCTCTGCCCGCTGGCAGCCTGACCACGTGAGCAGTGGGGTCGAGGGCAGAGTCGGGGAGCAGGGGCAAAGGCCCCTTCTCTTGCCTTGATTCGGGAGGATTCTGAGGAACATTCGGGATCTCCCTCTGTTGCAGCAGCATCACAGGGCAGCTCCTCCCTCCGCCGTCCTGCTTCCCTCCCTCCCCCGACACACCTCCTGCACACAACCTCCCCTTCAGAGCCTGCTTGTGGGGAACAGACCTGCAGCACCCCTTACCCAAGGCAGCACCCCTTGCCCCAGCACCCATCACGCCCCACCAGGACTCTCCAGGGGCCTGGTCTCCCCCCGCAGACCCCCATCTCCTTGGAGTATTTACTCATTCACTGCACAATGCTTACTAAGGAACCCTGACCCGCTGTCTGCCTCTCTCATTCATTCATTCATTCATTCATTCATTCCACAAATCTTCAATGAGCCCACAACTGCGTGATAAGTGTTAGGAATGAACCAACCGGCATGGCACCTAGAATGCACCTCCCCTGTGTCCTTTTCTTGGGGTTACTGTGACTATGACCACAAACTCAGAGGCTTGGAAATACACGACTCTTGGCTGGAAGTCCCGCGAGGGTCTCCTGGGGCTAACATCAGGGTATTGGCGGCTGCGTTCCTCCTGGAGGCTCTCGGAGGGAGGCCCCTCCTTGCCCTGCCAGCTGGAGGGTCTGCCCACCTGCTGCATCTCTCCCGCGCCGCCTCTGTCCCCACATCTCTCCCACTGACTAGCTCTGCCTCCCTCTTCCCTAAGGACCCTTTCAATGACACTGGGCGCCTAGACAATCCGGGACATGCTCCCTACTCAAAGGTAAACTGATCGGCGAATTTAGCTCCCCTTTGCCACTAACCTAAAACATTCACAGTCTGGGGATTAGACCATGGGCAGCTCTGGGGAGGCGCCGAACCCCCCTCCTTACGTGGCCTGGTGCAGGGCATCTGGGGACAGCACGTGCTCTGTAAACACCACAGTGAAGGGTGGATGCACAACCCCAAGCTGTCCGTCCCAAGAACTGCTGCCCTTCTTCCCTCCCATCCTCTGTCCTGGGCCAGGCTGTTCCGGCTCCTGGCTGTGGTCGGCCTCTCACCTTGGCCTCTCTCCTGGGTCCTACCTGCATCGCCGTCTTCCTGGCAGGGAATCCAGGAGGGCTGCCCCGTCCCCTGTGCTTCTTCCCTGCTGGCTGCCCTTTCGGCACTTCCCCCAGGACGTGGAGTGCGCCATCCTGGGTCCTGCGGCCACCTTCTCCCGCCCCCAATCCTCAGCTGTCCACTCCGATCACAGCCCAGCATCCTGAGTCTGTCCCCAAGGGCCCCCCTTGGTGGCCCCGATGTCTGGCTGTACGGTGTGCTGCAACTTCGCCGAGCAAACCCCTCCCATCGGCTGTGCTACATGGTAAGAAGGATCGAAGGCGGCACATTTGCTTTGGCATTTGGACAAATCCCCACCCACGCCCTAACGCCCCTCCCGCCTCGGCTCTGCAAAATTTACAATCACCTCTTTTAGGAAGCAGGAACCATTTTCTCCATAATGACATTCAATACCCTAAACGTTTTCACTCATGCTAATGTAATGGTATCTTACGTTGTGAAGCCTCAAAGGAAAACGAGAAATCATTGTAATCCCCTGGAGACGCTGTGTCTGGTGAGTTATTGATGAGAACTCCTCCGGGACAAAGTTCCAGAGCAGACGTCGTCTCTTCTTCACCTGTGAACACACACCCTCCGTCCCCACCACTCCCCTGAGAGTGCTACACACCCAAGTTGTGTGCCTGACACACCTGCCTCATTGTCTGGAAGGCAAATCTTCCACGTAGAGTCTATCGTTGAGTTTGGATCTCCTTGCCTTGGAACTCACTAGATTCCCAGATGCACCTTAAGGGTGATGCTGACCAGAATTTCCAGGCATTTGTCAGGACATTAAATTTGCAAGACAAACTCGCTGTTGGGGATCGTGGGTGGCACGTAACACCACTGCTTAGTCCCCCCCCCCCCCCGCCCCGGGGGGACTGCCCTATGGAAAGGAAGCGAGAAACTAGGAAAAGAAGAGCTGATATTTATTTAAGAGCATCTGCTAGATGCTAGATAGTTTCCAAATGTTAACTTGGTCGATCATGGCAAGTCCTGTGGGGCCAAAACTCTCCCCAATTTAGAAATGAGAGCTGTGGGAGCTCCCTATGGCTGCAGAGCAAATTATTCCAACACCTCGGGACTGAAACAACAAACATGTGTCTTCTCTCCGTTTCTGTGCCCCAGGGGTTAGGGAGCCACTTAGCTGGATGGTTCTGGCTCAGAGTTCTCACCAGTTGGCAGTCAGGGTGTTGGCAGGAGCTGCAGGCATCTGAAGGCTTGACCGAGGCCAGAGGATCCACTTCCGAGGGAGGCAGAACAATGGCCCCACAGTAATGTCTCCATCCCAAGCCCTGCACTTTGTGCACGTGCTGGGTTACACTGCAGAGGGTAACTAAGGTCACTGACCAACCTCTGGGGATTGTCCTGGATTTTCCAGGTGAGCCAATGTCATCCCAAGAAGAAGGAGACAGGAGGGGAAGTTCAGAGCAAGAGAGGTGACAACAGAAGCAGCATCGAAAGGATGTAACATTGTTGGTTTTGGAGGCAGAGGGGAAGAGGCCACAAGCCAAGGAACATGGGCCGTTCTAGACCCTGGAAAAGGCAAGGAGATAGATTCTCCCCTAGGGACCCTGGAAAGGCACACAGCCCTGCTGACACTTTGATTTTAGCCCAAGGGGATCCCTGTTGGACTTCAAACCTACAGAAATGTAAGATAAATTTGAGGTGTTTGGGGCTGCTGGGTTTGTGGTCACTTGTTATAGTGGCCGCAGACAATGAATACAGCTCCTGAGATGGTCCGCTCACGTGGTTGTGGGCAGGAGACCACAGTTCTCCACCAGGCGGCTTCCTCTCTAGGCTGCTTGAGTGGTCTTCCCACAGGTCAGCTGTCTTCCTCTAGAGCAAGGGACCCAAGAAAGAGATCCAGGAGCAGGCCTCGATGCCTGCTGGGATCTGGTGTCACAGGCCAAACGCCAGCATTCCCACCACATCGGGCTCTACTCCTAAATCCAGCTCACACCTAAGGGGCGGGACTAGGGCTCTACCTTTGCAAGGGTGGAGCATCCAGGCATCCCTGGACTTTATCACACTGTCCAAGACCACCCTCAATTGAGCAGTAGGCTTGACATTTTAAAACACAGACACAACCAGAAACAACCCCCAAAACCCTCAGGTCTCTGACTCCACCAAGTCCGTAGTCTCTCCCTTTCACCGAATTGCAGAGTTGGCTCTGAGAGGCAGACACCCTGTCCTCGCCTCATGAAGAGGGGGACCGAACCTGTGTCCCCAGGTGCAGAAACGGACAGAACGCTTTTCAATACTTTTAAATTCCCAAGTGAACATTGCACTCCCAGCCAAGATGAGGCCTCACCGGCATTTGCATGAAATGACATCAATTCAATTTGCTGATACTGTGACCGGAAGCTCTGGTTGGAAGTTATGGAGGTCTTTAATAATAAATGCAAGAATTAACGTTATTAAAGAAGCTCTGTCTGACAGACAACATCTTTCAAAAATGTGGCCTCTCTGGGCAGCAAAGAGCATCTTGGTGGGGGTGAGGTGGGGAGTCAGCGATCTATAGCAGCCTTCTCATTTTACTAATGGGGAAACTGAGGCCCAGAGTGGAGAAGGCCACCCCCAGGCCACCATGAGAATTAGATAAAGCCAGGACTGGACCGGGACATCTTCATTCTCAAGTCAGTGCTTGCAGCCTTTCAAGGAAAAGTTTTTCCTTAAAGAGAGAAGGACAAGCAGGGACATTAATGAAGAATTTCTAACTATTCCTCAGGGGCAGGCTTTGGCAGTTTTTAAGCCAGAATGCTGATGAGGAGAGGGCATTAATGCGTTTCCATGGGAACTGACTGGAGGAAAGTGATGCTTACTCTTGGAAGTAGGAGTTGGGGAAGGAAGAAGGTGGGGTCTCCTGACTGAACAACCAGGTGGCTCCTGGAAGAGTAGTCCAATGGGCAAGACCAGACTGTGGGCTGTGAGTTTCCTCTCCACCCTGGCCAGTCCCTGAAAGAGGGGGATTCAGATGAATGGATGCTTTGGATTTCTAGAATAATTCCCAGGACCTACCCTGGCACCTGCCTCCAGCCAGGCTCAGAGCTGTGTAGAAATTCAAAAGAATCATATCCCTTTAGAAATACTCGTGACCTTCTATCCGTGTCCCCGCTCAAACCATGTCCTCCTGCCTTCCTCCTGCTCTCCACCTGACACCTCCCACATCTACCCAGCTGTCCAGGCCCGAAGCCCGGGAATCGCCTTCCCAAACCATCCAGCCAACTGGACCCTGAGAGACATCTCCATCAGGAAGGTCATTTTGCTGCAAGCAACAGAAACCTGGCCTGTCTTATTAAAGGGACATTGGGCTAAATGCAGGATAGGATCTTGGAACTGATCCTACAACACAATTAGGACATTGGTGTATAAACTGGCGAAATCCAAATGAAGCCTAGCTACAGTTTGGTTAATGGTAACGGACCAGTCTTGGTTCTTAGTTTGATCAATGTACCATATGGATGTAAGAGGCCTGCAGCAGGGGAGCCTGGGTGAGGGGTATGTGTAGGGACTTGGACTGTCTTTGCAACTTTCCTAGAAATCAAAACTTATTCCAAAAGAAATAAGTTTATTTAAAAAGTTTTAAGACTAGAGGCACCTGGGTGGCTCAATCAGTTAAGGTCTGCCCTTGGCTCAGGTCATGATCCCAGGGTCCTGGGATGGAGCCCTGCATTGGGCTCCTTGCTCAGCGGGGAGTCTGCTTCCCCCTCTCCCTCTGGCTCTACCCCTGCCCTCTCACTTATACTCTCTCTCATTCTGCTCTTTCTTTCTCAAATAAATAAAATCTTTAAATAAAATTTTACAAATAAGTTAAAAATTTCAGAATGAATGAATGGATAAACAAAATGTGATGTATACATACGATGAAATATTACTCAGCCTCTAAAAAACAGGAAATTCCCACACCTGCCACAACATGGGTGAACATAGCAGAATATGACGCTCAATGAAATAAACCAGTCACAGAAGACAGAGGTAGGATGTTGATTTCTGGGGCTGGGCGGAGCAGTGGGGAGTGGGGAGTTAGTGTTCAGCAGGTTCGGTTTCAGTTGGGGAAGATAAAGAATTTCTGGAGGCGGATGGTGGTGTTGGTTGAAAACGTGTGTGGGCCTAAGACCACTGAACTGTATCTGTAAAGATGGTTTAAATGGTGAATCTTGTTATTTGTGGTTTACTATGATTTTTTTTAATTAAGGAAGACCCTGTGGAGATCACATTCTTGGGGAGGGCTTGGAGGCGACACAGCCAGCACTGAACCCCAAACTACCCCTGCAGACCTGGTTGGGTGCAGACTCCCGGCCAACATGGCCTGGCACAGACAACCCCAGTGCTGGCCCGCGGCCCCGGACACAGCTGACCTGGAGATCCAGAGGGGTCGCCGTTGCCACCAGCCCCCTCACCAGCGTGTCCCTGCTTCTTCACAAACTTCTGATTCAAAGGGCAGAAGCTCCGTCTTATGTCCATGGGCTAGATGCAAAGCCCTCTGGGAAAAGAAGGATGTGTGACTTGCATCACTTTCTATTGTGCACGGCAGTTTCTAGCTCACAGGGCAAGAGATTCTCCCAAATAGTTTGGAAATATAGCCTTTCCTTCCATCCACACACTTCCAGTTCAGACCAGTTCAGACCAGCATCATGTCTTAGCCCAACAGTCTTTTTTTTTTTAAGATTCTATTTATTTGAGAGAGAGAGAGAGAGAGAGAGAGAGAGAGAAATCATGGGGGGAGGGGCAGAGAGAGAGGAAGAAACAGACTCCCCACTGAGCAATGAGCCTGATGCGGGGTTGGATCCCAGGACCCTGGGATCATGACCTGAGCCAAAGGCAGATGCCTAACCAACCAAGCCATCCAGGGTCCCCATTTGGGCCAGCATCCTAACGTGCTCCTGGCTATCTCTGTCTCCAGAGGTATCCCCTTCTCATCTGACCTCCCCTGCAGCCTCTGTGTCCCCCTAAGTCCCTCTCTCTTCCTTGCACACATCCACTGTGTCACCAAGGATAGCTAGTTCAGCACCCCCATACCTCTTCTCCATGACCTCCTTTCCACTTCTACTCTAGAACCTTCCGACAGGCTCTCATTATTTCCTCACTGGTCCCCAGGACCAGGAGTGGTCTTGACCACTGTCAGCTTCCCACCGTGATGCTTTTAGAATATAAACCAGACCAAGACGCTTCCCTGGTCAAGGCCCACCTACCACTGGCCCCTCCAGGCCTTCAGGCTAGAACACCAAGGCCTTAGCCTGGCATCCATGAACCTTCCCCCACAGCTTCCTCTCCTGTCCTAACAAGAGCACATCCAGCTGCCGGCCCCGTGTCCTCTCTCATGCCCCCAGAGCAATTAGGCTGCATATTCTAAATGGAACGCCTTGCCATCATTGTTGGCCGAGTAAAAGACACCACTCCAATGTGACCTCATCATTGAAGATTTCCTCACAACTCAGGGCCAGGGTGGGACCCTTTGCATCCCCCTTAGCTCCAGCATGGCACCCATTCCTGGACTGGAGCATGCTACTCACTTCGTGCTTGGAACGCACCCTCACTGACTTGGGAGAGCCTTTATGTCTGGGACAATACGTCTTGTTCACCATGACATCCTCAGTATCTAGCACAGAAAACAACAGGCACTCAATAAATGCTCCATGAATGAATGAGGCAAGTGAACTTTTGGACCTTAAAAAGCCTCAATATCTGGGGGACCAGTCCTGGTGGAACAGACCTGGCCTTTTAAAACTGAGGGATTTTGCTCTCCTCCCGCTGGCACCTCCTGACCACAAGAGCTCTCCCCTCAAAGCCACCAGGAGGCCAGCCTTTGGCTTCTCTCTGGAACTTCCTGTCTGAGCTCAGCCCAGGACAGCTCAGAACCAGCTTTCTGCTTCCTAAGCAACAGCCCTGCTCTGCCCAGGCCGGCTTTGGCTCCACCCCAGATCCAGGCCCAGACTTCCATGATCAACCCCAAAACCTGCCTGGACATCCAAGCCCCACTTGCTACCCTCTCTTCCTCACCACCCTGCACCCTTCCTTCCTGCTCCTCTGCCTTCTTTCTCTCCTTTCCTCCCTCTTGTCTGTCCACAGACGTTTCTGGGAGTGCCTTCAGCCTGTCGGGCAGGAGGAAAATGAACGAATCAATATGTCTTGGTGTAGCTACTCTGCCCCTGTGCCAGACACCTAATACAGAGTACCTCCTGCCTCCTGCCCCCTGCCCACAAGCTCAGATGTCGGGATTCTGGTGCTCAGCTTACAAGGGAGGAGCATCCACTTCAACAGGTGCAACCATTCATCCAACCCTACTTATAAGTCGCCTGGCCAGAGTTCAAACCCTGGTTCCAAAGGACACCCTCTTTTCCTTGCAGCATCTGCTTCTACTTTGCCATCCATGTCCTTCTGCAAGAGAAGGACGGCCTGAGCCTTCTGACCTTGAAGATCTTTCAGCACCACAGCTGGCGGAGAGCTCCCCGCCCTCCAAGATTTAGACAAAACACAGCGGAAGCCCAGCAGAGGAGGGGAGCATTCGCTTGGGTGGGGAAGGCAGGGAAGGTGGGATTGCGACTTCAAAAACAGATTGGGCTTGGGCTTCAGGGAAGAAAGTTCAAGGGTAGAACAGGCAAGAAGGATGGGGTGAGCTGCACAAATATGCTGACTCCCCAGAACACAGTGAGGCCTGTGCGTCACTGGGAAGTGATGCCCTTCTCTGCAGACCACAGAGGAAACGGAAATAGCAGGCCATGATAAAAATAGCACCAGGAATGACGTTGACTTTCTGGGAACCATGTGGAAAGTGAGATATGGCTGGAACTCCACTGGTGAAGTCATTCGGATTGATCTGCCCTCTTGCAGGGGGAAGGTGGGGAGGTTTAGCTTCAGATGGAGGGAGGTAAAGGTCTCCTTTGATACCAAGATAATTTTCCAAGTCGCAGAGCCTGGCCATGCCTAAACCACTTTTCGGTTTTTAAATAAGGGGGCTTTGTAGCCTAGGGCAGTGAAAGTCCCTCCTCAGGGAGGGTCAATGAAGGAAACCCACAGTCATTGTTCACGCTGTAATGACAGTTAAAAAGATAAAGCAAACCAAGCAGGAGGGCCCTCTCCAGGAAGCCTCTGACAGATGATGAAGTGCAGGAGGGAGGGCCAGGGTCAGATCAGCAGCACAGGAGCCCACCCCCCTGAAGAGGCTGGGGGAGAGGGGCTAGCCTTCTCCAGCTCCAGCTCGCTGGAGATTTTGTGTTGTTCCCAAGTCTTTCTTACCAGAGTTCACCCTTTGTAGAGATTCTCCAAATAATAGATTCTCATAATAAGAGAGAGAGTGAAACATAGATTAACATGCTAATCAAGCCCTGGGTAATTAAATTTACTTTAACTGATTCTATAGGCTTTCACTTGTCAGAAAACAAAAGTAATCTCCCCTCAATGCCTTTCCTCGTTTCTTTGGCTGCCGGCAGGAAAAATCAAGTTGGCGTCTCCTCAAAGGGCATATATCTGAGGGGCCTGGTGAAAGCTATGGGATCCTCTTCCTTTATGAAAATAACCATAATCACACACACAAATACTGTTACTACTAAGAATTTTACTCTGCATCCAGCCGACCCCAAGCCCGGTTCTTATATGCATTACCTCCTATTTAATCCTTGAGCTACTCGATGAGTAGGTACTTTGTGTTATCCCCATTTTATGGATAAGGAAGAAGAGGCATGGAGAAGGTAAGGAACATACCCGAGGTACACAGGCCATTTGTGGCTGAGCAAGGACCCAGAATCGGATGGTCAGCACCCAATTCTTAGACAGCATGGCATATGCAATTTGGGAAGATCTCTGCTTTTATTCCTAATGTCTTATTTTGTAAATGCCTTAGACTAGGAGTCAGTAAACTATATGTGTGAGCCAAATCCAGCCCTTGGGCTTTTTTTTTTTTTTTTTTTTTTTTTTTTTTTAGTAAATAAAGCTTTATTTAGCCATGCTCATTCATTAACATCTTGTCTGTGGCTGCAGCCGCAGACTTGAGTGTTCGTGACCAAGACTGGCTGGCTTGCAGAGCCTGAAGTATTTATTATCTGGCCCTTTTTAGAACCCCCGCCTCAAAAAAACCTGTCAATCCCTGCTTTAGATCCTTGGTCTTCACCCTGCAGGGGAGGGAGAGTGGGTTCAGAAACTACCCATATCTGAGGCCCACCCCTAGAGATCCTGATTGAACTTGTATGGGGTACAGCCTGGGCATCCAAATTCTGGAAAGTGCCCCCCCAGCGGGGGCCCAAGTAATTTCAACTACAGTAATATTCGAGAAGCATTGCCTTAAACTGGAAGGGACTTACCTCTTGGAAGTAATTGCAAAAGTTTAGTTTGCACATAAGGAACACTTTACGGAGCACTGATGGATAACCCTGTCTTTCCTGGAAAATGAATAGCAGCCTAGAAGGTACAATGCTTGCAAGGAGAGTATAAGCCTACATCAGCGGGCCAGGGAAGACCAAGTGGCAACGTGTATCACTGGCACATGTAGACACCAGGAGGAAACCTTCCTTCTGCTCTCAGTGTTTCCATTTTAAGGGACAGCAATTAGGGTACCATTCTTGGTTTCTGCTCATCCTTCGGTCACTCTGAATTCTGATCGGAGGAAGGGGAGGTGGGCATGCCCCCCTGATCCCCTCCTTCATTTCTCCCTCCCCTCCAGAACCAAGGTTCCCACAGGAAGTGTGTATTTGGGGCTGCCTTTCCCTGGGTGTCAGGTTTATAGGGACAAGTGCCTGCAAACAGTGGTCTACTCGTGCCCATGGGCAGTGGGTTTGACTTTCTGATAAAGGGTTAGATGTCTCCTTTGTTTCCAAGCACCAAAGCCATGTCTCCACGTAAAGCATGTGACTTCCTTCCTTTTCCTCCTTCCTCATCCGTCCTCAGAGTGGTTCACTGAGCTGCCGACCTTGGCCATGTGATTTGCTTTGGCCAATGGAACATGTAGGAAAGTGCCAGTTTCAGGCTGAGACTTTAAGAGGCATTGCAAGTGACCCTTACCCTGGGTGCACTCCCTGCCAGGAGAAAAGCATGCCAGCATCTCCTTGCATCCCAGAATCCGAGGCACACAGAGCAGAGATGAACCCTATCTGCGGCTTGAAGCAGGGCTGCCTTAGAGGACCCAGACCCATCAGTAGGAACAATAGGGGCTTTTGGGGTCATAACTGACTGAGATTGAGGGTTGCTTAAAATTGTGGCAAAAGAAAAACCGAATATATCCTCCAACCTAATGTTTAGAGGAGATATTTTGTTCTCTATCTGCTGAACTCATGCTGAGAAAGAGGTATTCTTTAAGGACCCCTGGAACCAGAACAAGAAGCAACATTGTGTGGAACTGGGCTGTGCTTAGGAGCTACTTCGGATTTAGATCAACCCCAAACCATTTGCACACAGGCTATAAGGTTTGAGATGGAGAGCCCCCCCCCCGCCCCCCAGGGTGGACAGAAATAAACGGATTTGGGAACATTAAGCTGCTCTCAAAATGATAGTTTGGGAAGAATTCAAACCATCTTGCTACCTTGTTGGGCCATTTGGAGTAGGGTCAGCATCAGAACCAGGTCACTGGACAGCATTTTCAAAGCTTCCAGTTTTCTCAAATGTTTACCCCTCCCCTTGGAGTATCTTCCAATGCTGCCTCCCAGCCTGGGCAGAGCTGTACCACGATGACCTTTTTATCTGTCTGTTTTCTCTTCTATTCTGGAAGCCACTTGAGGGTACTGTACAGACTGGTGTCCTACTCCCTGTCATATTCCTAGAACCTAGCTCACTGCCTGGCTCTGAGTTGGATGAATGAATAACAGAGAGGCCCTCTGACGTTGGCAGGGCAAGCCGAGTGCACGCTGCCTGTCTTATAAGTGATGCTTCCCTCGGTGTTAGCTTTCCCAGGCTGTCACAGTCAAAGGAGAAGGCTGACAGAAGCACAGATTCCCAGCTCCCCTCATCTGCTCAACTCTGCAGGAGGTTCCCAGCTAAATGGATGAAGTTGAGCTCCTGGGGACCATTTCCACCATTCCCTAAAAGGATGAGGCACAGCGATCTAAAATGAATTATTCTTCACAGGAGACACCCTGTTGGCAGCCACTAAAGCAGTGTTTCCAAGGATATGGCATGCGTGCTTTCAGGGGCAGAAGTGGGCATAGACGTGGGAACTTTACCTCTGTCCTCTCTAACCCTGTGGCTTTGGGAAGGGAACCGAATCTCTTACAACCTCTTCAAAATGACCATCATGCTGCCTGCTTCAGAGTACTTAAACCATACATAGTAGATGCAAAATGTCTTGTTTGTAGTAGACACTCATTAGAACTGAGGGTCTTTTAGGGTTTTTTTTTTTTCTTAATGTTTTGGTAACAGCTGGACTTTTAGCTGAATGGGCTTTTTATAACCTGTTCGGCCCATAGACTCAAAAGGTAATCCTATTGTGTTTCAGTACATCTTGGATCTGCCTCATTTGAGGGGATGTGAAGCAGAGAAATGCTGATTTCTTTTCTAAGGACTTTCGAGAGCACGACCCCTCTTTCAATAGCGAATATGAAAGCTTTGCAAATTAGAAATTAAAGGAGTAGTTTTGAACCTGCGTGTCAACTGGTAGCCTGACCTCACTCTGCTTTTCCAACCTTCTTGACCACTACTGTCCTCATGGAGCTTGGTGGCTGGTGGCCCGCTCCTTCCCTGAACCCGTTCTTTCTGGCCCTTTCCTCCAGCACAAATAACAGTTCCTATACATCATCCTTGCCATGTCCATACCAAGTCCTGTTTTCAAGGTGGTCTGGATGCCACCTCCTCCAGGAAGTCTCCCCTGAAGCCCAGTGCACTTACTGTTTCTTCGTGCGTGCTGTGGAGCTTTAGAGGAAGACAACCCAGATTCACGTCTCTTGAGCTACATGACCTGAAAGTAAATAGCTTAACCTTTCTAGCCAGCCACTTTCTTGGGCAAAAACAGAACGATCACTTAAATTTGTAGTGTGGTTGTAAAGATTAAATGACAAAGATCTTTTATATAAAAGTCTCTGTTCGAGAAAAAAAAAAGTCTCAGTTCATGGAGAGCACTCAATAAGCATTATTTCTTTCCTTCTTCCTTCCACTGGCCTGTATCACTGTCTTCTCTGTCTCAGATGCAATGCTAAGTTCTTCTACAAGTCCACAGCTTGTCATTCATCCACTAAAAATGCCTTACTGATCATCTATTAGTTGCCAGGCCAGCATGTGGGTATATGCATGAAAAAAGTGTTTAAAGATCTCTGCCCCCCCCCCAAAAAAAAATTCCCTGCCATCTTGGGGCTTAACTCCTGGTCTGGGAGACAGAAAGTAAACAAGAGATGTAATAAATCAGTACATTGTTTTCTGTGTTTGAAGGTCATAGGGTCTGTTGTGGGGTGGGGGCAGGGAAAGGGGGAATCACAAGGGCTGGGGGGGTACAGGTTGCAGCCTTGAACAGGTGGCTGGGGAAAGCCTCCGGAAAAGGTGAAATCTGAGCATAGCCTCCAAAGAGAGGAGTAGATTTTTTTTCTTAATAATAAATTTATTTTTTATTGGTGTTCAATTTGCCAACATACAGAATAACACCCAGTGCTCATCCCGTCAAGTGCCCCCCTCAGTGCAGATTGTATCCATTTGTTGAATGAGTCAATCCATAGAAACCCACATTTCGTTTATTTCTAAGGGAAAATGACTCATCGGCAAGAGCTTGAAATGTTTAAAGATTTCTACCAGACCCAGATCGTATCTAATTAATAGAGGGAAGGAGACGTGTCCGAGTATTAGCCCTAAAAGGCACACCCCGCTTTATGAAGAAGGGCCTGTTGCGGGGGGCGGGAGGGTGGGGACGGGGACCTGAGTCAGCAGGGAGACATTTAATTGACTTCCTTTTGTAAATGATATTTACAAATTGCCTCTGACAAGAGGAGTCTGTTTGTATAGTGAGTAATTCCTCCAGCTAATTCTAAAATGAGTTTGAGGCCCCTGGGCTGAGCTGTGCCAGCTGCATTCGAGAAGACTCCAGAGCTAGAGGACCATCTGTGGACCCGGCCGGAATTTTAAAGATTCTCTTGGTTCGGTCGGCAGCGGAGGGCCGGTAGGGGGGCTTTGAGCCTGGGGGGACTGCGGCCCCATAGCCTGCCCTGCAGGCATCTGCGGGACATTGCGGAGAGAGCTTGCAGGCCGGTCTTCAGGGGGTCCTCGGGCCAGCCCAGCAGGTGGCAGCCGGGGCTCAGAGAGGACAAGGGATTCCCCAAAGTCACGCGGCCACCGCCCATGGGTCTTGTGATGCCCACTCCAGTGATCTGCTCGGTCCTATCCACCTTGGGCCCGGAGACCCCAGTGCCGGGAGCGGGTGAGATGAGAGGAGGACCCGCCAGCTTATTCTGCCCCCCTGCTGGAGGGGTGCTCACAGCGTCACAGACCACGACCGCCTAGTTCAGCTCCAGGGGGCCCGTGGGAAGCGTGTCCACCTCTCCGCATGGGAACCAGCCTGTCTCAGGGGCCAAGTGCCCCATACATGAGACTCTTAAGGCGGGGGTGGGGGGTGCAAGTGGAGCCTCAAGCTGTTGACCTCACTGCATAAAATTTTCCAGCAGCAGAAAGAACGGCTTCTTCACCGGTTCAGCTCACAAATCCGCAGGGGCCAGACATCCATGCAGATGGAACTGCAGTATCCCTACTTTCCCCAGGCCCAACCTCACCAGGAAAGTGAAGGACACTACTAAAGCAGTTTTAGGACCTGAAAAGATCTCACTCTTTTCTTTTTTTCTTTTTTTTTTTAATAAATTTATTTTTTATTGGTGTTCAATTTGCCAACATATAGAATAACACCCAGTGCTCATCCCGTCAAGTGCCCCCCTCAGTGCCCGTCACCCAGTCACCCCCACCGCCGCCCACCTCCCCTTTCACCACCCCTAGTTCGTTTCCCAGAGTTAGGAGTCTCTCATGTTCTCTCACTCTTTTCTTGATGGGACTTGAGGCTCATTCGTTCATTGCAAGCATTTGCTGAGTACCTGCTGTGCACCGGGACCTCCCACAGGCATTGGGAACCCAAAGATAGCAAGACCCTGGTCCTGCCCTTACCCATGGTACCCATGGCCATGTCTGAGATACTAGGAGCAGAATAAATACTGAGAATTAAAGGAATCGGAAGAGGTATACCTAGCTGTGCCTGGAGTAGAAATGGGTGGTCATGGAAGGAAGGCTTCCTGAAAGAGGCGGAGCAAGCCTGAGTCGAGCCTAAGGACAGGAGCAGTTATTAGGGCGAAAGAAGTGGAAGGGAGAGGGGTGAGTGGGAGAGCATGCCATCAGAGGATGAGAGCAAAGGCCAGAAGGAAAGGCCGTGAGTGGCAAGCGAATATTCAGATTATTAGAACATGAGTTTCGGAGTCTTCTCAGGTTGATGGAGCCAAGCAGTGAAGACCAAAAGAGAAAGGGGGGGGGGGGGAGAGAGAGCGCGCCTTGGGAACCAGACTGAAGGAGCTTGGACTTATCTCCAGTGGAGCAGAGAGAGATCCAATGAAGGGGGTCAAGCAGGAAGGGGCAGATTTGTGTATTAGGCAGAGCAGGCTGGCACCCACGGAGAAGAGAGAGGACGCAGCAGAGCCAGCCTCCCACATGTTCTCATGGTTTCCACCAAGCCCTCCAAGCCCACGAGCCCTGGTGCTGATGCTGAGCCATCGTGGACTCTGGGCAGCAGGACCCGCCTGGCTCCTGCACACCAGCTCTCTGCTGCCTCCCACTGTCTCTAAGGGGCAAACACACCCTCCCTTCCGTCCTTAAAAGGCTTCCTCTTAACCCCTTACATCCTGGCACAAGAGTAGCAAACATCCTCGGTAAAAGATGGCATAGGAAAATATTTAGGATTTGCAGAACATACGATCTCCGTTGCAAATACCTCGCGATGGCAACCACAGAATGTAAACAGATGAGCGCGGCTGTGTTCCAATGAAATTTTTATTTCTGGACATAAAAATCTGAATTGCACATAGTTTCCACAAATCTCAAAATATTCTCTTGTTTTCTGTAGCCATTTAAAGATATAAAATTCTCAACGGCAAAAAATCCAATTTAAAGATGGGCGAAGGGCCTAAGATATTTTTTTCAGAGATGACGTGCAAATGGCCAATGCGTACACGGATCGATGCTCAACACCTCTAACCATCGGGGAAATGCAAATCAAAACCACAGTGAGACATCACGGAACATGCATTAGAATAGCTACTCTCCAAGAAAAAAAGGCAGAGAAGAACGCGTGTTGATGGGGATGTGCAGAAATTGGACCCCACGTGCATTGTTGGTGGGAATGCAAATCGGTGAGGCCACTCTGGGAAACAGTATAGAGGTTCCTCAAAAAATTAATACTAGAATGTTGATAGCATCCAGCAATCCCATTTCTGGGTATATACCCCAAAGATCTGAAAGCAGGATCTCAAAGGGGTATCTTCATACTCATACTTCACAGCAGCACTTTTTACAATAGCCAAGAAGTGGAAGCAGCTCCAGTGTCCATCGGTAGAATGAATAGATAAGAAAATGTGGTCCATCCGGACAATGGAACAGTATTTCAGCCTTTAAAAGAAAGGAAATTCTTTTTTAAAAAAAGATTGTGGGGCACCTGGGTGGCTCTGTGGTTGAGCATCGGCCTTCGGCTCAGGGCGTGATCCTGGGGTCCTGGGATCGAGTCCCACATTGGGATCCCCATGGGGAGCCTGGTTCTCCCTCTGCCTGTGTCTCTGCCTCTCTCTGTGTGTCTCTCATAAATAAATACAATCTTTTTTAAAATAATTAAAATTTTAAAAAGATTGTATTTTAGAGAAAGGGAGACTGTATGTGAGTGGGGGTTGGGGCAGAGGAAGAGAACCTCAAGCAGACTCCCCAGTGAGCCTGGAAGCCCCATGTGGGGCTTGACACTGATCTCATTGATCTCACTGGCTCAGGACATGATTTCACGACCCTGAGATCATGACCTGAGCCAAAACCAGGAGTCAGACACTCAACCAGCTGAGCCACCCGGGAGCCCCAAGAAAGAAATTCCGACACGCACTACAACATGGGGACAGACCTCGAGAACATTATGCTAAGTGAAATAAACTAGTCACAGGAAGACAAATACTGTATGATTCCATTTATATATAAAGTATCTAGAGTAGGGACGCCTGTGTGGCTCAGCAGTTAAAGTGTCTGCCTTCGGCTAAGGGTGTGATCCTGGAGTCCTGGGATCAAGTCCCATATAGGGCTCCCTGCATGGAGCCTGCTTCTCCCTCTGCCTGTGTCTCTGCCCCTCTCTCTCTGCATCTCTCATGAATAAATGGATAAAATCTTTAAAAAAAAAAAGTATCTAGAGTAATGGAACTCATAGCAACAGGCAGTAGAATTGGGGTTGCCAGAGGTTGAGGGGAGGGGGAATGCAGAGTTGTTTAAGAGGTATAGAGTTTTAATGTTGCAAGATACAAAAACTCTGGAGATGGGCTGCACAACCATGTGCATATGCTTGCCACTAGTGAACTACACCCTTAAAAATGGTTAAGATGATAAATTTTATCCCATGTGTATTTTACCACAATTTTTTTTTTAAAAATTGAATAAACCGTCTGAGCTTGGAGGGCTGTATCAAAATGGGCAGCAGGTTGGACTTGGTGTTCGGGCCATAGTCTGCTGACTCCTGTTCTAGCAGAAGAGAATCCATGGAACTCTCGACACTTTCCCCAAGACTGTACAACACCCACCTGAGGTTCTCGGGATGAACAGCAGTTCCCAATTTCCTACAGGACATAGGGAGAAAGCCTTCTCTGGCTCTTAATCAGACATGGCTTGTGAACTCTGAATCCGGATCAAGTGTGCAGGAGCAGGTCCAGGTATGGGCCAGGGAGAGCCCTCAGGTGGAGTCACCAAGGACTGGAGTAGAACATTGACGTTGTACAGGTGACGGGGTGACAGGCAGGGCTTCCGCAACACCCTGCAAGGATTAAATAAACTAGCGGGCACGGTGCTCAGAACACTCACTGGGTACCCCGCACATAGTAAGCACTCAATTCACATTAGCTGCTATGATTATCAGGCTTGTGGCTTTAAATCCAAAATTCCACTGAATCTATTGATTCTTTATTTTTAAGATATTTTTTATTGATTTGAGAGAGAGATAGCACGAGCAGGGGGAGGGGAGGAGAAAGAGGGAGAAGCAGACTCCCCGCTGAGCAGGGAGCCCAATGAGGGAGTCAATCCCAGGACCCTGAGACCATGAGCTGACAGAGGCAGGTGCTTCACCGACAGAGCCACCCAGGCGCCCCTGAATCTATTGATTCTATTGATTTACTGAATCAGTTGTAAGACACGCCATTGTCTTATGTACCATTTATTTATTTTTTAAAGATTGTATTTATTTATTCATGATATACAGAGAGAGAGAGAGAAGCAGAGACACAGGCAGAGGGAGAAGCAGGCTCCATGCTGGGAGCCTGATGCAGGACTCGATTCCAGGACTCCAGGATCACTCCCTGGGCCAAAAGCAGGCGCCGAACCGCTGAGCCACCCAGGGATCCCCTTATGTACCATTTAGAAGGAAAACATTTTAGGCTGCTGCCAAGTAAACTATGTTGTAATGATTTTTAAATCATTACACTTGGAGTTTTAATTTTTTATGCACGAGAGAGCTCCTTGGACATATTTTGGCATTGATGTTTATCACATATCATTCTTGTGCACACATTTCATGAATATATAAATGAAATCAACTGGGGGAGATGCTCCCAAAATCTTTTCATATTATCCAAAGCCCAACTTTGGGGGAAAACTTTTTGTGTGCGTGTATTTTTTATTGGAGTTCGATTTGCCAACATACAGTATAACACCCAGTGCTCATCCCGTCAAGCGCCCCCCTCAGTGCCCATCACCCAGTCACCCCATCCTCCCGCCTACCTCCCCTTCCACTACCCCTTGTTCGTTTCCCAGAGTTAGGAGTCTCTCATGTCTAACTCCGAATAGTCTGTGTCCATTTTCTCTGCACAGATTCATCTTCCAGGGCTCCATGAGCATCAGAGAGGTAGGATTTGTTAAGTGTCCCCTGAGGTCACTGGGGCTTCCTGTCTAGCCCCTGACATCCATGCCTAGGCAATGGCAGCTGTGTCCCTAAATGCCACCTGGCTCGAAGTGGTTGTGGACAGCATGGTGTCAAAATATGAAAATAGATGCATTTTAGAATAGGCGAAATGTGAGACCATCATACACCAATGACTCCAAATGTGCGCCTCCAGCCCTGATGCCCCCACAGAGCCCCCAAAGCACTTGCCCACCTCAGGGTCTCCACCAGGATGCCTACCAGGGTTCTCAGGCTGAGAATTCACTTCCTCACGCCCGTGCACGCACACACACACACACACACACACACACACGCTTCTCCTCCACATTACCAAATGGCACCACCAGCTACCGACTTGGGAGCTAAAATCCCAAAGATTTAGGGCCTATCTTTAATTGTTTTCTTCTCTCCAAGCACCCGCAAGGTTGAATCCTTAGCAACTTTGTGGATTTCACTTCTAGAACATATTCCTAAACTCTCTTGTCTTCCACTTCCACGGCCTCTGCTCCTGCCTGAGTCACCAGGCCCAGAGTAGTCTGCTTAACACATAAGTCAATTCACACAACCGCCTGTTGTTTATCCTCCTCCCGTCACACTTGAAAGGGAAGCCAAGCCTCCTTATCTGACCCGGGGCGGCAATGTGAGCTGCTCTCACCTTTCTGACTTCATCTCCCCAACTCACCTGTTTTCCTGTTTTCCTTATTCTGTTCCAGGTGCGCTGCTCTTTCTTTCCGCTCCCTAGAAATGCCAAAGTCATTTCTGCCTCAGTGCCTTTGCACCGACTGTTTCCCTGCCCAGAATTCTCTGCCTCTCACTCTGCCCTTGACTGGCTCCTTCTCTCCCTTCCATTCTTAGTTTAAATGCTTTCCTTCAGAGATCCTTTCTTGACCACAAACCTATCAAAGTTTACCTTTCCACAAACACACATACATGCACACATGTGTCTCCCTTCATCACATTGCCCTGTTCTTTCATTTTCAAGGTGCTGCTTCATTAATATGTTAATTCCATGGAATGGGGAGCCTATCTCAGCCCCTGGCACACAGTAAGTGCTCAAAACAATTTACTTAACAAATGTATGTTCACTAAGTTTCTGTGGATGAAGACACAGAATATACGATGCTATTTCTAAATTACTAAGACAGTGGGTGGTGGTTTTAAAATTCGTGCTTAAATTTTTTGGTACTCTTCCCCTCTTCAAAAGGTATAAACTATTGGCCTCCTCTTGAAATGAGGACTGGTTATTGACTCACTTCTACTGAACAGAATGTGGCAGAGTGCTATTTTGTGACCTCTTTCTTTTTTATTCTTATTACTTTTTTATAAATTTATTTTTTATTGGTGTTCAACTTATGACCTCTAAATCTAGGTAATAAACAGGATGGCTTATGCCAGTTTCCCTCTCCTTTCTCTTTCTCTCTCTCTCTTCACTTCTTCTGGGAAAAGGCAGCCACCATGTTGTCAAGACACTCAAGCAGCCTGAGGCCCATGTAGAGAGAAACTGAGATTTTCCACTAATATTCAGGATCTGTCCACCTGCCGCATGAATGAGCCCCTCAGAAGTGGATCCTCCAGCCACAGTCAAGCCCTCGGATAACACAGCCCCTGTTCTAGTCTTGGCTCCAGCCTCGTGGGAAATTGCCAGCTAAGCCACTTCCAGAGTTCTGACCCACAGACACTGTGAGCAGTAATAAATGTTTACTGAAGTTTTAAGTCGCCGAACTTGGGGATAATCTGTTATGCAGCAATAGTTGACGAGTACAGTAGGTTTACAGAGGAGCTTGGGACATGATTCCTGTATTGAAAGCCATCGGAGAAGGAAGTGAAGTTTGTCCAACTTGGATTTTCATTTTTGATCAACACATTTTGAGTCTTGATTTCACCACACCTTCTTTGTAGTGTTTTGTGATATAGTTTAGAACTATCCTGGGATCAAAATCAACCTGATAGGTCTATAATTGGAAAAATGTCATTGTTTTCTTTTTCTTTTTCTTTTCCTTTTTCCTTTTTTTTTTTTTTTTTTTGGCAAAGTGGCACCCACCCCCATCTTGAGAGATTCCTCTTTTATCAACCACGTTTCAGCAAAGGCAGCACTGTCTGTACTTTCCTGCAGGTCCCAGGAGAATGTTCATTTAGGACAAGAAACTCATATTCTTGAAAATCTGCCATGTGCTCTTTTATAATCTCCATCCCCAAATTTTTTCTAGATGATGCCCAAGGTCCTTTGTTAGTTTCTTTGTAGAGTTCTACTGGCTCTGATCCAAGTTGCTTAGAGTATAAGGCAGAAGAATTTAGGACATGCTGGGTTTCAGTCTGGTTACTTCCCGGGACCAGGTGCAAATCAGTCTCTCAGCCCCCCACGCACATGAGCTTGCACGCACACATTCTAGGTTATTGTAAAGTCAAAAGAGATAACACAGATAAAGAGTTTTATGCAAGACCAGTAAAAAGTAGATGCTGTGGATAAATTATTATTCTAAGAGACCGCATTTGCTTGCTTGTCACATATCTAGGCTTGTCTAGGAAATCATCTATTATTAAATCCGAGCAGTTAGAAAATTTAAACAGAGACTGCTAAAGAGGAAAGGAACAGGAAGTGACACATACTAAGCATCTATTCTGTGCCCAGCATTTTACAAGCATTGCTTCTCTTACTCCTAACACAAGCAGACTTCACCACACATATGGGGAAACTGAGGCACGGGTCATGCTGCTGCTCAGAGGCACACCCAGCATCTGAGCACAGGTCTGCATCCTATGCCTGTGGATTTTTCTTTATCTTACAAGTTGAAATCCTGCAGTTTCCATGATCTTTAAAAACTTGAGCCAAGTGTGGAGTATGGCCACGGAAGAGGTGAGATGGTGAGGACAGACACAGGTGGGTGGTGGCTAATGGTGCACAGGCCCTCTGCCAAGGTGCACTGGCCCTCTGCCAAGGAGTGAATTTCCCAGCCCCTCCCTCACTCTGTGCCAATCTCTACGTGAGCTGATTCTGCAGGGAAGAGAAGAGGGGCATGGAGCTTCACCACTTCCCATCCCACTCCCGTCACTTCCTAGCATGTGACTTGACCAGTTACTTAGCCCTCTGACCCTGTGTGGGGCAGGATGGCACTTCCCAGATCCCTGTGTTTCCTGCAGATGTAATGGGATTGTGTACATGGGGTGCTCGACATGTAGTGGGTGCCAGAGCATAAGGTGGTGAGATTACAGCATCCTGGGCTTCGATCTGGGTCACAGACTGTGAGTGCACAGTCAGCCCTCCCACCCCACCCCGACATCCCCTCATATATGCACACATTCACACACATGCACATGCATGGACATTCATACACATACACACACACACTCACACATACAGACACATGCCCACATATATACACACCCTCACATGCATGCACATGCACTCACATACACACACATACAGGCATGCTCACACATATACACACTCAAGCATTCATACACATGCGCATGCACTTGCACGCATACTCTCACACACTCATGTAAATTCACACACATGCGCACTCTAACATACACACACTCACACCCACATACACACACACTCCCACCCCACTGCCACTAATTCCTTGTGAGATCTTAGAACAACACCCACCAATGGAAACATAACACAGGCCACACATGTAGCTTAAATTTTTCTAGCACTCACATTACGAAAAGGAACCAGAAACAAGTGACATTAATCTTGCTAATATGTTTTGTTCAAACCAAAATATTTAAAATATCATTTCAACAGGTGATCGATAATTTAATCACAATTTACCTCAATCTGGA
Source organism: Canis lupus baileyi (assembly GCF_048164855.1). NCBI lineage: Eukaryota > Metazoa > Chordata > Mammalia > Carnivora > Canidae > Canis > Canis lupus. Next base: position 65,891,640 of record NC_132846.1, on the reverse strand, counting down.
CTCACCAGCCAAGGGGGGCAGCCCTGGATACCCTCCACCACGCATGACACATGCCGGGGGGACCCACATGCCCTCCTCCTGACCCGACCAGCTGACCTCCGGCCACAGCCACCTCGCCACACTGCCCACTCCTGACTGATTAGCAGGGAGTCCCCGCTGTGGCCGTTGCTGGGACTTAATGAAGCAGAGCACACCAGGCTATAAAAATGTCGTTAGGCAGCCCTCCAACCACGGGGTTAACCATGGAAGCACTGAGAGAGCGCATTAGGGAGATAATCAGCTGATAATTGCCAGAGAAATGAGGGGACTGCCTTGGAAGCAGACAAAAGCACAGGGCAGTCACTCTGGGTTGCTACCCCGAAGAGGGGGACACACGACACAGGAATTAGACCTATAACTTTGATTTTTTTAAGATTTTATTTATTTATTCATGAGACACACACAGAGGCAGAGACAGAGGCAGAGGGAGAAGCAGGCTCCCTAAGTTTGATTTTTAAAAGCATAAGAAGAGATACCTCACCAAAGGCCAATAAATATGGAAAAAGGGTCAATCTCTGGAGCAGTTAAAGAAATGCATATTGAACTACACACGTGTCCCTTTTCACATATCAAGTTTACAAATGCCTTTTAGAATAATACCCAGTGTTGGGGAAGATGTAGTGAAATGAGCGGTCTCACATACTGCCAGGAGATGCAGCCATTCTGAAAAGTGTTTTGGCAGCTTGTGTCAAGTGCTTTCAAGCTTGGGGCGCCTGGGTGGCTCAGTGGTTGAGCATTGCCTTTGGCTCAGGCCGTGATCCCAGAGTCCTGGGATCGAGTCCTACATTGGGTTTTTTGTAGGGAGCCTGCTTCTCCCTCTGCCTCTGTCTCTGCCTCTCTCTCTGTGACTCTCACGAATAAATAAATAAAATATATTTTTTTTTTAAAAGTGCTTTCAAGCTTCCCAGGGATCAACCTTTAGGGAATCATCAAAGAGATGTTATCAGTTACCTTGTGTTGTGAAAGACACCATCCCAAAACTTGACGGCTTAAGAATTCTTTTTAGCCCATGAGTCTGTGAGCTGGGTAGGTAGATCTTCTGATCTTGGTGGCTTGGTTGATCTTTCTCATATATCTGTGGTCAGCTGGAGGGCCGGCTGATAATGGATAGCACAGGAGAAAGTACCTCACGGATCTCCCAGTACAGGAAGCTTAGCTCCCCCCAGGCCCGGCAGCTGTGTCCTGACATCCATCACCACAATTGCCCTGAGGCCACCCAGGCTGTGTGCTACATTCTTCAGTGAGTCCCCACAAGCACAAACACAAAGGCAGGCCACCACCCCTGGGAACCACGGGGCTGCTCTGACAGCCAGCTCTGGCTCGGCGTGTTCTCATAGTGGTCTCTGAGATCCCCGTGGCTAAAACTTTATACATCACATTTTCCAGCATCTCATCAACCACATCCAGAATCGGTGTGGCGGAAACGTATTTCAGGGCCTGGAGACGGGCGGGAGATCGATTGTAACCAGGTTTGCAGACTGTCTACCACAGAGGCTCTCAGAGGTGCATTTGCAAGGGCACTCATTATGTTATTCATTTACCCATTCCATATATATCTACTAAATATCCACTATAGGCCAGGCAAGGTGCAAGGTGCTGAGAATTTAGTGGTACCCAATGTGGGTACCAAGCTCTGTGTTTTCACAAAAAAAAAAAAACAAAAAAAACAAAAAACAAAAAAACTGTATTCTAGTGGAGAAAGGCAAATATACAAATAAACAAGCAAAAGAAAGGATCAGAGTAATAATCATCATACAGAGGACCCAGAGAATCCAAATGTGGTCACGTAATAGTGAACAGAAGGGAAGGAGCAGGCCTCCGGAGCATTCCAGGCAAAAGGAAGAGATGAGGCAAAGGCCCAGAGGTGGGAAAGAGCGCCACGGGATGGAGGCAGGGGAAGGAAAGCAAAGCAAGGCTCTCCGGGGGAGTGTGCATGTGACCAGGGCACAGAGGTAAGCCAGTCTTGGACCCCGAAGGCTTTCCTATACTGGGGACTCAGGGCTGCAATGTGTTCTACATGTGGTTGGAAATTACTAGAAGGATTTAAGTGTAGGAGGGGGGGAGGAGATGGTGTTGTGACATGGTCTAATTTCCTTTTTGGGGAAGCCTCTCTGGCTGCTGGAAATGAGGTTACACTGGGACCAAGGATGGAAATAGAATAGGTGGCAGGCTGTGCTGGTAAATGCAGCAGGAGATCCTATTGGCTCAGAGTGGGCAGCCGGGGACGGGGGGGATGGAAAGAAATTGGTTGGATAGGGATACATTTCAAGGTAGAGTCTCTAGGACTTGCTCAGGCTTGGGCGTGAGGGGTGGAGGGAAAAGAGGAGTCGAGAGTAACTCCCAGCATTGCCTTCAGCCCCTGGGTGGTTGATGGCAGCTGCCTGGGATGAAGGGCAAGCTGGTCTGGCACTGGGAACCCAAAGTTCTGTTTGGGGTTTGTGGGATTTGAGATGTTATTGGATTTCCATGCATATTTGCTGTGTGCACCATAAGGGGCGTGTGGACGATGTTCAAAAGAAAGATCAGGGCAGGAGGCAGAGATTGGGGACTGTCGGCCTACGGAGGGGACAGCACACCATGGGCTGGCCAGGGAGAGTGCAGAGGAGAGAAGGGACCCAGGACTGAGTCCCCGGGACTCCCCACAGGAAGCCAAGCAGGGGCTACTGAAGGAGCCCACAGTGAGGATGGGAATCCAGGAAAGCATAGAAGCCAGGAGAAGGAAGACATTCAAGGAGGGAGAGGGGACGCTTCGCTGTGTCAAATGCTGCTGAGACATGGAAAATTATAAAGACAGAAATTATTATTAGATTTGGCAACACAGGAGTCCTTGCTGTCCTCGTCAGGAGCAGGTTCAGGGACTGCTGGCGATTGGAGACACGTGGATGTCAGCTGACGGGGTGGAAAGGGCAGGGGGACGCAGCAACCTCAGGCCACTGGTTCAAGAAGCTCTAGGGCGAGCAGGGGCAGGGAAGGGAGAGAGTCGCCGATGGATGGACGTTGTGTCAGGGGAGGGTTTCTTTGGTTATTTTTTATGACGTCAGAGCAGGTTTCTAACCTCATGGGACCGATCGGTTGAGATGGTGAAGTTAAATATTCGGGGAGATATAAGATACATACAAGACGGAGGTCCCCAAAAAGGCCAGAGGGGCAGGATCCAGAACCTGAGCTGAGGGTTTGGTCTCGGATGGGGCAGGGAAGCGCCGTCCACGGGAGGGGGGGACGGCCAGGCCCCCTGCACGGATGCTGCGGCCTCTATGAGCGCAGCTGACCATCCTGTCTCATGTGTCCCTCCTCTTAGCTGTGGGTTTACAACACGGTGGGCTGTTTCCTTGCACTCCCAGCGGCTGGCCCAGCGGGGGCACGTGGAAACGGTCCAAAGGGTGTTTGAGGAGTGAAGGATTCTCACATCAGGTTCCCAAGCGGATGTTAAAAGGCGGGGGAACTCTGCAGCACCCTAAAACCAATAGCACTGGATGCGCAGCCCATTCTATTTCCTGCAGGGCCTCCTTCACCCCCGTCTCTGCCTTCAAAGTCCTTCCACGGCCTTCAAAGTCCATTGGCCACGGCCAATGTCACGTCCTCCAGGAGGCCCTCGGTTTCCTCCAGCTTCAGGAGCCGGCTCCCTTCCTCCCACCCGCACCAGCCTGTGCCCCTTTGTCTCCCCTGGGAACTCCCCCCTCTGACCTGGAATTACGTCTACCACACTTTTCTCTTGACTGTATCCTAACCTAATGTTTGGGAATGAAGGGGCGGTGGGGTCCCCGGGGATGGAGCGGTGGCCTGGTGCTTAGCGGGCCTCTGCACGTATGCACCCAATTGAGCCCATGTCTCAGGTTCAGCACAGAGTCTTCCTCCTTCCTCCTTCCTCCTTCCACAGAGGTTGACATTCCACACTTGCTCGGCAGACGGGGAAGGCGACTGAATTACCAGCTCCGGGCCAACAGCAGGGGGACGGCCTCTCCGGTTAGAGTGCGTGTCTAATGGGGAGGTGAGGCGACCCTGGGCCCTGCTATAAACCCAGCCAGCAGAGGCGGCTGTTCTTTCTCGGCCAGGCCAGCCTCAAGGTGCTTGGAGACAGGGTCAACCCTGAAGCCTGCCGCTCTTGCCTCCTCGGCACCTGGCACAGGGCCTGGCCCCGGGTGGGTCCTCCATGGGCTGCAGAGGAGTTGAGTTTCAGAACCTGGAAGGCCCCTTGTCATTCTACCACTGGATTACTGGGACTTTAAGTAACTGGTAAGTAGTTTCTGAAAGATATACCTTAAAAGGTTGTTTTAGGGGCACCTGGGTGACTCAGAAGTTGAGCGTCTGCCTTTGGCTTGGGGCGTGATCCCAGGGTCCTGAGATCGAGTCCCACATCGGGCTCCCCACAGGGAGCCTGCTTCTCCCTCTGCCCGTGTCTCTGCCTCTGTGTGTGTCTCTTATGAATAAATTTCTAAAAACTCAAATACAGGGGAGCCCGGGTGGCTCAGCAGTTTAGTGCCGCCTTCGGCCCAGGGTGTGATCCTGGGGACCCAGGATCAAGTCCCACGTCGGGCTCCCTGCATGGAGCCTGCTTCTCCCTCTGCCTGTGTCTCTGACTCTGTGTGTGTGTGAATAAATAAATAAAATCTTTTTTAAAAATTTTTAAATAAATAAATAAATAAATAAATAAATAAATAAATAAATAACAGACCATTTTAATGGTCTGACATGAACTCAGTTCTGCCCTGAAGTGCAGGACAGGAAACAGCTTGCTTAGGATGCACCTGCTGATGCGGCTGATTTGAGGGACACTCATGGGGACACAGCTTAGATCTGTTCCGTGTGCTTCCAGAAGGCAGAGTCGAGACCAAAGGGCAGAGAGAACCTACTGCAAGGCAGATGTTGGCTGTGACCCGGGATGAACTGTAACGATCGAAACTGCTCACCCCGGGAGCCGGCTGGCTCACGGCGTAGCATCCTCCCTCCCCTCCAGCAGAGCCAGCAAGCAGCGGCTCCATGAACACTTTCACTTTGGAAGAGAAAAAGTGGGCACCTGTCATGTCAGCAGGTGTTCTGGGGAGTCCAGCAGTCCTCCTGCTGAGGGGACCTGCGGCCTCTCACATCCCCTGGGGATCCTCATCAGTACTCTTGTACCCTAAGGGAGCACGTTCAGGGCTGCTTCTGAGCCTCTGTGATATCATCACACTTCCAGGAGCTCCGATAGCCTCAAAGTTGAAATGCCAGGCCAGGGGGTCATGATGGTGGGAAGGCAGAGAAAAATAAGCAGTGCCCCTCGCCTTCGGGGAGCTTGCTGTCTAGTTCGGGTGCAGATGTGCGTGGCTGCGTAGGCCCACGACAGAGATCTAAGGGGGGGTCAGCTGCTCTGCTGGTGGGGTGGGGGGCTGCACACACTCTGTCCTCTCTTAAGTCACCCACCCAGCAGCCTCCTTTCCCCTCCTCCAGGAGCCACCGAGAAGCAGGAGAGGCTGGCGGTGTGCCCCCACGCCTGCCTCTACTGGGAGTGGGGTCCACCCTCCCTCCCCTCGTGGAAGCATGAGGAGTGAGGGATTAAGGCTCTTGCAACAAATATGAGCATCAAGCCGGGTAGAGTGTGCCCTGCATGAGATCACTTAGGGCTCAGGTGCTCAGGAAGGAGGAGACCATGGGCCATGCCCACCCAGGAGGACTGTGGGGAAGGTGGGTCAGCCTGGGATCTTGGCTGCAGTGGGCGAACCTGACACCTCAGCAGCTCACCTCACAAAGGTACCGCCTCTTGTGCTCCCTTGGATCACTGCCTGCATGGACTCCACTCCAGCTGGTCATTCAGATTCCCAGCTCAAGGGAGGCACCACCTTCTCATGAAGAATCTTTCTTTTTTTCTTTCTTTCTTTATTTTTTTTTAGTTTAAATTCAATTTGCCAATATATAGTATAACACCCAGTGCTCATCCCATCAAGTGTCCTCCTCAGTGCCCATCACCCAGTCACCCCATCCCCCTGCCCACCTCCCTTCTGCAACCCTCTGTTCATTTCCCAGAGTTAGGAGTCTCTTGTGGTTTGTCTCCCTCTCTGATTTTCCCCACTCAGTTCTCCTCCTTTCCCTTATAATCCCTTTCACTATTTTTTATGTTCCCCATATGAGTGAAACCATATAATGTTTGTCCTTCTCCAATGGACTTACTTCACTCAGCATAATTCCCTCCAGTTCCATCCACGCCGAAGCCAATGGTGGGTACTCGTCATTTCTAATGGCTGAGGAATATTCCATTGTATACAGAGACCACAGCTGCTTTATCCATTCCTCTGTCAATGGACACCGAGGCTCCTTCCACAGTTGGGCTGTTGTGGACATTGCTGCATGAAGCATCTTTCAACCACGTCATCATCCCAGGGTTACTGGGGCCCAGGAAGTGAGAGCAGGTGCCGCCAGGGGCTTCTCACCGCACATTCTGGAATCGGCATGTGTCCTGTCAATCCCACCCCATTGGCCAGAGTGGGTTCCAGGCCACCTAACGGCCAGTGGGCAGGACCTTGCAAGAGCCACCAGGCAGGGCCACACAGCCCGGACCAGAGACAACTGTGCTTGCCTTACAGAGACAGACCACTCTGTGGCTCCGCAGCAATCGTGAGAGCTTGTTGGCTGGAAGCAAGGCTTTTTGAAACCAACCTGGTTGATGCTTCTGTCTATCAAAGGAACCCAGTACAAGCTACCCCTGGGAAAACATCTGAGGTTCTACACAGGCTCAGACACAAGGGTTAGAACCCAGAGTCCTGGGGCAGCCTGGGTGGCTCAGCGGTTTAGCACCACCTTCAGGCTGGGTGTGATCCTGGAGTCCCGGGATTGAGTCCCAGGTCAGGCTCCCGCCATGGAGCCTGCTTCTCCCTCTGCCTGTGTCTCTGCCTCTCTCTCTCTATGTCTCTCATGAATAAATAAATAAAATCTTTAAAAAAAAAGAATACAGGAAGCCAACTGCAGTAGTAAGATCACCGACAGAATTTGTCATCAGTAGAAATCATAGATGTGTTCATGTCACATTACAGTTGCTGCTAGATATCTCTAAATATCATGCACACTAAGCTTTAGTTTAAAATTTTTTAAAATATTTTATTTATTTATTCATTCGACACAGAGAGAGAGCACAAGTAGGGGGAGTGGCAGAGGGAGAGGGAGAAGCAGGCTCCCCGCCAAGCAGGGAGCCTGATGCAGGGCTCCATCCCACAGAATCAGGCTAGAACTCCACGTTCAGAGTATGTTGGTTTCTTTCATCTGAGACAGAGATCCAGAAAGGCTTAAAAAAAATCAGTAATGTTCAAAGACACGCAAAAGTATTGGATGCTAATATTTCTCTAACTCTTTCATTATTTTATTTATAAGTAGTGATTAGAAGTCATCTAAAATAGATGTCTCCTTGTTACTGTTCTAATAGAGAGTACATGAAGCCTAGGACTACATCTAGCAAGCATCTATTTCCAGCAAGCAAAGTGACACCCTGAACCGACTTGGGAAGAGATGCGCAGTTATACCCTCTTGTACAATATTTCTACTCCCTAGATACGTTCGATGTGTATCCCCTCAAGAGCATAGGAAATAGTAAAATGAAGTGATAGGGAGCAATGAGTTTTGAATGTATATTAGTTTGCTTTTAAAAGAATTTTCTGGGATGCCTGGGTGGCTCAGCGGTTTAGCGCCTGCCTTTGGCCCAGGGTGTGATCCTGGAGTCCCGGGATCAAATCCCTATCGGGCTCCTTGCATGGAGCCTGCTTCTCCCTCTGCCTGTGTCTCTGCCTCTCTCTCTCTCTCTCTCTCTGTGTGTGTGTGTGTGTGTGTCTCATGAATAAACAAATAAATCTTTAAAAAAATAAAAGAATTTACTTAATTGTACACTTATGTAATTTAATTCTTTTTTTAATTTTTTATTTATTTATGATAGTCACACAGGGAGGGAGAGAGAGAGAGAGAGAGAGAGAGAGGCAGAGGCACAGACAGAGGGAGAAGCAGACTCCATGCACCGGGAGCCTGACATGGGATTTGATCCCAGGTCTCCAGGATCGGGCCCAGGGCCAAAGGCAGGTGCCAAACTGCTGCGCCACCCAGGGATTCCCTGTAATTTAATTCTTAATAATGGCTGTTTAAATAACCAGTTTGCAAGATCCCCAAAACTTCCACCATGAGCTCCCACAGTCTGGTTGGGCAGGCTCAGCACACCTCTGGCTCTTCCTGAATCTTCTGCAGTGCCACACGGATGGCAACATCCCCAAGAGACTCAGAAGGTGAACTCAGCCAAGATAGAGCTGCTCTGCTGCCGATGATGGAAGGGGAGCCGAGTGTAAATGACAAGCAGGAAGCTGATGCCTCAGCTGTCTTCTGGAGTTCCTGTTGCTGGAACCTCCCACTGTCCATTGAGGCCACTAGGGTTGGGTTTCACCTAAATCAAATTCCTGTTGATGCCAGTTGCCCTGAGGATGGGACTTCTGAACCAACAGCCTCTTGGGGGGCACATTAAGGAAGTTCAAAGCAGTTTCAAAAAAGAGAAACAAAACTAGATGTATCACAATTCTGGACTTCAAGTTATATTGCAAAACTGTAGTAATCAAAACAGCATGGTACTAGCACAAAAATAGACACATAGATCAATAGAACAGAATAGAAAACCCAGAAATAAATCCACAATTATATGACTAATGACTCTTTGACAAAGTAGGAAAGAATATACAATGGGAAAAAGACAGTGTCTTCAAAAAATATTGGGAAAACTGGACAGCCACATGCAAAAGAATGATACTAGACCACTTTCTTACACCATACACAAAAATAAATTCAATATAGCTTGAGGAGCTAAACTGTGAGACCTGAAACCATAAAAATCCTAGAAGAGATCACAGGCAGTGATTTCTCTGACAGCAGCTGTAGCAATATCTTTCTAGATAGGTCTCCTGAGGCAAGGGAAACAAAAGCAAAAATAAACTATTGGGACTACATCAAAATATAAAGCTTCTGCACAGCAAAGGAAACAATCAATAAAACTAAAAAGCAACATCCTGAATGGGGGAAGGTATTTGCAAAGGACATATCTGATAAAGGGTTAGTATCCAAAATATATAAAGAACCGATACAATGCAACCCCCCCCCAACAAATAATCCAATTAAAAATGGGCAGAAGACATGAACAGACATTTCTCCAAAGCAGACAGCCAGATGGCCAACAGGTACATGAAAAAATGCTCAACATCACTAGTCATCAGGGAACTGCAAATAAAAACCACAATGAGATACTACCTCACACCTGTCAGAATGGCTAAAATCAACACACAAGAAACAAATATTGGCGAGGACATGGAGAAAAAGGAGCCCTCCTGCACTGTTGGTGGGGATGGAAACTGATGCGGCCACCGTGGGAAACAGTCTGGAGGTTCCTTGAAAAGTTAAAAATAGAACTACCCTATGATCCAACAATTATATTTCTGAGTATTTACCCCCCCAAAAAATACAAAAACACTAATTCAAAGGCATACATGCACCCCTATGTTTATTGCAGCATTATTTACAAATTTACAATAGCCAAACTATGGAAGCAGCCCAAATGTCCACCAACAGATGAATGGATAAAGAAGCCACACACACACACACACACACACACACACACACACACACACTGGAATATTACTCAGCCATAAAAAAGAATGAAAA